>NC_082719.1:49858967-50204624 GCF_030144855.1 Hypanus sabinus
TGTATGACATTCAAATGTGTACCTTGCATCTGGTCTTTTTTATATCTGAATCACATTATAGCATAGAAATTGGATCACCTAACACCCATCAGAATCAGAATCAGGCATTTACAGTACAGTATATATCACTAACATATGTCATGAAATTTGTTGTTTTGCAGCAGAAGTGCAGTGTAATACCTAAAAAATACAATAAATTACAATTATATAAAATAATTAAATAGTGCAAAAAGAGAACAAAATACTGAGGTAGAGGTGAAGAAGCTTTCCTTCATAAATCTGTAGAAATTATAAATTTTCCACAGTCTTCAGTGACATATCAATTCTCCTAAATCTCTAAATGAAATAATAGCTGTGGGCGTGGCTTCTTCATAATTGCATCAGTATGCTGAGTCCGGGATAGATCTTCAGAGATACTGACACCCAGAAACTTGAAGCTGTTTGCCCTTATCACTGCTGATCTCTCAATGAAGGCTGTAAACTCAGTTTCTCCCAGTTTCCCCTACCTGCAGTCTACAATCAATGCTTTGGTCTTAATGATGCTGAGTGCAAGGCTGTTGTTTCAACACGATTCATTTTAACTCACATTTTGATTTTACCCAAAGCAGGTCATACCTAAGCACTTTGGCTGAAATGGTTCCAACTGCAAAGTTAGACAGAGTGTTTCTGTGTCTGAATCCATGTTAGCGCATCTGCCCTTCCGGTATTAAACAATGCACCTACTGATGTCAGTTTGTGCACAACGTACCATTATACATTTCCATTCCCTCAATTTTCAGCTAGTCGTGGACTGCTAGGGCATCATCCTTTTGACTTCCATATTCTTTCTTATTGAAATACTCCACAGTAGTGGACATTTGCAGTGGCCAGCACTGAGGGGTGGTTTCTGTACTTCCCTAGAAAATGTGTTCTCAAACTGCAGCAACTGAGCACAATTATAGTGGGAACCATGCAGACAAATAGCATGGCAGACACTATTACTGTCCTGAAGCTGGAGTTCTGTTGCCTGCATCACCCTGTAAGTATCTGGCACTACATGACAAGCAAATATAGTGACTTCATTGACGTTTTCTGCGTGCTACAAAACCTCGTCAATTACAAACATCAGCTGTTGCACGAGCAGGAAGGGCAAGGGGAGCCTAAGCCTGACATCCATGAGATGGAACTTGAAAAGCAGCAGGAAAAAGAAGCCACTGACCAGGTGGCTGTCTCTTACTCAGAGACCAGATTTCATCTCCCAGGTGAGCAGTGGAAGATGGTATAAGCTGTTGTGGATATAAAGGGTTTCCCTATAGAAAATATGATTTAATAAGGACCCTGCAAAGGAAATTTCCCAGTAGAAAGTAAGTCTTCACCACAAACAATTTTTAATATTAATTTGCAAGCAATGAGAGACTAGTTGATACATGAAACCCCCTCACATCCAAGTTTGCTTTGAAGGTTTCCAGGAAGATTCTGGGAAGTGAACACATACTCGGACAGCTTTGAAGTGAAGAAACTCTGAGACAGGGGCGCAAGCTGATGTTCAACTCCACTTTGCCGATTAAAGCACTCATCAGTTAGTGGTTAAAGCATCAAGGAAGATTGAGACATCAAGGCGAATGCAGAAGGCGAGTGAGAGTTCAGCACAGACCGCCTGCCTTTTGATTTCTGCCGAAGAAGGAATCTGGGAGAGGCCTCTCACTGTGGCAAGCGGGTAGGCCTCTGGGCTCGTGTGGTGTCTCTCTCTTTCGACGATGAAGCAGGATGTTACCATGGCTCTGCATTATGGATTGGACTATTGCACTTGCGGATTGGGGACGTTCTTTAGGCTTACGGTTTTTATATTCTGTGTCTTTCACCTGTACCTTTCTGTTTTGTTGTGCTGGGTGGGGCAGTGGTTTGCATTCAGTTAGATTTTTTGTGCAGGGGAGTGGGGGTTTGGGGTCGATTTTCTTGTTGTGTTTTGTGTGGGGGAAGGCTTTGGGGTCAATGTTCCTGTTTGGGGGCTGATGCCATTCTGTTTGTGTGGGGAGTCAGTTTGATGTCTCTCTCCAAACAACGTTCATGTTCTTTCTTTGTTTCGTTGCTATCTGGAGAAGACAATCTCCGAGTTGTATATGGGTACATTCTTTGATAATAAATAAACCTTTGAACCATTGAATGTAGCACAACAGTGAGTGATACCCTGATCCTACAATATCGATGCTTTGGAATTGGTTTATTATTGCCAAAAGTACCAAGTTACAGTGAAAAGCTTGTCTTGTATGCAAATCCTACACTACACAGTGCATTGAGGTAGTACAAGCTAAAACAATAACAGATACAGAATAAAGTGGAACAGCTTCAGAGAAAGTGCAGTGCAGGCAAACAATAGGTACAAAGATCATAACAAGGTTGAATTTGAGGTCACTTGTCTATTTTATAATGTAGGGACCCATTCAGTAGGGTGGTAGAAGCTGTCCTTGAGCCAGGTGGAACATGATTGCAGGCTTTCATATCTTCTTCCTGATGGAAAGGGGAAATGAGAGAATGTTGAGGTGGGTGGAGTCTTGAAATATGCTGGCTGTTTTGCTAAGGCAACAAGAAGTGCAGACAGAGTCCGTGGAGGGAAGGCTGGCTTCCGTCATGTGCTGAGCTGTGTCCACAACCCTGCAGCCACAGGCAGAGCAGTTGCTGTACCTCCTTATGATGCATCCAAATAGGATGTGTTCTACGGTGCATCAATGAAAGTCGGTAAGGGTCCAAGTTTGCTACAATTTCCTGATGAGTGGCACAGAATATCCTTTCCTCAGATCATCTCTGCCATACATGCTTACATATCAGTCAAGATCTTGAACTCAAGGCATTATATTTACCTTAATCATTAATTTGAGTACTTAGCAAAAACTATCACTACATCGACCCATTTTTGCCATTGAATAATTCATCTTTAATGTAAAAACAAGAAATGAAGTAAGAGTAACTTAACTCTTGGTTCTATTTGGTAAAAATGAAGCTGAACAATATTGTAAGGGGCTCACTTATCACAATCAATTTCAGAAAGAAAGAAAAGCAATGTTTTGAAATATCTTGTAAATTCAGCTCCCTAACATTAACAGGGAGGAATTAAGCCTCTGCTGTGGAAGTAGTAGTCCCCACTTCTTAATGCCAGGGCTGCGAGGGCAGCTGGACAAGCAGAACTGAAGGAACTCAGTGTTCAGAACAGCACACGCTTATTTATTTAATGAGCTAGGCCCTTCCGGTTCTTGGAGCTGCCCGTCCCAACAAATCCGATTTAGCGTTAGCCTAGTCATAGGATGTATTGAGTGAGGAAAGAGGAACTGTCAATGTTCGGGTGGAAACCCTGCACAAGGACTGGTGCAACCTCACCAGAGCCACTGCTGGTGCTTTTAACTGTGAAAGCTGAGTCCTAATGAAGTATAAACAAAATGTAATTGCACTCACATCAGTCACTGCACAGCTGATAATAAAAACTTTCTGTCTTATTTAAATACAGTCAAAAATGAAATACAAGCTGCACCTTATCTCTGATGGTTTGAGAACTTGCGTAGACTCAGGAAAACCGCCGATGTAAAATAACTGCTGATAAGCATTAGACTTGACAGATAGAATCGCACATGCATTAATCATAAATAGCAGGGAAAGATGTCTTGGAAAATAAAATGTGCATTAGTCTAGAATTCAGTTCACGTAGCTAATACAGTAATGATATTTGGTTTCTTTGTGTCCCTTCTTCTCCATCAACATAAATCAATATAAAGCAACCTTTTTATAGGCTGTCAGCCATTGAAATGGTGTGATTGAAGTCTTGATGTTTGCTCAGCTGTTTTGCTTCCATTCTCTAAAGCAGCAGCAATAAAACTAGGAAACAAATCCTGAAAGTGTTCTCCTAATCTAAAATTTACTTACCAGCTCTATATCTCAAGAAGTTTTTTGCTCCCCAGTAGATTTTTTAATGCTACATTAAGTGCAGCGTTCTCCACAAACAATGCACAGCTCTCTTCTTTAAGTATCCAGCAAAGAAAATATTAATTAAGAGCAAGAAACGAAGTGCTGGTCAGGCAGCAGCTTAGGAGTTTCAGGTCAAGACCCTCCACCTGTCCATATTCCTCTCACATTCACTTTGTGGAAATCTGAGCATGACACTTTGTTGTGTCGGTCACCTTGGAGAGCCATGGCCGTGGTGCCCTGAGTGAGTATTTTGCTTACTCTGGTCTTCCAAACTTCAAAATCAGATAAGAATCGGAGAAGGTCTGAGAGGAGGGAGGGCAGGCATCTGTCAAGGCTTTAAAATCTGGAATGTGAATCCCTGCACATCGTGGCTTGGCAAGCTCTGCCATTCCAATTGCCAAGGAAATATGCTGCTAGATTGTTGGTAATTGGTAACATCTTCTCGTCAGAATAAAGATACAGTGAAAAATCAATACAGAAAGGCCACTCTGCCTGGCACTTCAGGTAGCTATGTCAAAAGCAAGGTGGGACATGAGAAGACCTAAATTAGGGCCGGCTGGTGGTGTAGTGGCATCTGCACTGGACTTCAATGCAGATGGTCTTGAGTTCAAATCAAGAGCTCCCAACCTGGGCAATGCAAGATAAGAATGAGAACTTCTCAAAGCATGTCTCTACAGAAGGATCCATCAACATACTTTTCAGCATAGAACCCTTACGGAGAAAAGAGAAACAACGAGATCTGGTCAGTGAAACACTCACAATGGACTTTCCAATTAACTGCGTTGCCTTCGAATTAGGATCTTAGGATCCCATTGTTCCTGAGAAAGTTCAGGACTGGTGTGGCTGGCTGGTGTACATCTCTTAGGTTCTCTGTAATTACACAGTTACTGGGGTACACATGATCCCTTCTCTCCCTGTGGGGGCAACAAGAAGGTGAGTCGTATGGTTTAACCTGAGTTTCCACTGGCTGTCTCTCCGAGTCTACAGACAGACACAAGTCTATCCATCTGGGGGGTAAAACCTGCAGCACCCTTACCTGTATGAGGACTATCTCCTTTCCCTTCAGCTCTCCCTCAGCAATCTCCTGTTGTTCTTGTATTACTTTTAGAAGCATAGAAAAACCTACAGCACAATACAGGCTCTTTGGCCCACAGTGCTGTGCCGAACACGTACTTACTTTAGAAATTACCTCGGGTTGCCCATAGCTCTCCATTTTTCTAAGCTCCACGTACCTACCCAGGAGTCTCTTAAAACCATCACTGACAACTCGTTCCACACACTCACCACTCTCTGCGTAAAAAGCTTACCTCTGACATCTCCTCAACATTTTAAGTTGGTTACAAAGGATTTTCACGTACTGTGTAATCTTAATAAACTGGCAATTGTTGTTTCTTTCTGTACATTTATAACCTCTGTTGCTCCTTGTTCTTCCTTCCTCACACTGATCTCTGCCCACTTGTTCCCTTTCTGCACCTTACTATCCTCTGTCTGGGGAGTCTTTACAGTAATCACCTCAGGCAGCTGCACTACTTGGAACAGCTTCTGACCCCTCCCCTCGAGACCTCCTGACATGATTCCCACACATCATCCAGTCTCTCCTCCCTGCTTGAGGCTGCTGTCTCTCTGTGGGCCACGTAAGCTGCTTTGCAGGTCACACATGTTCACTGTCACTGACTTGTCCATGTTATTTCTCCCTTTCCTGAATCTATCACGGCTCCTGCTTCCCTTTGGATGTCTGTTCCAAGGGTGGTACTCTCACTGTTTGGACAGCCAGAAATTCACTGGAAGCTGCACTCCGACAACTTTGAATACCTGGGGCTGACTTCTCTACACTCACTTTTTCACCTCCTGCACTGGTAATGTAAATTGCCTCTCCAGTCATGGGCAAGGGTAATTTAGTTATTGATACTGATGACCCCATGTCCACTAAGATTTTGCATTTCTGGCCCCCTATTAAAATTTCTGTGTACATCCGTGGTTGACTAATACTAGCAACAGGGGCTGCTGTCAGCCATTTCTTTGACCTCACTGGCTCTATAATCCAGTCAGCAGCCAAATCAGAAAGAGTAGGCACTGTTACAGACTCTGCCTGTGAGTTTTACACCTCCCTCGTTTTCCAGAGCACTGCCTCCAACCATGGCCTGAGGAGCCACAACCGTAACAAATCATCTCCCTTACCCTCCCAGTCACTGCCTCATTTCTCCTTTAAAAGACCTTTGTCTTTCTTCATTGCTGATATTCCTGGTAGTTGCCCATTTACCATCCCGCACCCCTGGACCATACTGTCCCACATATTCCTTGAGCACTTTGCTTTTACCAGCACATGTATATCCTTAGGGTGCATCTGGTGAATTTCAACTGTTTCCCTGAGCTTGCACCAGAATTCCAAATTCCCACATGTCACTTTAAGTGAGGGCAACTCTGACAAAATGCTCTGTTTCTCCCCAGGGGTGAAGGGCTTTTGAATGTTTGTAATCAGGGTCAAGGGCTGGCTCAGCTGATCAGGGTTCTCGACCTGACATTACCTGACCTCAATAAGTGCCATCCTGACAGATATATCAGGGTAAAAGCTCTTCCTGAAACATCTCTACACTAATTCACACTCTTTGCAAAATATTAATGACAGGTACCAGTTAAACAGTGGATACTTAAAGCCATAGCGTATGTACTCTGCAATCTGCCACTTTTTTGCATCTGAGTTCATGATGCCAGCTACAATCCTTTACATCTAACTGTTACACCAAGGTGTGCACACACACACACACACACACACATGCATGCACGCACGCGCACACACACATGCACACACACGCACACGCGCACACACACATACACACGCGCGCACACACGCACACGCATACACACACGCACACACACACGCACGCATGCACAAACACACACACCCCCATCTAATATCCACATAGCTTGTTTGCAAAGCTATTCTATAGATAGAACTTGTTTTAACCATGTTGATTAATGCTTTCTATTTACATTTTAAGAATTAAGACTGTCTTCCATTTTCAACCGGAAGTCAAACAACTGTAGGTGGAAGTTTACAATTATAGGTGATCTTATAGGTGACAGATACTGTATTGAGAAAGCAAGATTAACAAACAACTACTAGCCAGGATCTACTAGCCAGGAGCGAATATCCATCACACATAGGAAATCAAAGTGCTGTTACAGACATTGTGGTGTAACTGTAATTTTTTTTCTTGAATTCCTTTTGCTTTCTATCATCCAATACAAAAACATAAAATGGTACATGGTAAATTTAATATACAGATCTTCATTATCAAGTTTAGCTTGTGGTATTCATCCAGAGAGGGTCTAAAAAAACGGCACACATTTACATGGAGAAGCTCCGAAAAGCAGGATTGATTGCCAAAGGGATCCCAGGTTTATCAATGTGCCAATTGGTATGCTCGAGGAATACCTCAAATTTCAAAACAGGCCATTTCTCCATTTTCCCTCCAGATGTTATATTTTCTCTGATACAACAATGATAACTGGCCTATGAGCTTGTTGTCTTAGAGACGTCCCTTGGCTGGAGGGAAGAGTGCTCATTGCCAAATTCAGGCAT
The DNA here is from genome assembly GCF_030144855.1 of Hypanus sabinus. Taxonomy (NCBI): domain Eukaryota; kingdom Metazoa; phylum Chordata; class Chondrichthyes; order Myliobatiformes; family Dasyatidae; genus Hypanus; species Hypanus sabinus. Next base: position 49,866,484 of record NC_082719.1, read on the forward strand.
GATCCAATTTCAGGACTTATATCTAATGCTGTGAACTGTACATTGAATATTAATCTGCTTATAATATTTACTAAAATCTCTGCATTCTACTTCTGAGGATTTCCAAATTGTATGGTCTCTGAAAACAGAGGAAGGAGAAGGAAATATGCTAACATTCATATATTAGCTTCCACAGCTCACCTTCAGGACATAATGTAGTCGCTGTTGTGATAAGCATTCAGTGACCACTTTATTAGGTACACTTGTAAGCCTGCTTGCTAATACAAATATCTAATCAGCTAATCATGTGGCAGCAACTCAATGTATATAATAATGCAGACATGGTCAGGAGGTTCAGTTGTTGTTCAGACCAAACATCAGAATGGGGAAGAAGTGTGATCTGTGGAATGATTGTTGGTGCCAGAAGGGTTGGTTGAGTATCTCAGAAACTGCTGATCTCCTGGAATTTTCATACATAGCAGTCCCTAGCATTTACAGACAATGTTGAGAAAAGCAAGTCAAAATCCGTTGAGCAACAGTTCTGTCGTAAAACTGTCTCGATAATGAGAGAGGTCTGAAGAGAATGGCCAGACTGGTTCAAACTGACAGGACGGTGACAGACACTGTGGTGTGCACAAGACCTTCTCTAAATGTACACGCATCAAACCTTGAGAAGGATAGACTACAACTGCAGAAGACCATGATCGTACACCTAGTAGCTACTTTTTTTAAGTACAGGAGGTACCAAATAAGTGGCTACTGTGTCTAGGATATCTAGAAGTTTCTACATGGGTCTCTCTGTCCAACGTAAAGTGGTAATGAGAGAGACACAAAAGAAAAATTCTATACAAGCCAAGTAATTTTGCTTCTATGCTTTATTTTTTTCAAATAAATCACCCTAATTCAGTGCAGCCTGTATTCTGTCTGTGGGTTCTGAAATAAACTGCCAACTGCCAGAGCATAGAGCAGCATCAACAAACATAAACAACATTTCCTATAGCCCATGGAAAAGGTAGGCTTAAAGAAAATACATACCACATATTTGGGCTACCAGTTGTTAACCTCTATTGTTCAGGAACCAGATCAATCAAAGAGAAAGTTAGAATCTGAATCACCTATTGCTGAAACAGAGCATTCAGCCCAGGATTTATGCCACATCCTTGGCAGGGCCATCCAGTTAATCTCATTGCTGTTTACCAAGACCTGCAGCATTTTTATTGCAAGTATTTGCCCGATACCCTTCTGAGATTGAAAAACCAAAATCTGTGGATGCCAGAAGTTTGAGAAAAAATAGTGCAACTGCCGGAGCTACTCAGCAGGTCTGGCAGCATTTATCAACATCCTGAAGTATTAATCCTATTTCTCTATCCATATATGTTGCCCGATCGCTAAACATTTCCGACGTTTTCTGGTTATATTTCCTTTTTGAAATTTACTATTAAGCGACCTTCCATTTTCATCTCAAATACATTATTTCACAACACAACTGTGTAAAATAAAAGCTGAAACTGAACTGTCTAATACTCTTTATCATCTGTAAATCATGCAGAAAAGTCTTTGAACTCAGGTTGGAATATTATTTCCAAGTGGAAGTATAGCCATTGGGAATTTGGACCTTGCACAACTTATATTAGTACTCCTGATGTTCTTCCTGTGTCAAGTATACACCAAGTAATGTCATAATTCATATAGGGACTATTCCTATCACCACCCCAATATAGAGTGCAACAATTCAAACAAAGAATTGCTGAACTGTCAGAGAAAAAGCAAAGGCCATATCAGGCCAAAATTCACAATGAAATGTAAATTAGAAGTCCTCCACTCTGATGATTATACTTTGGTCAAAGTACCGGCTAAGCTGATATTCCATTTGCCAAAATGATTTCCCAATCATATTTTTTTGCTGCCTCGCTATGTGCAGCCTTTTGCCTTTATGCACTTCAATGCATTATGTTTTGATCTGTGTTGCACTGGGTCATAGTGTAATGGTGTGCTACACACAGCGTTGAAATAACGACACGCAGTCGGTGAGATGCAGTTGCGTTAAAGCTTTATTCAAACTTCACGGCCTCGCTTTTAAGCCTTCCCGTTTCCACCCTCCCCGGGCGGGAATGCTGTAGGGGGTGCATATTCACAGACCCTTCCCGCGTGCGGGTTTTCCCCTTGCTGGTGAAGAAGGCCTGGCGCCCTCTCTAGTGCCGGCCTCCCTGCCGGTGTGCGCCGTTTGTGAGCCAGTTCGAGTGCGTTGAAAAGTGGGTCACAACGTAACCTCCCCCCACCCAGAACCGACGATACACCCCCCAATGTCCTCAGTCTGGGTCAGTCTCTGTTTAGGAGGTCTGCCTCTGCACCGCGGTGACGGAGCCCCGACGGGCTGCGCCAAGTCCACATGGGCTGGTTTGAATCGGTCCACCGTGAAAACCTCCTCTTTCCCCCCAATGTCCAGCACGAACGTGGACCCGTTGTTCCTGATCATCTTAAACGGCCCCTCGTAGGGCCACTGTGGCAGTGCCCGACGTCCGCCCCAGCGTACAAAAACAAACTTATAGTTCTGCAGGTCTTTGGGTACGCAGGTGGGGATCTGTCTGTGCTGTGAGTGGGTATGGGGGCCAGGTAGTCTGTCCAGGACCACTGCGGGTTCTTCCTCCTGCCCCCTTGGGGCCGGTATGAACTCTCCTGGGACAATGAGGGGTGCGCCATACAACAACTTGGCCAACGAGGTGTGCAGATCCTCTTTGGGCGCCGTGCAGATTCTGAGCAGGACTCATCCTTAATAATGGACTCCAACACTTTCCCAGTTAGATTAAGCTAAAGGGCCTAAAATTTCCAATCTTTTGCCTTCATCCCTTCGTAAAGAGTGGAGTCAAATTTGTAATCTTCCACTCCTCCGAGACATACCAGAATCAAGAGATTCTTGAACGAAGATGACCAATACATCCATTATCTCTGCAGCAGCTTCTTTCACATCTCTTGGATGTTATCAATCTGTCCTAGGAGATTGATAACGGTGTGGAGGGAGCTTCACTCTGTGTCTGACCCCGGGAGTGTGTGATGGGACAGTGTGGAGGGACCTTCACTCTGTGTCTGACCCCAGGAGTGTGTGATGGGACAGTGTGGAGGGAGATTCACTCTGTGTCTGACCCTGGGAGAGGGTGATGGGACAGTGTGGAGGGACCTTCACTCTGTGTCTGACCCCAGGAGTGTGTGATGGGACGGTGTGGAGGGAGATTCACTCTGTGTCTGACCCCAGGAGTGTGTGATGGGACAGTGTGGAGGGAGATTCACTCTGCGTCTGACCCCGGGAGTGTGTGATGGGACAGTGTGGAGGGAGATTCACTCTGTGTCTGACCCCGGGAGTGTGTGATGGGACGGTGTGGAGGGAGATTCACTCTGTGTCTGACCCCGGGAGTGTGTGATGGGACGGTGTGGAGGGAGATTCACTCTGTGTCTGACCCTGGGAGTGTGTGATGGGACGGTGTGGAGGGAGATTCACTCTGTGTCTGACCCCGGGAGTGTGTGATGGGACGGTGTGGAGGGAGATTCACTCTGTGTCTGACCCTGGGAGTGTGTGATGGGACGGTGTGGAGGGAGCTTCACTCTGTGTCTGACCCCGGGAGTGTGTGATGGGACGGTGTGGAGGGAGATTCACTCTGTGTCTGACCCTGGGAGGGTGTGATGGGACGGTGTGGAGGGAGCTTCACTCTGTGTCTGACCCCGGGAGTGTGTGATGGGACGGTGTAGAGCCAAGTTCGTCCACCCAGTTAGGCCCTTTGAGGCAGACCATTAGAGCCGACTCAGGTGACGGTGGTAACGCTCCACCAGTCCGTTCGATTGTGGGTGGTAGGCAGTTGTGTGATGCAGCTGAGTCCCCAAAAGGCTGGCCATAGCTGACCACAGGCTGGAGGTGAACTGGGCGCCTCTGTCGGAGGTAATGTGGGCTGGTACACCAAAGTGAGATACCCAGGTTGCAATCAGTGCTCGGGTGCAGGATTCGGAGGTGGCGTCAGTGAGCGGGACTGCCTCTGGCCATCTTGTGAACCGGTCTACTATAGTGAGGAGGTGCCACGCTCCGCGCGACACTGGCAGGGGGCCCACGATATCCACATGAATGTGGTTGAAGCGCCGGCGGGTGGGGTGGAACTGCTGCCGCGCGGCTTTGGTGTGCCACTGCACCTTGGCTGTTTGGCACTGCATGCACGTTTAGGCCCATTCACTGACCTGCTTGCAGAGTCCGTGCCAAATGAACCTGTTGGAGACCATCCGGACAGTTGTCCTGATGGAGGGCTGCGCTAAGTTGTGAATGGAGTCAAAAACTCGCCACCACCAGGCCGCCGGGACGATGGGGCGAAGTTGGCCGGTAGCTACGTTGCACAGTAGGGTCCTCTCACCTGGGCCTAAGGGGAAGCCTTGGAGGTGCAAACCGGAGACTGAAATCCTGTAACTAGGGATCTCATCGTCTGCCTGCTGCGCCTCCGCCAGCGCTGCATCGTCCACCCCCTGGGACGGGGCCTGGATGGTAGGTTTGGATAGTGTGTCTGCCACAACGTTGCCCTTTCCTGAGACATGCCAGATGTCTGTCGTGTACTCGGAGAGGTAGGACAGACGTCACTGCTGGCAGGACAACCAGGGATCAGACACCTTCATGAATGCAAAGGTAAGCAGTTTGTGGTCTGTGAACTCGGTGAACAGCCCACCTTCTAAGAAGTACCTGAAATGCCGGATTGCCAGATACAGTGCCAACAGCTCCCAGTCGAAAGCACTGTATTTGAGTTCGGGTGGTCGTAGGTGTTCGCTGAAGAATGCCAGGGGTTGCCAGCGACCCTCGATAAGTTGTTCCAGCACTCCACCGACGGCTGTGTTGGATGTGTTCACTGTGAGGGCGGAAGGGATGTCTGTTCTGGGGTGCACTAGCATCGTGGTGTTTGCCAAGGCTTCTTTGGTTTTAACGAAAGCTGCTGCAGCCTCCTCGTCCCAGGTAATGTCCTTGCCCTTACTCGACATCAGGGTGAACTGGGGGCGCATGATTCGGGCTGCTGAGGGGAGGAAGCAGTGGTAGAAACTCACCATACCCACGAATTCCTGAAGGCCTTTGAGTGTGTTGGGTCGGGGGAAGTGGCGGACCGCGTCTACCTTGATGGGCAGAGGGGTTGCCCCGCCTTTAGTAATCCTGTGGCCCAGGAGTCATTGGCGTCGAGTCCGAACTGGCATTTTACCAGGTTGATTGTTAGGCAGTATTCACTCAGTCGGGCGTAGAGTTGATGGAGGTGGGACAGATGCTCCTGACGACTACTGCTGGCTATGAGGATGTCATACAAATAGATGAATGCAAAGTCCAGGTCGCGTCCCACCTTGTCCATGAGCCACTGGAACATCTGTCTGGCATTCTTTAGGCCGATTGGCATTCGGAGGAATTCGAAAAGGCCTGCTGCTGGGAGCGTGGCCTGGTGATCTGTGTGACGGACGCCCCACTCTCCTTCTTGGCTTTCCACAGCAAGTCTGCCCAGGCCGCCACCTTCCGGGGGTCGCTGAAATCCACATCGGACAGCAACAGGCGTATGTTCTCGGGCAGCTGCTCCAGGAATGCCTGCTAAAACATGAGGCAGGGCTTGTGACCTCCAGCCAGGGACAGCATCTCGTTTATCAAAGCCAACAGCGGCCTGTCTCCCAAACCATCCAGCTGCAGTAAGTGGGCAGCCCGCTCATGCCGTGAGAGTCCAAGCGTCCTTATGAGCAGGGCTTTGAATGCTGTGTATTTGCCATCCTCCGGCAGCGACTGTATGAACTCCTCAACCTGGGTGGTCATCTCCTGGTCGAGGGAGCTCACCACGTAGTAGTAACGTGTGGCATCAGAGGTTATCTGCTGAATGTGGAATTGGGCTTCTGCTTGTTGGAACCATAGGTGAGGTCGCAGCGTCCAGAAGCTTGGCAGTTTTAACAAAACTGCATGAACAGACACAGCGTCGTTCATCTTTGGTCCAAATATCATTTAGGCCATCAGGGTCACCAATTGTAGTGGTGCGCTACACACAGTGCTGAAATAACGACACGCAGTTGGTGAGTTGCGGTTGCGTGAAAGCTTTATTCAAACTTCACGGCCTCGCTTTTAAGCCTTCCCGTTTCTGCCCTCCCCGGGCGGGAATGCCGTAGGGGGCGCATATTCACAGTCCCTTCCCACGCGCGGGCTTTTCTCCTTGCTGGTGAAGAAGGCCTACCGCCCTATTTGGGGCTGGCCTCCCTGCCCGCGCGTACCGTTTTGTGAACCGGTTCAAGTGCGCTGGAAAGTGGGTCGTCACAATAGCATGTTTTGCGACCATTTCAGTGGATCAAAGCAAACACCATGATCCTGTCAACTGCATTTCCCCACAATCCTACGCCAGCCTTCTCATCAGCTGAGCCCTGGCTGCTGTAGGGTTGGTATTGTTATTGACTTAATTGAAGTATTGTCACGTGTGGCAAGATAGAGTTAAAAGCTTGTCTTGTTCATACAGGTCAAATCACTAAGGTGCATTGAGGTTGAATAACATAAAACAATAACAATGCAGAAAAATGTGTAAAAGCTACCAAAATAGTGCAGTGCAGGTAAACAATAAAGTGCAGGGTCAGATTAATGGAAGTTGCAACATCAAGATTCCATCTTGTGATACAAGAGGACTGCTCAAGTGCCTGATAACAATGGGATAAAGACTCTCCTTGAGCTGACTGGTATGTGCTTTCAAGCTTTTGTATCTTCTTCCCAACCGGAGAGGGAACAAGAGAGAATATCCAGTATGAGTTGGGTGTATTGGATCCTCTACAGTGTGCCAAACTTTCCTGGACACAGCTCAACAAGAATGTATCAATAGCAAAGGATCTCTGCAGCTTCTGTCTTAGATTCGGATTTATTTAACATGTGTATATCAAAACGTACATTGAAATGCGTCATCTACGTTAACAGCCAACGCGCAGAACTTTACGCTGGAGGGCAGCCCGCAAGAGTCACCACACACTTTGGCACCAACATAGCATGCCCACAATGCTTGGCAGAACAATACAGAATTTCAAGACCTATTTCAATTTGTAAACTACAGTATCACAGTGCTATTTTACCCTTTTATCCAATTTCTCCATCTACTGTCGGGAAGAAATTGAGGAAAAAGAAGTTTTCTCATGTGTCTTTGTTGATTTAATCAACTTAGTCCCCTGATTATGAAAGCTCTTGCTAATGAAAACAATTTCTCCTCATTTCATCAAAACCAATAGTAGACGTGAATAACACTAACAAACATTCATCAAATCTCTTTCTGTTGGTCTCAATTTTCCTTCTGTATCTATCCCACTTACTCTCTCTCTAGGCTTTGCCATTCTATCAAATGGGGTGGGAAGAAGTGAACACAATGCTCTGGTTGTAGCCTAATGTTGTTCTAAGTATCGCCCTTCCTTTGTGCTCTGGACCTACATTAACAATGCCAGCAACACATGGGATTATTAGAAGCAGCATTCTCAATTTGTCCTATTACTTCCAAATATTCATGTTTTCCAAGGACTTTTCTTGTATCTCCTCAAAAGTTGTATTATTCAGGTCATTTTTTCTCTTCCCACAAGTATGACTTCACCAAAGTGACAAGGATTTCACACCTATGTGGGGCGCAGAATACCTAAGATTAATGATTGTCCTCACTTCAAAATTATTTGGGTGATTTTAATTCTGAAGCTCTATATTTTAGTTTTAGAATCACCTTCCAACTGAAAATTCATCACAGTACCTTCCTGTCTGTCACGGTCCCGACCCTTAATTCCTCATTTTCCCCATGTTCTCCCAGGCTGCTTGATTGCAACACCTGGTTCTCGTCTCAACCTGCAGCATAAATACCCTGGCTTTGCATCCGCTCATCGCCAGATCGTTGTTTCAGCCAGTGTGGTAGTTCACATTCCTGGCCACTTAGGATTCTGTATTCTAAGTTTTACTTCAGTACCGAGGTTTGCCTGTGAAACTCTGTCTCTCTGTGTCAAGATAAGTTTTGCTGGCCACTTGCCTTTCTGTTTGCCTTTCAGCTCCATCAATGCTCCGTGTCAAGATAAAGGATTGCCAGCCGCCTGCATTTCTGTTCATTCTCCTGTTTGCCATTCAACTCCAGCCATGCTGATGCCCTTGCCTGCATCCCAACTCTGTCTCCATGCCAGTGTCCTGTGTTTGGTTTCGCCCATTCTCTGCAACACATTCAGTCCCTCAGAATGTTCTTTCAAAGACATCATCTCTCATTCTTTTAAACTCCAGAGAGCATTGACCCATCCTACTCAAAAGTAAATTCTAGTGAACCTTTACCACACCATCTTGGAGGCAAGTATACCATTTTAAACAATCCATAACTACGCAATATTTCAAGCCTCAACTTGGAATCAGCATAGTTTGGAGGGGCTGCTTACCTTAACATCACTCTGATTTTGTAAGTTAAAAAGCTCCTTAATATCTAGCTCCTTGACAATACTTTTGGACCTTAGTTTATATAACTTTTACATGACTTTATTTGCCAGCACTCTCATGAACTGCTTTACCATGTAATTGGGTTTCGCAAGAACATAGAACACTACAGCACAGTACAGACTCTTTGCCACATGATGTTGTGTTGACCTTTTAACCTACACTAAGATCAATCCAACCCTTCCTTCCTACGTAGCCCTCCATTTTTCTATCATCCATGTGCCCATCTAAGAATTTATTAAATGCCCCTAATGTATCTGCATCTCCTACCAAGGCTGGCAGGTCACTCCATGCACTCACCACAGTCTTTGTAAAAAAAAACCTATGTCTGACATCCCCTCTCTACTTCAATCACCTTAAGATTATGCCCCGTCTTATTATCCGTTTCCTGGGAAGAAGTATCTGGCTATTACTTCATCTATGACCATTATCACAATGAATATCAAGTCGCTTCTCACTCTAAAGAGAAAAGCCCTAGCTTGTTGAACCTATCGTTATAAGACATGCTTTCTAATCCAGGTAGCATCCTGGCAAATCTCATCAGCACCTTCTCTAAAGCCTCTACATCCTTTACACATCTCCCACATGGAAGACAATTGGAGTGGAGTAGGTCACCTGGCCCCTTAAGCCTGTCCTATCATTAAGTATGACCATAACTGATCTGCCTCAGGGTTCCTTCCCTATGTCGATACCACTCCATTACGAATATTCTTAATTATGGTTCAGCCACTATTCATTGTTATGGAACTATTATGCAAGATATCAATACTTTGGAACAACTTGAGGTCATATTATTTCCCCAACAAAATGCCCATTTCAAAAGACTTGGTTTATTGAACTTTGCTGCTGAAAGTAGCAGCCTGACCTAGATGACCCCACCCATGTGACTGAGTAAACTATGTTGTGTAATATTTCCTCTTTTATTTCTTCCAGTGCTCAGCTTCACTCAGCAGAAGTATACTTGGGGAATTTGGGGATTGCTGAAATGTGTCTGAAAGTTCTTGAAGCTCTCCACCAGCAAAAATAAAGGCATTGCTCTGCTGTTTTAGCCATATTCCAATGCCCCAGAGTGATATGTCTCTGCAGCAAGAAACTGAAAGTATTAAATTTTTGTAGAATCGCTGCATAGCTCAGTGAAAGCATAGCTTCCCTGAGGGATATTGACATTGGTTTAAAATGCCACAACAATAGCTCATAGTTCAGAAATGTTCTAATGTCCACCCCAGCACAGTGTCCACATGTATGTGTATATATATATATATACATCAGAATCAGAATCAGACTTTAATCACCAAGTACCTGTACACATACAAGGAATTTACTTCCGGCAGATGTTGTCTCTCTGCTCATACCAGATGATAAATATAAATATATATATAAACCACAACTCCATTCAGATCTCCATTTCACACATATTTTATTGTTTTTATTCCAGTTTCACTTATGATGACCTAGCTGCCATATTTATTAAGTTTCTAATCCTAGGTCTGTAATTATTCTGTAGTTTCTACACTATCACCTGGAAACTCCCTGGTATAAGATCAGAATCAATTTTATTATCTCTGACATACAGAATGTCATTTTGCGGCAGCAGCACTCTGCAATGCATAAATATACTATACATTATAATAAGAAATATGCGTATATAAAATTAGATACGTGGTGCAAGAAGAAAGCAAACAAAATGGTAGTGTTCATTGTCCTTTCAGGAACCTGATGGTGGAGGTGAAGAAGCTGTTTCTAAAACATTGAGTGTATGTCTTCAGGCTCCTGCACCTCCTCTCTGATGGTGGTTATGAGAAGAGGGCATGACCTGGGTAGTGGGGGTCTTTAATGATAGATGCGACCTTTTTGAGTCATTGAAGATGTCCTTAATGTTTGTGATGCAACCGGTTAGAATACTCCCTATGGTATATCTGTAGAAATTTTCTTGAGTCTTTGGTGACTTGTCAAATTTCCATTTATTCTTCCTAGATGAAACTTGATAAGGAAACTTTTGGATAAATTTTACATTAATCTAGGAATTCATCCAAATACTTTCTGGTGTGAGCCGTCCTTGTGACACTGATACAACTACCACTGGGAGAAACCATTACTAGGATCTTTCAATACAAGCTTGTCTCTTGGTATCATACTGATTGTAGATGGTAAATGAATTGACTGCTCCCAAAATCTTCCTCAGGCTGTGCTCAAATATTGAACCTCCATCAATTCAATCTGTTGCTTAAAACTCCAAATTAGAGACCATGCCAACATGTTGATTAATAATATCGATCCTAATTCCCCTTCACCACTATCAACGCACAGTTGGTCCTGATTTCTGTCCTATTCCAAAGCCCTCCCTCCCTCTTATCACTCTCGGCTGGCTTCCAGCTCCTCCCTCCCATCACTAAGACTTGTTCCTCACTTCCATCATCTCCCCCATCTCCACCCCAGCAAATGATACCCTTCACTACCCACAGCACAGTAATACAATAATTGTGAGAGACTTTAACCTATAATTAGACTAGAATATCCAATTTACTATAATATAATTGAAGTTAGATTCATGGAATGATTACAAAATGCTTTCCTGGAGCAAAATGTTGAGGAACTATCAAGAGTTCTGTTTAGTGCAATGGCAAAGTGTTAATTGGTAATCTTGTAGTAAAAAGCTTTTACGGAAGAATGATCACAATATGATAGAAATTTTCACTGATTTTGAAATAGTTGTAGTTCAAGGTTTTAAATCTAAATAAAGGCATGAGAAGAGGGTTGGATATGGTTGATTGGGCGAATACATACAATGAAAGGAATGACAGAGGTGAGTGTTTAAAGATTTATGCATGTTGTATATTAGAGACATGAAGGAGTATGGAGATAGTGGAGGAAGATGATGTTCAGGTAGAAAATTAGCCTTGATATTGATGAATATTGCATCAGACTCAAAGGAATGAATGGCCTACTCTTACACCCACTTCTTATGATCGCAAAATTCCTGACCCCGGCCTTGGAATGAAATTCTGGATTATGCATTTTCAATGATTTAGGTTTCAGGTACCTGTCAAGTTTTCAGCAGAGAGCTGGTAAATAAAATGATCAGCGGTATTCTAGTGCTATGATTATTAAGATGCAACCTAATACATTTGTTCATAACAACTACTGCAGACACTGCAGAATTCTCTTTTTTGACAGCTGGCAAACAGAAATGCTTAAGTAATCCTGACTCGAAGTTATTCAGTGTCTGGACCATGGCTCATTGAATGACATAGAAGAGAACTGCATCATCTTTCCAGTGAAGTTCCTGCTTCAGGAGCATAGGTCTGATAAACTGAGAAAGGAAAGTAAGACAACCAGAAAAGATACAGTCACAATTGGTCAGGCTGCAGAATATAGGGATTATTGTGAAGCAATTTTTAAAAAATGTTTGCAGTATACAGCTGTTTTGTTCTCTGAGGCACTGCCAGTTGAATGTACAATGCCACCACCTGATGATTTCCATAATCTGCTGGTGATGGAAAGAGAATGTTTCTAAGGGCTGTAAATAAACTGCTCTTTCAAATTCTTGCTGTATCACACACAATAAAAACAGTATTTCAATGAAGTGTTTAAGAGTGAGCACTATTAGTCTTAAAGTTCTGTAGCCCTTTGTCAAGAAACAACAAAAAAAACTTGCAGCCACTTGGAAATGCAAAGTATTTTGAGATTGCTCAGATTTTGTGTTTTGTTCAGATCACCCATACTCAGAGAGAAATAACACTGACTCCTTGCAAATGACCCAACAATCTTAGATGATCAGATATGAACTCCAATCCATTAAGAATTAAATGTATAAATTGCACTGCCTTGAAAAGGTATTCAGTCCCCCACAACTATTTTTGCATTTTGCAGTCTCGTCAGCTAAATTCAAAATATATTTAAGTAGGATTTTCAAGCTAATCTACAGATGTTTGCATTATTTCAAATCAAAGGAAACATTTAAAAACCTGTCAACAATTTACTCAAAATTAAAAACCAAACCTGAGAGGCTGATATTCCCCTTGGCATTACTATGCTAACTTTCTCCTGGTGGATTATACTGTCCGTATTACAGCAACTCATCCATTTTGTTGATGTACAAAATTGGAGGACCACGCAATTTCAATGAATCCATAATAATAAATACCCCCTCTCTGTAAGGTCCAATAGTATGGTAGATTTTCAACAGACTCTACAAAAATGAAGGCAAGAGTATTGAAGGCAAGTCAGAGAAATGATAATAGAGAAGCACAAATCTGGGGAAAGGTACAAGTCCGTCTCAATGACACTGAACATACCTCGGATCTCAGTGCAGTCCATTGTGAAAAAGTGGAAAAAAATGTGAAACCACAGCTACACTGCTTAAGTCAGGCTGCCCCTCAAAACTTATTCACCAGAGAAGAGTGGCACTTGTAAGAGAGGCTACTGTGATGCCAACAGTCACGCTGAGTGAGCTGCAGAAGTCAATAGCTGCAGCTGGAGATGAAGTTCACTGCTCTGTGATCTCTAAAGCTGTCCACAAAAAGGGTATTTGTGGAAACTGTGGCAAGGTAAAAGCCCTGGCTAAAAAAAAAAGCATATCCTTTGCAAAATGTCACTTAGAGGATACTGTAAAGATATGGAGCGAGATCTTATGGTCACATGAGATTGAAGTGGAACTATTTGGCCTCCACACTAAGCAGTACGTGTGGTGTAGATCTAACACTGTGCATCAGCCAGGTAACACCATCCCTACTGTAAAGTATGGTGGAGGTAGCATCACAGGGACTGAAAATCTGGTGTGGATTGATGGGAAGATGAATGCTGCATAATACAGAGAGATCCTGGATAAAAACCTACTTGCCTCTGCTAGAAAACTTAAACTGGGAAGGAAGTTGGGAAGGAAGGATCTTTCAGCAGCACAAAGGCCCAGAGCACACTGCCAGAGCAACCATGGAGTAGCATCAAATGAAGAAAATTGATGTCCTTGAGTGGCCCAGTCAGACTCCTGGCCATAACTCAATCAAACATCTCTGGCAGAACCTCAAAACCACTCCCCAACTAACCAGGCATTGCTAAAGCAATTTGGCAAAGAGGAGTGGGCAAGTCTTGCTCCATCACTTTGTACAAGCTAATGGAGACTTATCCAAAAAGACTACTGGCTGTAACAGCTGCCAGAGGTGGCTCAACTAAGTACTGATAAAAGGGGGATGAATATTATTCAACTGCTGACATGTCCGTTTTTTAATTTTTAATTTTTTTATGCTTTACAATTTTCCATTTTTTGGCTCGCTTAGGGGAAAAGGAGCATGCGATTCACAAATAAAAATTCTCAGTTAAGTTGATCAGAATCCCTGGTTGTGCTACTGTTTAATGGGAACAAAGGTTTGGGGGCTAAATACTTTTACAAAGCACTGTATACAATGGGGTTTTGAGGCACATGGCTTTTATCTGACTTCCCATTGTTTTCTTAGCCAGTATAGAGATATACTCCAGATCTGACATGTGGGCAACCCATAAGAAATCCTCTTGGGTTGATCAAGTGATATACAGCGTGGTTTGTGTCAGTTCCAGAGCACATAAGGTTTGCATATCTAACACATTCATATGTCCTTGCCATGCCTGCTCTGAAGACAGGTTTAGGTAGACTGAGGCTGTGTGTCATTGAAAACTTTTGAGGTAATCTTGTAACATGGGTAAATGGAAGTGAGGTAGATAGGTACAATGGCCGGCATGGACATGATTGATGAAAGAGCTTGTTTCTGTGTTGTATAATTTGGTGGCTCGATGACAGAGACCAGCTCATGCAAATGAACATTAGTATCTTCAGTTTCCCCTCTAAGTCACATGGAGAAGTGATGCAAGGAGTCAGGGTCCCTAGTATCATCTTGAATGCTCCCTCTCTACTTTGAGTGATTTGGGTCAATGATTCTCAAAGGTCAGTGAGACTGTTACATCCCCTCATCTGGACATACCTTTGATGTACTATGTTTGCCAACTTCAGAAAGGTAGACACCACCCAGGACAAAGCAGCCTAATGAATAGGCATCCATCCCATTGTCATTCATTCTTTCCACCACCAGCGCATAGTGATGCAGAGTGTGCCACCCGGAAAATGCCCCAAGGCTGCACCTCCAAGCATAAAATCCCACATGATGAGACAAGATGATGTGAACATTGGTAGTGTTGTAGATAGCAAGGGTGGTTGATTTAGGGCACAGCATAATATAGAGCCAATAGAAAGTAGGAAGGAGCAACACCAAATGGAATTTAGTCCTGACAATACAAGGTGATACATGTTGGGAAGCTAAACAAGGCTAAGCTGTACACTGTAAATGGTAGGGCTCTACTAACAGTTCATGAGCAGATAGCTCCAGTCCAGTTATCTGTGGAAGTAGAAGCACAGGTGGGTAATGGGGTGAAAAGGACCATCATTGTCTGTGAAATAAAATAGAAGAATTAGGATGTCATATTCCAACTTTATAAACATTATCCTAAGATTGGTGTATGCAGTTCTGGTCGCCACACTATAGGAACGATGTGACTACACTGGAGAGGTTTACCAGGGTGTTACCTGGTTGGGGCATTTCCATTATTAGGACAGACTAGATAGGTGGAGGCTGTTTTCCATGGGGAATGGAGGAGAAATAGTGTCCTGTTAGGAACATAAAATAATAAAAGCGATAGACAATAAATAGTAAAATAATCTTTTCTCCCCATGGTTGAGTGGGCGTGGAAATCAAAAAACACAAATGGCATAGATATAAGATTTGGAAGCAATCCGAGAAATAGTTGTTCACAGTGTTTAGAGTTTAGATTGCACTACTTGAGAAAATGATGGAGACTGATGCCTTCATAATGCTAAGAAATGTTCAAACAAGTATTAAATCAGAATCAGGTGTTGTTTTGTGGCAGCAGTACATTAAATTGACAAGGAACAGAAACGTATAGACTTAATGTGGGTAAATGAGATACGCACAATGGACAACGTGGACATGGTGATCCGAAGATCTCCTTCTGTATGATACTACAACTCTATGACAAAGACAGATGCTCCTGCAGTTTCCTCTTCGGATCACCTGTCACTCCTAACTTGGAAATAGATTGTGCTTTCTTGCTTGTCATTGGGTCTGAATCCTGTGGAATGCATTCATCCAAGGGGATGCAGCATTTGTGGAAGTATCTGATGACCGCCTTCTCAAGGCAGTTAAAATGAGCAATAAATGTAGATTTTCTCAATACCCGTAACACAAACAAATGAACAGAAATACTTGGACTGTGATGAAATATGGATGCCATATACGCAGGATTGAACATCCTGGTGCTGATCTATCCCCAATATGACTCCAGCAGAACTGTGCAGAAATATGGCAGACTTTTACCCTCAGATTTACTGCCTGTCAAAGTTTTGGAATGCTTCTGAAATCCTGATATCCTGGTCCAATTGCAGCAACCCACGGGACACCATTGTACATGCTCAGGTCCCTCTGTACATTGGTATCTCTCATAGTCACTGTGCACTGGAAGCAAACTTTGTTGAAGTTTCTATCACATTTGGAAAATGATATTCCTGCTGTGTTCCATCATATACTGTAGTATTGGTAATTCGTATCGCAGTAACAATCTAGGTGGTGCATTTGTGTTCTGTGTAGTTTAAATATTTAACCTGGCTAATAAAGGCTCTTCAGTCTGTGAGGTGTTACTTGGGTTTGCAGTGAAGTTTTCAATTACTAAAATTGTATTTAAGAATTTTTAGGCAATTTCCACAATGGTTTATATTAAATCGCAATTTTATTTGTAGTGGATTTTAGATAGACTCAAATGTACCATGGAGAGCATTCTAACTGGTTGCATCAGTGTCTGGTATGGAAGGACCAATGCACAGGATTGAAAGAAGCTGCAGAAGTTGTAAACACAGCCAGTTCCATCCATCGCCCAGCATGAGGACACCTTACAAAAGACAAAGCCTGAAAAAGGTAGTATCCATCCTTAAGGACCCCCATCGCCCAGGACATGCCCTCTTCTCATTGCTGTCATCAAGGAGGAGGGAGAGAAAGATGGATAGATAATTTATTGATCCCAAAGGAAATTACAGTGTCACTGTAGCATTACAAGTGCACAGATATACAAATATTAGAAGAGAAGTAAGAAAGAATAAAAAATAAGCTACATCAAACAGTCTATCAGGAGGGGGTCATCATTTCCTCGGTTATAGGTTGACTCATTATAGAGCAAGACAAGGGCAAGAATGACCTCATATTGCACTCTTTGGAGCAGCACAGTTGTCTTAGTCTATTACTAAAGTGCTCCTCTGTTCAGCCAAGGTGGCATGCAGAGAGTGAGAAATATTGTCCAGAATTGCTAGGATTCTCCATGGGGTCCTTTGTTTTACCACAGCCTCCAGTGTGTCCAGTTTGACTCCTATAAAAGAGCCAGCCTTTCTAATCAGTTTATTGAGCCTGTTGGCATCACTGTGTTACTATTGCCCCAGCAAACCACTTCATCAAAGATTGTACTGGCAATAACAGACTGGTAGAACATGTGAAGGAGAGGCCTGCATACTTCCAAGGACCTAGTCTTCTCAGGAACTAGAGGCGACTCTGGCCCTTCTTGTACACAGCCTCTGTATTGGTGCCCCACTCAAGTCTGTCATCCGGGTGCACCCCCAGGTACTTGTAGGTCCTCACCACATCCACGTCTTCACTATCAATAGTAGCAGGGGGCAGGGCAGGCTTAGTCTTCATAAAGTCCATCACCATCTCCCTTGCCTTACTGATGCTGAGTTGCAGATGATTCAGCTTGTAACATTTGACAAAGTCCTTCACCAGGTGATGCACCATCAATAACTCACACTGAGACGTAAGGCGAGATATCGGCTTTTATTGACTGGAAGAAGGAACCAGGAGTGAGTGACCATCATACTATGTCCTGGAGACTGAGGCCGAGCGTCAGGCCTCAGATCGCCTTTATACAGGGGCCTGTGGGAGGAGCCACAGGAGCAGTCAGCAGGGGCGTGTCCCGACAGGCACACGTAGTTCACCACATTCACCCCCCCCCCCTTTGTTTAAAAGAGTCCCCATGAGGCGAAGTTTCTTACAAGTCAAGTCTATCAGGTGGTCGAATCTGTCGCTGCAATCTACGTAGTACCGGCTGTGATCGCATGGATGCCGGCGACATTGGTGATTGCACAGAGGTCAGAGGTTGCGCTTGTTCCTGCCCACTAGGCGCCGGTGATCCCTCACGCATGTGCGAGGCGCCTGGTATAAATGCGTACGAAACACCGGTATATAAGTGTCGTGAGGAGTCTGTGTAGGGCCTGGTGAGCACGGTCACCTCAGGTGCAGGGTTCATAGTTACCGGAGAGCCTTCAGGGTAGTGGTCTGCTGCACCTGCGGGTGCCAGGTCGCGGATGGAGACCGTGTCCTCCCGCCCATCAGGTAAAACCACGTAAGCATACTGGGGGTTCGCATGTAGAAGGTGAACCCTCTCAACCAGCGGGGAGTATTTATTGCTCCTCACATGTTTCCGGAGCAGCACTGGCCCCGGGGACGTCAGCCAAACTGGTAGGGTGGTCCCAGTGACAGACTTCCTGGGAAAAGAGAATAGGCGTTCGTGAGGAGTGGCATTGGTGGATGTACATAACAGAGAGCGGATAGAGTGCAGTGCCTCAGGGAGGACCTCCTGCCATCGAGAGACCGGCAACCCTTTTGACTTAAGGGCTAAAAGTGTGGTCTTCCACACTGTGGCATTCTCCCGCTCCACCTGGCCATTACCCCAGGGATTATAACTCGTGGTCCGTCTAGTAGCAATGCCCCTAGCTAGCAGGTACTGGCGCAGCTCGTCACTCATAAAGGAGGACCCTCTATCGCTGTGGATATAGCAGGGATACCCAAACAGAGTGAAGAGCTGGCGCAGGGCTTTTATGACGGACGTGGCAGTGGTGTCGGGGCAGGGGATGGCAAAGGGGAACCGTGAGTACTCGTCGATAACACTGAGAAAATAGACATTGCGGTCAGTGGAGGGAAGGGGGCCCTTAAAGTCAACACTCAGTCGTTCAAAAGGGCGGGTGGCCTTGACAAGTTGCGCCGTGTCAGGACGGTAGAAGTGCGGTTTGCACTCAGCGCAAATTTGGCAGTCCCTGGTCATCGTCCTGATGTCCTCCAGGGAGTATGGCAGGTTCCAAGCTTTCACAAAATGGTAAAATCGGGTGACCCCCGGATGGCAAAGTTTTGCATGAAGGGTGTACAGCTGGTCGAGCTGTGTGCTAGCACATGTTCCCCGGGATAGGGCATCAGGGGGCTCATTGAGTCTGCCAGGCCGGTACAGGATATCATAGGTGTAGGTGGAGAGTTCTATTCTCCACCGCAAAATCTTATCATTTTTGATTTTGCCCCGCTGTTGGTTGCTGAACAGGAACGCAACTGAGCGCTGGTCGGTCAGCAAGGTGAACCTTTTGCCAGCAAGATAGTGCCTCCAGTGCCTAACAGCCTCCACTATGGCCTGGGCTTCTTTCTCCACCGCGGAGTGCCGAATTTCGGAGCCTTGGAGGGTGCGAGAAAAGAATGCTACTGGTCTGCCTTCCTGATTGAGGGTAGCAGCCAGAGCAAAATCGGAGGCATCACACTCCACTTGGAAGGGAATGGTCTCGTCCACCGCATGCATCATAGCTTTAGCAATGTTCTCTTTAATGCAGCTGAAGGCCACGCGGGCCTCAGCAGAGAGGGGAAACGAGGTAGACTTGACCAGGGGGCGTGCCTTGTCTGTGTAATGGGGGACCCATTGGGCGTAATAGGAAAAAAAACCCAGGCACCGTCTGAGGGCCTTGAGAGTGGTGGGAAGAGGGAGTTCTAACAGGGGGCGCATACGGTCAGGATCAGGGCCAATAACCCCATTTTCCATGACATACCCAAGTATAGCAAGGCGGGTGGTTCCAAAAACACACTTGTCCCTGTTATAAGTAAGGTTCAGAGCTGCGGCCACTTGGAGAAATCGTTGGAGGTTGGCGTCGTGATATGACCAGTCGTAACCACAGATGGTGATGTTATCCAGATAGGGAAATGTGGCCTGCAGTTGGTACTGGTCCACTATCCGGTCCATTTCCCTCTGGAAGACAGAGACACCATTCGTGACACCGAAAGGGACGCGCAGGAAGTGATAGAGCCTGCCGCCCGCCTCGAAGGCGGTGTAGGGGCGGTCCTCTGGGCAGATGGGGAGCTGGTGATAAGCGGATTTCAGATCTATTGTCGAGTACACCTTGTACTGAGCAATCTGGTTGACCATATCTGCGATGCAGGGTAGGGGGTACGCGTCAAGCTGCGTGAACCTATTGATGGTTTGACTATAGTCCACCACCATCCTATTTTTCTGCCCGGTCCGAACAACAACCACCTGGGCCCTCCAAGGGCTTGAGCTTGGCTCAATGATCCCCTCCCTGAGCAGCCGCTGCACCTCTGACTGAATGAAGGCCCTGTCCCCCGCGCTGTACCTCCTGCTTTTAGTTGCCACAGGCTTACAGTCAGGGGTCAGGTTGGCGAACAGCGGTGGGGGAGGGACCTTGAGGGTGGAGAGACTGCAAGTGGTGTCGGTAGCGCAGCTGTCAGCCTGGTCCTGGATGGGATGTGTGTGCCCGTGTGTGTGTGTGGTCAGTAGTGACGAAGTCCCACAAAACTGAGGATTCCTGACAGTGAGTGGTGGGAGGGGCCCGTCGTATACCATAGTCACACTTTCGAGATGGCTCTGGAAGTCCAGCCCCAATAGCACAGGTGCGCACAGATTAGGCATGACCAGTAGCGCAAAGTTCCAATATTCTGTGCCTTGCACCACCAAAGTCACTACACAACCCGCCCGGATGTCTGCGGACTGCGACCCAGAAGCCAATGGAATCTCCGACTTACCGGCCGCGTTGCGAGTCCGCAGCGTTGCACTGTGTCCGGGTCAATAAAACTCTCAGTGCTGCCCGTGTCAAACAGGCATCTAGTCCTGTGCCCCTCCACCCGGATGTCCATCATGGACCTTGCAAGCTGGTGTGGGGCGCTTTGGTCGAGAGTTACAGTGGCCAGAGTTGAATCGCTGTCGGGGTACCCGGTCAGCATCCGAGGGTCGGGGGCGGGCGTGCTGACGTCGACAAAGATGGCCGCCCACATCTGGGGTACCCGGTCAGCATCGGAGGGTCAGGGGCGGGGCATGCTGACGTCGACAAAGATGGCCGCCCACATCCGGGCATGCAAGATGGCGGCCCCCACGTTTCACCCGCAGCGCTGCACTCCGCTCGAGGTTGAGACTTACAGACCTTGGCGAAATGGCCCCGCTTTCCGCAGGTGGAGCAGGTCGCTTCTCGCGCTGGACAGCGTTGTCGAGAGTGTTTTTATGGCCACAGAAATAACAAAGCACAGGCTTCTGACGGGCTGCCACTGTGGTTGGGTTCGGGGAGCTCGTGGAATCGCAACTGGCAGCGGCGTTGGCGAATTCGCTCCCGGGAGCCGGCGGTGGGGTCTGAGGTGTCCACGGAACCGGCGGGGAATCGCGCGACTGGACAGCGTCAGCATTATGCAAAGCAGCTTCCAGAGCGTTGGCCGTCTCGATCGCTGAGCCTAAGGTAAGGTCGGCATTTTCCAGCAGTCGCTGGCGCATGTACACTGACCTCAGTCCCGTCACAAAAGCGTCTCGCACCAGCAGCTCCGCATGCTGTTCTGCCGTGAGCGTCTTGCAGTCACAAGGTTGGACGAGTGTCTGTAGTGCTCGGAGAAACTCAGCGCACGATTCGCCAGGCCACTGTTGCCGGGTAGCTAAACGATGTCTTGAGTAGACGGTGTTCACCAGCCGCAGGTACTGTCTTTTGAGGGTGTCCAGTGCCCCATCGTTGGTCGGCAGGTCCCGGATAATGGAGTAAACTTTGGGGGTGACCCTCGAGAGTAGAATTCTGTGCATAACGGCGGGTTCAGTTGCACAAACCTCCTCCAAGTACGATTGGAAGCATGCAAGCCAGTGTTCAAAAGCGAGAGCTGCGTCAGGGTCTTGAGGGTCCAAATCCAACTGTTCCGGACGCAAAACGGTTTCCATGTTTTAAAACTTCCAGTCAATAAAATTGATGCACCATCGATAACTCACACTGAGACGTAAGGCGAGATATCGGCTTTTATTGACTGGAATAAGGAACCAGGAGTGAGTGACCATCATACTATGTCCTGGAGACTGAGGCCGAGCGTCAGGCCTCAGATCGCCTTTATACAGGGGCCTGTGGGAGGAGCCACAGGAGCAGTCAGCAGGGGGCGTGTCCAGACAGGCACACGTAGTTTACCACACCAGAGCCCTGTATTCATCCTCCCATCCTCCCTTCATACACCCAACTGTTGCTGAGTCATTGCAGATGACATGACTTAGTGTTGTATTTAAAGTCTGAGGTATGCAGGGGTAACAGGAAGAGAGCCTGTGGAGTCTGCAGACACACACTTAGTGTTCCAGGAACAGTTCCTTCCCCTCTGCCATCGGATCTCTGAACCCATGTACACTACCTCACTATTTTATTGTTAATCTCCTTTAGCACTACTTATTTAATTTCATTTTGTATATATTTCTTAATCTAATTGATAAGTTTTTATTATTACGTGTTGCAATGTACTACTGCCACAAAACAACATATTTCATGACATTTGCCAGTGATATTAAACCTGATTCTGATTATAACTCTGATTCCAATTCTCATAGAGAAGTCAAAAGCAGTCCAAAGGCTTTGACATGTTTGATGGACGCCTAAGATAGGGGCATAGCTTTGCCATCAGTCAGTTTTTCCTCAGCAGTTCTGTCAGCAGGGATTATTCAGGGTGAGTCACATGACCAATTATGTCAAAAGGCTGTGGTTCCACACATCACCAATAACTACTATAAACACTGCTTTCATCTCCATACTCCAACCAAGCCAATGGAAAACTCTTGTACAAAGATATTATCACTATTGAAAGTGACTTACTTTCATTAAAATGTGATTTTTTTTTTAAAGTATCCGTTCAGGCTACTGTGTGTCTTTGATTGTGGGCCAAGTCTCTCAGGACATCAAATAATAAATGAGGATGACAGCCATTTCTAGTCTTCAAGTGATTAAAGGGAGAAACATAAAGTAAGATACTTTAAATGCTGAAAATCTGAAATTAAAAACAGAAAATGCTGGAAAACTCCAAGGTCACACAGCATCAATGGGAGATGGAGGAACGTTTCACCTTTTGTGTTGTTGATCTTCCGCCTGCAGCTTCCAGGACAATCCACGTTCCAGGATGGGTCCAACAGCAGGTGTCAGACACATTATTGAAATATTGTAAGAGTTTAAAAAAAAACCTTTCAAGTAATGTTCAGGGATTTTGTTTACAATACCTGCTCAAAGAAGTTATCAAAGTTATTGATGACACAGTAATACTCAAGTTGGGGAGGCTGCATTATCTATAGCAGACACTCTTATGTCCATTTAGCATGTTAAATTTCAATTTCACTTCAAATGTGTACAAAGAAAAAACTGGCTGCTAGGATTAACTGAACCTACCAGTAAGATACTGGTGCACATCTAAGTTAAATGTATAAAATCTTTAAATGACTTTAAAATCTTAAAAGACTTTAAGTTAAATGAGCAATAATGAGATCAAAATAGAGTGCTTTGTTGTATTTACTGTAACTTCCTGGACTTGTAGCTAAAAGTAAAGCCGAATGTCCCCTATAAAGATGCATGCACAGCTTATTTGTTACTACAAGATAAAGTCTCGTAGACTATGGATTGCAGTCAGCACAGCTATTTCCAATGGCTTGATAACTGTCCTATTATTACTGTTCAGTAGCTGTTCATCCTCTGAAGAAGGGGAGCTATTCGGTTATTATTTTCAGATGTATGACATTCTCTTCACCCATTCTACACCTGGGAAAATATGCCTCTCTACTGTGGCAAGTCAAACTTGAGTTTTTCCTAAAATTGAATCATGTTTCTTTTAAAATAAATCAACCAAAGCACAATGCTGAAAATGCTAAGAAGTGACTTACAGAAATCTGATTTTATGCAAATTCTCCCACACGTTTTTAAGAATTTTTCAAACGAGCAGTAATAATAATAATAATAAAATGCTTTATGGTATTCAGCAATGATTGGACACAGTATCTATTCCATTAGTTCATATTAGGGTAGTGTTAGGGTGATCATTCAATGCAATTAAGGAATTATAGCAAGTGTATCTAGAACAGCTACTGTCGAAAATGAATGTTTCTGACTTACGGAGAATTTGACAGAGGCAGTTCTCAGGAACAGAATCCTAATGTAACCTGAGAACTGCCTGTATAGTTGTTAGACCATTAACATTTTTAGATTTGCTCCAAATCACAAAATTCTTCAGGAGGGTGATATTGACACATAACTCACTCTACTTGGACTGAAATACTAAAGCCAAATGTATTTACATTTACCTTACAACATAATTCTATCTGCCTTTAAGAGAGCATCAAGAGATAAAGGGAATCAAGGTAGAAACAGTGGTACAACAGGAGGTAGCATCTGAAGATACCCAGCTACAGCTGCCCTCACAGGGATAAACCAAGTTAAGTTCCCCAAATAATTTAGAAAATGTAGTGCAGCAAGAGAAGTCCAGAACGCTAATATCAGAATCAGGTTTAATCTCGCCAGTATAAGTTGTGAAATTATTTAACTTAACAGCAGCAGTACAATGCAATACATGACAATATAGAAAAAACAACCGCATTGCATATATCTCAAACAGTTAAACTAACTAAGTAGTGCACAAACAGAAGTTAAAAGGTAGTGAGGTAGTGTTCATGGGTTCAATGTCCATTCAGAAATTGAATGGCAGAGGGAAAGAAGCTGTTCCTGAGTCATTGAGCATGTGCCTTCAGACTCCTGTGCCTCGTTCCTGATGATAACAGTGAGAAGAGGGAACATCTTGAGTGGCGGGAGTCCTTAATGATAGACACCACCTTTCTGAGGTACCGATCCTTGAAGATGTCTTAGATCTGGAGTTCCAGTGATGTCATCGTCGAGAATGGCAGCTTAAGCACTAGCTCCTCCGGAAAAACGCGTATTAGGCCCCATTAACCCATCAAATATAATATTTTTCAAAAAAATATTTGAACTGAAAGGGGCAAGAATGGGGAAAAAGAATGGAAATTTAAAAAGTGACACTGCAGAGCCTGCGTCCGAGAGGAGTGCAGTGAGCGGCTTTCCGACCTGACAACATGCAAGCGAGGCAGGCACTGGGCCTCGTTCGGACGAAGCGGCGAATGTGTTCAAAATCCTGAAAGAAATAATGGAGGTCCAGAAAGATATAAAGCAGCAGCTCCGTGATGTTAAGGCAGAGCTCACCAGCGTTAATCAAAAAATAGCGGTGGCAGAGACTCGAATTGAGAAGGTAGAAGATCGCGGTCAAAACATGGAACAGATACTGAGCAAGACAATAAAAATCATACATCACCAAGAAGGTAATTGGATGCTAGATTTAAGGACTGGACAGCTAAAGGAATAACAGTTCTTTGCAACATAATGAAAGAAGGAACACTGTTCAGTTTTGAAATGCTTAAAGAGAAACACATTAGAAAAACAAGATTTTTGTCGGTATTTACAGGTGCGACAGTATGTTAATAAGATGCTTAAAAATGTAACCAAGGCAAATACATGCTTGATAGAGCTCTTTAGAAAAGCATATAATTCAGATAATGGTAGTAGAATCATTTCAAGCATGTATAAGGGGTTGTCAAATCTTAAAACACATTCGACTTCATACATTAAAACAAAATGAGAGAAGGAAGGAGTGATAATTATATCTGAGGAAGAATGGACAACAATATGGAGATATCAATGGAAGTGTACCAATTCACAGAAATGGAGGGAGCTTGGATGGAAAAACTTGATATTTTATTACACCCTCTCAGAAATCCCATTATGATAGTAACCTCCCTGTTTGCTGGAGAAATTGTGGAAATCAAAATGTGAATCATTATCATATTTTTTGGGACTGCTCTGTTATCAAAAACTATTGGAGGGGGATACACAATGCCCTACAAGACATCTTTAAATGTGAAATTAAGAGAGTACTAAAATTAAGAGAGAAATTAAGTGAAATTACTTGGAGAGTAAGACCATATATTTTGGATATATACCTCAAGAATGGTTGAAAAGAGATAAGTATTTAATGAATATACTGTTGGTGGCTGGTAAAAAGGCTCTTACTAGGAAATGGTTATCACAGCAGAGCCCAACTTTAAATACATGGTTGGAAATTACAATGGACATTTACAAAATGGAGAAGATAACAACATCTGTTAATTATAAGCTGGAACAATTTGATTAATACTGGGAAAAATGGTTTAACTACATAATGCCTCATAGGCCTAATTTTATTCTCACAAATCAATGAATCTGTTGTAAAAAAAGATCACTCCCTACTTGTTCATAGTTCTTTCCTTTTGCTTGTTTTTTTCTTTCCACTCTTTTCTCTAAGTGTGTACCTCAGATAAATACTTTGTGGAGATTTGTGATATATATGATTATATGATGTATATGTACAATGTCTGAAATACATCTTATGGAAATGTTTGTTTGATGAACTTCAATAAAAAAATAAATTACAAAAAGATGTCTTAGTTCTACAGAGGGTAGCACTCAAGATGGAGCTGAGTAAAGCTGAAGAAATTTGGCCTGTCCCCTAAAACCCTCACTCATTTTTATAGATGCACCGTAGAAAGCATTCTTCTGGGGTGCAGTACAACCTGGTATGGAAGTTGTCCTGTCCAAGACCGGAAGAAGCTGCAGAAGATTGTGAGCATAGCCCAGCACATCACACAAACCACACTTCCATCCTTGGACTCACTTTACACCGCACGCTGTCGGAGCAGTGCTGCCAGGATAATCAAGGATACGACTCACCCAGCCAACACACTTTTTGTCCCACTTCCCTTCGGGAGAAGGTTCAGGAGCTTCGTACAGCCAGATTTGGGAACAGCTTCTTTCCAACTGTGATAAGACTGCTGAACGGATCCTGACCCGGATCTGGGCCGTATCTTCCAAATATCTGGACCTGACTTGCACTACCTTACCTTCCTTTTTCTATTTTCTAATTATGATTTATAATTTAAATTTTTATTATATTTACTTCGATTTGTACTCCACGGAGCACGAAGCGCAGAATCAAATATCGCTGTGATGATTGTATCAATTGTTTGGTGACAATAAAGTAAAGTAATTTTACATTTCGTTGCAACTAACCTCACTCCTGTGCAGTAGCCACCCCGTGCCCCCCCACCATACCAGGTGGCGATGCAGCCAGTCAGAATCCTCTGCACAGCACACCTGTAGAATTCTGAGTATTTTAGGTGATGTTCCAAATCTCCTCAAACTCCTTGTGAAATATAACCACTGTCTTGCCTTCTTTATAATTGCATCAATATGCTGGGACCAGGTTAAGTCCTCAGAGATATTAACAACAAGGAACTTGAAAATACTCGCTCTCTCCACTTCTGTTTCCTCTATAAGGATTGGTGTGTGTTCCCTCATCTTACCCTTTATGAAATCCACAATCAGCTCTTTGCTCTTACTGACGTGGAGTGCAAGCTTGTTGCTGTGGCACCGCTCAACTAGCTGATATATCTCGCTCCTGAATGCTCTCTCATCACCATCTGAGATCCTGCCAATAGTGGTTGTATCATCAAGGAATTTATAGATGGCATTTGAGCTGTGCCTAGATTCACAGTCGTGGGTGTAGAGAGAGTACAGCAGTTGGCTAAACGCACATCCCTGAGGTGCACTAGTGTTAATTGTCAGTGAGGTGGAGATGTTATTACCAAACTGCACAGATTGTGCTCCTCTAGTTAGGAAGTTGAGGATCCAGTTACAGAAGGAGTTACAGAGGCCCAGGATCTGTAACCTTTTGGTCAGACTGTAGGAATGATGGTGTTAAACATTGAACTATAATCAATAAACAGCAACCTGACATAGATATTTGTATTGTCCAGGTGATCCAAGGCCGCATGGAGAGCCAATGAGATTGTGTTCACTGTAGACCGATTGTGACTAAAGGTGAACGGCAAAGGGTCCAGGTCCTTGTTGAGACAGTTGGTTCCAGCCATAACCAATCTCTCAAACTCCTTCATCATGTGAGTGCTACTGGCCGATAGTCATTGAGGCAGCTCACACTGTTCTTCTTGGGCACTGGTATGATTGTTGCCCTTTTGAAGCAGGTGGGAAATCTCTGCCTACAGCAATGTAAGACCAAAAATGTCTTTGAACACACTTGCCAGTTGGTTGGCTCAGTTTTAGCCATTAGTCATAGAATTAGCTTCCACTGAAGGCAGTATGTCTGCTGTAGAAAGCAGATTTCCTTTTACCTAAAATATGCAAAGAAAACATCTGTGCTGATAGTATCTCATCTGTAGATCTGATTTCAGAGAATGGAAAAATTATCCCTTCTTCTGGAACCAGGCAAGCAGTGAAGCACTGGGTTAATAGCAGCAGTGGCAATACAATGGTGCAAATTCCTTGCAGGTGACTGTAGTCCTGGGATCAAGTAGTTGTGAATACAATTATGCAACCAAGGTAATAGATCTTACACGTTTTCCAGAACACTGATCTCAGCACAGCATACTCAATTTAATGTCGCCTGGAATCTGCAGGTACATGAAAGATGCTGCTTTTCTGGTATTTGCTTTGCTTTCCCTGCACACATTTGATCACTCAAACTTTTGTCTAATATTCCTTCTTGGTAAAGTGCAGGGAATGATAACACCCCAAGGAAACTAATAGTCTGTGACAGAAGTCAAAGAATTTTGCAAATCGATATATGGTTTCAAGTAGAGCAGTATGTTCTCCATTTTCATACAATGTTTTCCACCTTTTCTATAAAAGACCAAATGCTTTAGTCCATGAGAATTCTCAGTTCTGATTCATTCTTTCTTGTGCCCTCAGAGTACCTACTCCCCCTGCACATTCTGTTCCTAATTGCCACTGCCTTCTGACATTTCTGCTTTGCAGAGCAAGTCTTAGCCAAAGATTGAATAAATTAGGTCTTTATTCTTTGGAGCGTAGAAGGTTGAGGGGGGACTTGATAGAGGTATTTAAAATTATGAGGGGGATAGATGGAGTTGGCATGGATAGACTTTTTCCATTGAGAGTAGGGGAGATTCAAACAATAGGACATGAGTTGAGACTTAGGGGCAAAAGTTTAAGGGTAACATGAGGGGGAATTTCTTTACTCAGAGAGTGGTAGCTGTGTGGAATGAGCTTCCAGTAGAAGTGGTTGAGGCAGGTTCAGTATTGTAATTTAAAGCAAAATTGGATAGGTATATAGACAGGAAAGGAATGGAGGGTTATGGGCTGAGTGCAGGTAGGTGGGACAAGGTGAGAGTAAGCATACGGCACAGACTAGAAGGGCTGAGATGGCTTGTTTCCATGCTGTAATTGTTATACGGTTATAAAGTGGGAAAGGATAATGTTTGGTTAATTAAAATACCAGTCCAGTGATTTAAGTTACCCTTCTTTCACAGTGAGCACAGAGCATCTCAAATATGGCTCTTGGTGCGGGAGGAAAGGAAGAGACAAATTAGTCTTGTGTCTTTCTCAGACTAAACTGCGAAACCCTGATATCTACATGAAACTACAGTACTCTTTTAGAACAATGCAGCACAGATACAGGTGTTTTGGCCTAACGAATTCATGCCGATCACAGTGTTCAGTTCCAGTTTCAAGTTTTCAGCCCTTATCTCACTAAGCCCCAGCCCTGCATGTTCCTATCCAGGTGCTTCTTAAAACTAAGTACCTGCCTCAACCACTTCCTCTAGCAGCTTGTTCCATATATTCACCACCCTCTGCATGGAAAAGATGCCCCACGAATCTCTTTTAAAGCTTTTCCCCTCCAATTCTAAACCTATGCCCTGAGCTTTGGACTCCCCTATACTAGGGAAATGACGCTTACGATCCACTTTATTTATCCTTCTTCAAATTTCCATAAGGTCACCCCCTAATTCTCTTACATTCCAAGGAATAAAGAACTAGCCTTCTAGTCCTGCCAGTATCCTCATGAATGACCAAATATTTACTTGCCTTAGGTAGCACCGAAGTTTCTTACAAACTGCACTGAAGAGAAAAAGCATAATGGTTTTGGTTAATGGCTTGCACACAATGTAGCAGTGGAGTATGGCTGTCTGTGGGGATGCAGCCTATCTGTGGGCAATCAGTAAGTGCGGTACATTAGAGGAAGGAAGAGGAAGAGATAAAGAAACATTAATGCAAGTGAAGCTGCGCCTTCAAGAAGCAGCGTGGGATTGGCTTTCTAAGTTGCATGAAGGAATTACTTCAAGATCTGTTTGAATGTTTTATTAGATGCTCTTAACAAGTCTTCACTATTTCTGAGCCTAATTAGGTAAATACTGACTATAAAATTTAAGGCTATGATCTGCATCTTCAATATTAATATTAATATACTAAAAGCTTTCTTTACCATGATGTGCCACTGAGTTCCTTGTACTACACATAACAGCATCATACTTCTTCTGCTGGACATTTCTAAATAACAGGACTCAAAGTAGTGGGCACTTCCAAAGATTTTCCTCTGATTTAAATTTATCCCCATTTTCTGCATATTTCAGATCCTATTATCTGTCTACAGGTTCATTCTTACTTTCAGAGGCAGCTTCAATGGTCAACATTAAAGTTACTTGCCCACTTGTGTATATTTAATGTAGGAAACACCTCTACGTGCGCTGTCACCATGCCTCTATAACATCAGAGGAATCTCACATCTGTACATCCCATCTTTATGCTTGAGATCCTTCTTGTACAGCTAAATAATGTGTTCAGCTTAATCAAAGTTTGCAGCAGATGAATATTGCTGCCAAGATTGGTTACAACAAGCTGGAGAGAGGTAAGAAATGAGCCTGACATTTGTGCTCATGATGCATAATGGCTGTGCCAGGCTTATCCTCAATGGTGCATAGTTTTGTTGTTTCACATAGCATGGCCCAGGAGGGGCAGATGCGAGTCTGTCTGTTCGGGAGCCAGAATTGGATCAATCTTCATCTGGCATCTGGTCCACTGAGCTGGCATTGCCTGATGGAGTCCGTGAAGCATGCAAGCCTCCACACGACGTCAATGTGTTGATCCAGGTGGTGAAGGATGGTGCATAGTAACTCAGGGAAAATTCCCTTCACTCATCCCTCCCAGCCTTGCTAACCAGTAAACACCTTTATTTACAATTCTCATTTCTTTATTTAAATCCATGGTAGCCCTTGACCCTTCCTATACTATTTCCAGTACTATCCCTTTTCAGAAACCCTCTGTACTGCTGAACAGTACCACTGACATTTTAAATAACAAAGAGTAATCTATGCAAATAAAGTTCTATCTCAAACATAGGCAAGGAAATCTTGTACTACCTCTGTGAGCTGGTGAATCAGTGCTCCTTCATTTGGTCACACATGGAAGGAGTGTTTCTTCCAACTCCACTAACCTCCCATCCCCTCCTTGTGACACCTGCCCATGCAGTTACAGATGATTAACTTCTCTTTTACCCTCATCCCGTTCTGTCGAATTCTCATACCTGTGATTCACTCGTACATTTTTTTCAAATTAGTGTTCAGTATTTGGTGCCACTTTGAGGTCTTCACTACATTAGAGAAATGAAACACAAATTTGATGACTGCTTTGCAGGACATTTCTTTTCAATCTGCAAGGTTGAATCCAGGATTTCAGCTGTCTGTCACTCTAACTTTCCTTCCCACTGCCTCTCCAACCTCCCTTATACTGTTTCATTGAAGATCATTATAAGCTCAAGGAAAAGCAGTTTATCTTCCATCTTTGCACACTATGGGACCAAGATCTCAACACTTATTTCAATTATTTCAAATAGATGTCATAGCCGAGCAGATCTGGGTGTTGGAACAGTGAATGCTGAGGGTGCTGGAGTGTCAGATGGCTTCTGCAGTCTGGGTGTGCTTGAAGATTCAGATCAACTACCTCACTTAGTACAGAATCATCAACCGGTGTAACTGAAACTTTCTGTGGATGCTGACTGGCCCCCAAAGTGTTTCCTGTAATTTCAGGTTTTTCATTCATGTTTCCAGCACCTGCCAGTTCTTTGGTTTTCAACTCCTAACCAGCTCTGATATGATAGAGATTACCTTCACACAGTTGCTGATAGCTTTGCTTGGCGCTCTTGGCACTCTCCTTCATTTCAAATCTCCAACAACTCTATGTTGTGAATCTCACAGCTCCGGCACATACTGCTGTTCCATTCTTCTGTTCTCCCACCACTTACACCTCCAGACGAATTAGCTCTCATTAACTGGCTCCACAGGCATCTCTGAGTCTACAGCAATCTATGATTTTGTGTTAGAATATAGAACAAAACAGCACAGTACAAACTCTTTGGCCCATGATGCTATGTCGACCTTCTAACCTACTCCAAGATCAATTTAACCTTCTGTCTCACAGCCCACCAGTTTTCTTTCATCCATGTGCGTGTCTCTTAAATGTCACTAATGTATCTGCCTGTACCTCCAGCAAAGCATTCGTGCACTTACCACTCTCTGTAAAAAAAATCTATCTCTGACACCCCCCCCCCCAAATTTCACTCCAATCACTTTAAACTTATGCCTTCCTGTATTAGCCATTGCTGCTCTGAGAAAAAAGGTGCTGGCTGTCCACATTTGACAGATTGACAGGAGTTCAGTGTCCACATTTGACAGATTGACAGGAGTTCAGTGATGGCCCAAGTGCAGAGGGAGAGACACAGATTCTGAGGTTGGAAGAAACATAGCAGCACAGGGTTTTCTCCAGCTCCTGATTCACTTCTCAGTCCGATTGTTAGATCGGGGGTGGAAACCTGATAAGGGGCTGGCTGTGGCTCTGACAAGAGAACAGAAAGCTTTCCAAAAATGTGGCTTGAATGGTGGAACTCGATCAGACACTATGTCCTAAGGGAAGTTGTGCAGCCTGAACTCATGGTGAACCATGTGGGTGGCAATCTCACAAGCTGAGGGAAGAGCAATGAAGTGGGCTGCTTTAGAGAACCGGTCCACGACGATCAGACAGAGGCAGACCGGTGATGAAATCCACCAAGACATGGACCAGGGGCAGTGAGGCACGAGCAGGAGACTATCAGGGAACTGAGATGATATCTTGTCCTGGACACAAGTGGGACAGGCAGAGGTGAAGTTAGTTCAAGAAGATCTTGGGACATCTACCAAAATAGACTCCTTATAAATTCCAGGGTCCGTTGAATACTTTGACATCCAGCTGGTCAGGAAGAGTAACCCCACTCTGACACTCTGACGTGCACAGTGGCAGGGACAAACAGCCGGTTGGGAGACGCCCCCACCTGGGCAGCCTCCACCTCTGTTTCTTTTCCCCAAATCGTCGGAGCATGTGAGGGGAAAGGTGGGCTCTGGATTGGTGTTGTTCTCAGAGGTGATGAACTGGCAGGAGGAGAGCATTGGCCTTGGTATTCTTGCTGCCAGAATGGTAAGTGAGGGTGAAATTAAAATGGGTGAAAAAAGGACTTGATGGGAGGTGAGTCTCTCGGAATCACAAATGTAGGAGAGGTTTTTGTGAGCTGTCCATGCCAGAAAAGAGTGCCCTGCTCCCTCCAGCCAGTGTTGCCATGCCTCCAGGGCCTCCTTGACAGCTAAAAGTTCTCTGTTCCCAACATCAGAGTTATGCTCTGCTGAAGTCAAATGACAGGAAAGAAAAGAACAGGGATGCAGCTGATTATCAGCTGAAGAATGTTGAGAGAGTACAGCTCCGATTATGACATCAGATGCATCAACCTCAACGATGAATGGACTAGACGTGTGTAGATTTTGCAGCACTGGGGCAGTGGTGAAGCATTGCTTTGGCTGTGCGAAAGCTTGGTCTGCATCATCTGTCCTGTGGAATCCTACAGAGATCTTCTTGATGAGTGCATTTAAGGGAGCCATGGTGGAACTGAAGTTTCTGATGAAGCAGTGATGAAAATTTGCAAGCACCATAAAGCAGCTCACCTGTTTGACTGTAGACGGTTGAGGCCACTGCCTGGTCCATTTGAACACTGTAAGAGGTGAGGATAGAGCTTAGGAGTGATACTTCTCTGCTTTGGCATAAATGTTGCTCCCGAGGAACCGTCTGAGAACCTTCTGGATATGCTGGATATGTTCCTGGTGAGAGCAGAAATCGATAAGAATGTCATCCAAATACAAAAACAAACTGATCCATCATTTCCTGATGCACATATTGACCAGGGCCTGAAAAACAGCAGGGGCATGGCCAGGCTAAATAGCTTCTCGAGGTACTCATAGTGGGCAGAGGTGCTGTTGAATGTTGGCTTCCGCTCATCCCCTTCCCGGATGTGAACCGAGAGGTTGTAAGCACTGTGCAGATCTGCTTAGAGGATATGCTTACTCCCTGGAGATGTTCAAATGTAGAGACAAGCAGGGGAAGAGGGCAACGGGTCTTCACCACGATGTTCCTGAGGTGCCAATAATCAATGCAGAGAAAGAGTATGCCATCCTTCTTGCTCACAAAAAAGCAGCCCATCCCTCCTGGTGAGGTATCAATATTCCTCCTGAATTGTTGACTGGGAATTCCCCATCTCTGAACCTGAGAGATATCCATGAGGTTCCTGGCTGCCCCAGAGTCAATAAATGCTAGAAGCTCATGGCTTTAGATCCTCACAACAGGGAAGCTGGGAGCATTACTCACTTAGGAGAGCTGACCTGTCAGAATTCCCCTTCTTACTGATGGATCTTCCTATTTTACTGAACACTTGGGACAAACTGCCTGTATAGACACACTAGAAGCAGCAATCTATTCTTCTGCCTTTCTCCTGAGACAACTGCATGTCCCACATCTGGATGGGCCCCTCCACAGTCTGAAGACAACCCTTGATGTGATGACTAGGAGACTTGGAGCATTCGCTCTCTGTGCCACTCAGCAGTGCAGCTGTCTGTTCGAATGGCCAGGTTTATCTGGCCATCCAGGCTGTCCTGTTCAACACACACTGCAATCTCAGGCTGAAATTCTGTGCTCAGCCCATACTGGAGGTCAGTGATGTCAGATCTCTCATTCCACCCCATCTCAACCACAAAAGTGTGGAGCTTTCGTGTGAAGTCTCTCACTGACCCTCTTCCTTGGTGCAGGTCCAGGATCCGATGGGCAGCCTCCTGACCCCGTACTGGAAGGTCAAACACCCTCTTGTACTCAACTTCAAATTGCTGAAAAGACTGGGCTGCAGGACAACTTTGTTCTCATAGGGTGCCAAGCAAGCTGAGTGGAGGACTGTCTAAGAGATTCACCAGTTTACATGCGTCGTCATTGAACTCACCTGGCAGGGCTTGAAAAGTCAGATGGCGCTGGGTAGTAACATTTCTGCATCTGGCGCGATCACTGGAGTATCGGCCTGGTGGAGGAATGCTCAGTTCCGGTCAAACTGCCAACGGAATTGGGGCATTAGTGGCTGAGGCAGATGAGTATGCAGTAGAGGAGGATGAGGGTGGTGCCAGTGCTGGAAGTGTGGCTGTCCTGTCCGAGAGCTGCCGAGTGGCAGTATCAGCTGCCACCTGATTCTGGCTGTCTGTGGAGAGTTGCTGAACTGTTGTTGCGAGCTCTGACATCTGCTCTTCCAGCTTGGACTGGCTTGCTGCTTCAAGAGTAGTTTTGCACTGCCGCAGCCAACTTCTGCCAACCCAGCCTCCACTGCCTCAATCCACAAAATTCAAGACTGACTTCACAAGTTCTCTCTCTCCCCTGGGTCAATTTTGATTGTCAAGTCTTGTTGACAGTAGTTCAGTGATAGTCCTAGTGCAGAGAGAGAGACTTAGACATGGGTTGGACAGCTCATTGGGGTTTAATAAAAGCTGTACTGAACTACGGAAAATAATAAATGCTAAGCTAACAGAGCTGCTAACAAAAACCATCACCATCACTGCAGCTCAAAAGCGGCAACCTAGAAATAGATTAATATCGCTCCCTTAAATGCATCCATCAAAATCACTAGTTTTCCTTCCTGCAATGAGGACTGAGGTAGACAGGGAGCATTGTTGTCACTGTGCTTTGATCAAGACTTGGCAAGACTGAACTGAAAGGAAGAGAGTTAACTAGAGTTACAAAGATTGGCTGGGATGTGTGCATTCTCGCATGCACAATTGCCATTCTCTTTCAGCTGTCTACCTGTGACTCCGGAGCAGTAACCACAGTTGTGACACCTCTTATCATGTTATGCGCCTCTATCAAGTTACCTCTCATCTTCCTTCAGTCAAAGAAGTAAGCCCTTTCTTGCTCATCCTTTCCTCATAAGACGTGTTCTCTTGGCAGTGTGCTGGTAATTTTTTTCTGCACCCTCTCTGAAGCTTTCTCATCCTTCCATTATCCTTCCTATAATGAACGCAT
Source organism: Hypanus sabinus (assembly GCF_030144855.1). Lineage (NCBI taxonomy): Eukaryota > Metazoa > Chordata > Chondrichthyes > Myliobatiformes > Dasyatidae > Hypanus > Hypanus sabinus. The sequence continues at coordinate 49,902,288 of NC_082719.1, forward strand.
TACTCTAAGTACCAGAGTTTTATTGAGCCTCAACACTACCTCGTGGCTCTTGAACTCAATCCCCTGACTAATGAAGGCCAAAACACCATATGCTTTCTTATCTTGATCCTATCAACTTGCAGTTTCATGTTTCCACCAATGTCTTGCCAAAATTGGCAATACATACTGAACCAACCATTCTAGTCAGGCATAGAACCATGTTCAGCTGATTCTGGCCATCTTGGTCAAACATACAGCTAAATAGCTTATTCCCAATTCCCAATTCTTGTAGGTTTTGACTAACAATAAAATTATTCCCTTACCTGAACCCTTAATCATACCAGAAGAATTTCCAAAAAATAACTCAACTCTCTATTCCTTTCCTAACTCAGCTCATTGTGAAAGGCTATTTTCTGATATCTCTATCACTGTATTTACCTCTATCATTGTACTACAAAAATCTGAATGTTTTGACAAATTGGATAAGGGGAAAATGTTAGCATTGCATGCAAAATGCTGGAGGAACTCAGCAAGCCAGGCAGCAGCTATAGAAAAGAATAAACAGCTAACATTTTGGGCTGAGACGTTGACTGGACTTTTTCCCACAGATGCTGCCTGACCTGTTGAGTTCCTCCAGCATTTTGTGTGTGTGCTTGGATATCCAGCATCTGCAGATTTTCTCTTGTTTGTAAGAAGAGAATGAGTATCACATCACCAAAGATCATTGTTATAAGACAGTCACCAAGAAATCCATTTGGAAATTCAATGGACACTTCTTCACTCAAAGAGTGAAAGTGTGTGGACCTCACTAATATTGGGAGTAGTTGAAACACAGAGAGTAGATACACTTAAGAGGAGACTGGGCATTATAAGATTGGAAAGGCAATATAGAGTTATGCAGACAGAGTTAGATGGGAAAAGATGAGAGTCATAAGTGGAGACTGACTACAAGCTGTTTTCTATGCTAAATATCCAACAAAAATCATTATTGCTGACATGAGCTTCATGAAGATAGAGAGGAAGAATTAAAAAGACTTGTAAACTGAAGGCTAGCTTATCAAAATATGTAGTTACAATATGCAAGCATTTTGCTAATTACTACAGATATATGGAACTGTAATGTGCCTGGGCACAGAAATCGCACAGAAATGGCACAAGGAAAGGCCATTGGGCCCACTATGTTCATGTCAGCCATCAAGTACTCACCTATATTAATGCTACTTTCCAGTACATAGTCCATAGCCTGCTATGTCTTTGCAATTCCAGTACTCATCTTGATATTCCTCGAATGAATTGCAATGTCATGGTCCGGATCGTTTCCCCTTTAAACTTAGTTAGCTTGCGTTATGATCCGGACCATTGACTCCTTGTTCCCTTCTAATTCCGTTTCACATGTCCCTTGAGCTTGGCCATTAAGGTAATCTACTCTCGATCTGAACCGGCAGCTTATAAGCCCCTGGCTTTAGCCGTTCGGGTCGAGAGTGTTAGGAAGCATTAGCAAGTCGCCGTCACTACCATAAGCCAGACTTATCTAGCCCGCATCGGAATGCCAGCAATTCGTCTCCCTTCGCCAGAGTGGGTTCGGGCAAGTCAAACTGCCGGGAGTGAGCTGAAGGCAGAGTCCTGGCTCGATGTTCATGCCCAGTGTCTGTGTCTGTCCCTCGAAGAAGAGTCCCGGCTCGGTGCCTGAGTTGAAGGCGGAATCCTAGCTCGACATTCCTGACCTGTGTTTGAGTGTCCACGTTCTGACTGTGGCGATCCATGGTGTCCATGTTCTGACTGCGGTGATCCATGGTGTCCACGTTCTGACTGTGGTGATCCATGGTGTCCACGTTTCTGACTGTGGTGATCCATGGTGTCCATGTTCTGACTGCGGTGATCCATGGTGTCCACGTTCTGACTGTGGTGATGCATGGTGTCTATGTTTCTGACTGCGGTGATCCATGGTGTCCGCGTTTCTGACTGTGGTGATCCATGGTGTCCATGTTCTGACTGCGGTGATCCATGGTGTCCATGTTCTGACTGTGGCGATCCATGGTGTCCATGTTCTGACTGTGGTAATCCATGGTGTCCATGTTCTGACTGTGGGGATCCATGTTGTCCATGTTTCTGACTGTGGGGATCCATGGTGTCCACATTCTGACTGTGGGGATCCATGGTGTCCACATTCTGTCTGCGGTGATCCATGGTGTCCACGTTTCTGACTGAGGTGATCCATGGTGTCCGCGTTTCTGACTGTGGCGATCCTTGGTGTCCATGTTCTGACTGTGGTGATCCATGGTGTCCATGTTTCTGACTGTAGCGATCCATGGTGTCCACGTTCTGACTGTGGTGATCCATGGTGTCCATGTTTCTGACTGTGGCGATCCTTGGTGTCCACGTTTCTGACTGTGAGGATCCATGGTGTCCACATTCTGTCTGCGGTGATCCATGGTGTCCACGTTTCTGACTGAGGTGATCCATGGTGTCCGCGTTTCTGACTGTGGCGATCCTTGGTGTCCATGTTCTGACTGTGGTGATCCATGGTGTCCATGTTTCTGACTGTAGCGATCCATGGTGTCCACGTTCTGACTGTGGTGATCCATGGTGTCCATGTTTCTGACTGTGGCGATCCTTGGTGTCCACGTTTCTGACTGTGGCGATCCTTGGTGTCCACGTTTCTGACTGTGGTGATCCATGGTGTCCACGTTCTGACTGTGGTGATCCATGTTGTCCATGTTTCTGACTGTGGTGATCCATGTTGTCCATGTTTCTGACTGTGGGGATCCATGTTGTCCATGTTTCTGACTGTGGTGATCCATGGTGTCCACATTCTGTCTGCGGTGATCCATGGTGTCCACGTTTCTGACTGAGGTGATCCATGGTGTCCGCGTTTCTGACTGTGGCGATCCTTGGTGTCCATGTTCTGACTGGTGATCCATGGTGTCCATGTTTCTGACTGTAGCGATCCATGGTGTCCACGTTCTGACTGTGGTGATCCATGGTGTCCATGTTTCTGACTGTGGCGATCCTTGGTGTCCACGTTTCTGACTGTGGTGATCCATGGTGTCCACGTTCTGACTGTGGTGATCCATGTTGTCCATGTTTCTGACTGTGGTGATCCATGTTGTCCATGTTTCTGACTGTGGTGATCCATGTTGTCCATGTTTCTGACTGTGGTGATCCATGCTGTCCACGTTTCTGGCTGTGGTGATCCATGGTGTCTATGTTTCTGACTGCGGTGATCCATGGTGTCTACGTTCTGACTGTGGCGATCCATGGTGTCCATGTTTCTGACTGTGGTGATGCATGGTGTCTATGTTTCTGACTGTGGTGATCCATGGTGTCCACGTTTCTGGCTGTGGTGATCCATGGTGTCCACGTTCTGACTGTGGGGATCCATGGTGTCTACGTTCTGACTGTGGCGATCCATGGTGTCTAACTGTGGTGATCCATGGTGTCCATGTTCTGACTGTGGTGATCCATGTTGTCCACGTTTCTGACTGTGGCGATCCTTGTTGTCCACGTTCTGACTGTGGTGATCCATGTTGTCCACGTTTCTGACTGTGGTGATCCATGTTGTCCACGTTTCTGACTGTGGCGATCCATGTTGTCCACGTTTCTGACTGTGGCGATCCATGTTGTCCACGTTTCTGACTGTGGCGATCCATGGTGTCTATGTTTCTGACTGTGGCGATCCATGGTGTCCACGTTTCTGACTGTGGCGATCCATGGTGTCTATGTTTCTGACTGTGGCGATCCATGGTGTCCACGTTTCTGACTGTGGCGATCCATGTTGTCCACGTTTCTGACTGTGGCGATCCATGGTGTCCATGTTTCTGACTGCGGCGATCCATGGTGTCTATGTTTCTGACTGTGGCGATCCATGGTGTCCACGTTTCTGACTGTGGTGATCCATGGTGTCCACGTTTCTGACTGTGGCGATCCATGTTGTCCACGTTTCTGACTGTGGCGATCCATGGTGTCCACGTTTCTGACTGCGGTGATCCATGGTGTCCACGTTTCTGACTGTGGTGATCCATGGTGTCTATGTTTCTGACTGTGGTGATCCATGGTGTCTATGTTTCTGACTGTGGTGATCCATGGTGTCTATGTTTCTGACTGTGGCGATCCATGGTGTCCACGTTTCTGACTGTGGGGATCCATGGTGTCCATGTTTCTGACTGTGGCGATCCATGGTGTCTATGTTTCTGACTGTGGCGATCCATGGTGTCTATGTTTCTGACTGTGGAGATCCATGGTGTCTACGTTTCTGACTGTGGTGATCCTTGGTGTCCATGTTTCTGACTGTGGTGATCCATGGTGTCCACGTTTCTGACTGTGGTGATCCATGGTGTCTACGTTTCTGACTGTGGTGATCCTTGGTGTCCACGTTTCTGACTGTGGTGATCCATGGTGTCCACGTTTCTGACTGTGGTGATCCATGGTGTCCACGTATCTGACTGCGGTGATCCATGGTGTCTATGTTTCTGACTGCGGCGATCCATGTTGTCCACGTTTCTGACTGTGGCGATCCATGGTGTCCACGTTTCTGACTGTGGCCATCCATGGTGTCCACGTTTCTGACTGTGGCCATCCATGGTGTCTATGTTTCTGACTGCGGTGATCCATGGTGTCCATGTTTCTGACTGTGGCGATCCATGTTGTCCATGTTTCTGACTGTGGCGATCCATGGTGTCCACGTTTCTGGCTGCGGTGATCCATGGTGTCCACGTTCTGACTGTGGTGATCCATGGTGTCCACGTTCTGACTGTGGCGATCCATGGTGTCCACGTTTCTGGCTGCGGTGATCCATGGTGTCCACGTTTCTGACTGCGGTGATCCATGGTGTCCACGTTTCTGACTGCGGTGATCCATGGTGTCCACGTTTCTGACTGTGGCGATCCATGTTGTCCACGTTTCTGACTGTGGCGATCCATGTTGTCCACGTTTCTGACTGTGGTGATCCATGGTGTCCACGTTTCTGACTGTGGCGATCCATGTTGTCCACGTTTCTGACTGTGGCGATCCATGTTGTCCACGTTTCTGACTGTGGTGATCCATGGTGTCCACGTTTCTGACTGTGGCGATCCATGCTGTCCACGTTTCTGACTGTGGCGATCCATGTTGTCCACGTTTCTGACTGTGGCGATCCATGGTGTCCACGTTTCTGACTGCGGTGATCCATGGTGTCCACGTTTCTGACTGCGGTGATCCATGGTGTCCACGTTTCTGACTGTGGCGATCCATGGTGTCTATGTTTCTGACTGTGGTGATCCATGGTGTCCACGTTCAGACTGCGGTGATCCATGGTGTCCACGTTCTGACTGCGGTGATCCATGGTGTCCACGTTCTGACTGTGGCCATCCATGGTGTCTATGTTTCTGACTGTGGTGATCCATGGTGTCTATGTTTCTGACTGTGGTGATCCATGGTGTCCACGTTTCTGACTGTGGCGATCCATGGTGTCCACGTTTCTGACTGTGGTGATCCATGGTGTCCATGTTTCTGACTGCGGTGATCCATGGTGTCCACGTTTCTGACTGTGTCGATCCTTGTTGTCCACGTTTCTGACTGTGGTGATCCATGGTGTCCACGTTTCTGACTGTGGCGATCCATGGTGTCCATGTTTCTGACTGTGGCGATCCATGGTGTCTACGTTTCTGACTGTGGTGATCCATGGTGTCCACGTTTCTGACTGTGGTGATCCATGGTGTCTACGTTTCTGACTGTGGTGATCCATGGTGTCCACATTTCTGACTGTGGCGATCCATGGTGTCCACGTTTCTGACTGTGGTGATCCATGGTGTCCATGTTTCTGACTGCGGTGATCCATGGTGTCCACGTTTCTGACTGTGTCGATCCTTGTTGTCCACGTTTCTGACTGTGGTGATCCATGGTGTCCACGTTTCTGACTGTGGCGATCCATGGTGTCCACGTTTCTGACTGTGGTGATCCATGGTGTCTACGTTTCTGACTGTGGTGATCCATGGTGTCCACATTTCTGACTGTGGTGATCCATGGTGTCTACGTTCTGACTGTGGCGATCCATGGTGTCCATGTTTCTGACTGTGGTGATCCATGTTGTCCACGTTTCTGACTGTGGTGATCCATGGTGTCTATGTTTCTGACTGTGGTGATCCATGGTGTCCATGTTTCTGACTGTGGCGATACATGGTGTCCACGTTTCTGACTGTGGCGATCCATGTTGTCCACGTTTCTGACTGTGGTGATCCATGGTTTCCACGTTTCTGGCTGTGGCGATCCATGGTGTCCACGTTTCTGGCTGTGGTGATCCATGGTGTCCACGTTTCTGACTGTGGTGATCCATGGTTTCCACGTTTCTGGCTGTGGTGATCCATGATGTCCACGTTTCTGACTGTGGTGATCCTTGGTGTCCATGTTTCTGACTGTGGTGATCCATGGTGTCCACGTTTCTGACTGTGGCGATCCATGTTGTCCACGTTTCTGACTGTGGCGATCCATGTTGTCCACGTTCTGACTGTGGTGATCCATGGTGTCCACGTTTCTGACTGTGGTGATCCATGGTGTCCATGTTTCTGACTGTGGTGATCCATGGTGTCTATGTTTCTGACTGTGGTGATCCATGGTGTCTACGTTCTGACTGTGGCGATCCATGGTGTCCATGTTTCTGACTGTGGCGATCCATGTTGTCCACGTTCTGACTGTGGTGATCCATGGTGTCCACGTTCTGACTGTGGTGATCCATGGTGTCCACGTTCTGACTGTGGTGATCCATGGTGTCCACGTTCTGACTGTGGCGATCCATGTTGTCCACGTTTCTGACTGTGGCGATCCATGTTGTCCACCTTTCTGACTGTGGCGATCCATGGTGTCCACGTTCTGACTGCGGCGATCCATGGTGTCCACGTTCTGACTGTGGTGATCCATGGTGTCCACGTTTCTGTCTGTGGCGATCCATGGTGTCCACGTTCTGGCTGTGGTGATCCATGGTGTCTATGTTTCTGACTGTGGCGATCCATGTTGTCCACGTTCTGACTGTGGTGATCCATGGTGTCCACGTTTCTGACTGTGGTGATCCATGGTATCCACGTTCTGACTGTGGTGATCCATGGTGTCTATGTTTCTGACTGTGGTGATGCATGGTGTCCACGTTTCTGACTGCGGTGATCCATGGTGTCCACGTTTCTGACTGCGGCGATCCATGGTGTCCACGTTTCTGACTGCGGTGATCCATGGTGTCTATGTTTCTGACTGTGGGGATCCATGGTGTCTATGTTTCTGACTGCGGCGATCCATGGTGTCCACGTTTCTGACTGTGGGGATCCATGGTGTCTATGTTTCTGACTGTGGTGATCCATGGTGTCCACGTTTCTGACTGCGGCGATCCATGGTGTCCACGTTTCTGACTGCGGTGATCCATGGTGTCCACGTTTCTGACTGTGGGGATCCATGGTGTCTATGTTTCTGACTGTGGTGATCCATGGTGTCCACGTTCTGACTGTGGTGATCCATGGTGTCCACGTTTCTGACTGTGGTGATCCATGGTTTCCACGTTTCTGGCTGTGGCGATCCATGGTGTCCTCGTTTCTGGCTGTGGTGATCCATGGTGTCCACGTTTCTGACTGTGGTGATCCATGGTTTCCACGTTTCTGGCTGTGGTGATCCATGGTGTCCACATTTCTGACTGTGGTGATCCATGTTGTCCACGTTTCTGACTGTGGGGATCCATGGTGTCTACGTTCTGACTGTGGTGATCCATGGTGTCTACGTTCTGACTGTGGCGATCCATGGTGTCTACGTTCTGACTGCGGTGATCCATGGTGTCCACATTCTGACTGTGGGGATCCATGGTGTCTACGTTCTGACTGTGGGGATCCATGGTGTCTATGTTTCTGACTGTGGGGATCCATGTTGTCCATGTTTCTGACTGTGGCGATCCATGGTGTCCACGTTTCTGACTGTGGCGATCCATGTTGTCCACGTTCTGACTGTGGTGATCCATGGTGTCCACGTTTCTGACTGTGGTGATCCATGGTATCCACGTTCTGACTGTGGCGATCCATGGTGTCCACGTTTCTGACTGTGGTGATGCATGGTGTCCATGTTTCTGACTGCGGTGATCCATGGTGTCCACGTTTCTGACTGTGGTGATCCATGGTGTCCACGTTCTGACTGCGGCGATCCATGGTGTCCACGTTTCTGACTGCGGTGATCCATGGTGTCTATGTTTCTGACTGTGGGGATCCATGGTGTCTATGTTTCTGACTGCGGCGATCCATGGTGTCCACGTTTCTGACTGTGGTGATCCATGGTGTCCATGTTCTGACTGCGGTGATCCATGGTGTCCACGTTCTGACTGTGGTGATCCATGGTGTCCATGTTCTGACTGCGGTGATCCATGGTGTCCACGTTTCTGACTGTGGTGATCCATGGTGTCCATGTTTCTGACTGTAGCGATCCATGGTGTCCACGTTTCTGACTGTGGCGATCCATGGTGTCCACGTTTCTGACTGCGGTGATCCATGGTGTCCACGTTCTGACTGCGGTGATCCTTGGTGTCCACGTTCTGACTGTGGTGATCCATGGTGTCTATGTTTCTGACTGTGGTGATCCATGGTGTCCACGTTCAGACTGTGGTGATCCATGGTGTCTATGTTTCTGACTGTGGCGATCCATGGTGTCCACGTTTCTGACTGTGGTGATCCATGTTGTCTATGTTTCTGACTGTGGCGATCCATGTTGTCCACGTTTCTGACTGTGGTGATCCATGTTGTCCACGTTCTGACTGTGGTGATCCATGGTGTCTATGTTTCTGGCTGTAGTGATCCATGGTGTCTATGTTTCTGACTGTAGTGATCCATGGTGTCTATGTTTCTGGCTGTAGTGATCCATGGTGTCCACGTTCTGACTGTGGTGATCCATGGTGTCTATGTTTCTGGCTGTAGTGATCCATGGTGTCTATGTTTCTGACTGCGGTGATCCATGGTGTCCACGTTCTGACTGTGGTGATCCATGGTGTCCACGTTTCTGACTGTGGCGATCCATGGTGTCCATGTTTCTGACTGTGGGTGATCCATGGTGTCTATGTTTCTGACTGCGGCGATCCATGGTGTCCACGTTCTGACTGTGGTGATCCATGGTGTCCACGTTTCTGACTGTGGCGATCCATGGTGTCCACGTTTCTGACTGTGGTGATCCATGGTGTCTACGTTTCTGACTGTGGTGATCCATGGTGTCCACGTTTCTGACTGTGGGGATCCATGGTGTCTACGTTCTGACTGTGGTGATCCATGGTGTCCACGTTTCTGACTGCGGCGATCCATGTTGTCCACGTTCTGACTGTGGTGATCCATGGTGTCCACGTTCTGACTGTGGTGATCCATGGTGTCCACGTTTCTGACTGTGGGGATCCATGTTGTCCATGTTTCTGACTGTGGCGATCCATGGTGTCTACGTTCTGACTGTGGCGATCCATGATGTCCACGTTCTGACTGTGGTGATCCATGGTGTCCACGTTTCTGACTGTGGTGATCCATGGTGTCCTCGTTCTGACTGCGGTGATCCATGGTGTCCACGTTTCTGACTGTGGTGATCCATGGTGTCTATGTTTCTGACTGTGGTGATCCATGGTGTCCACATTCTGACTGTGGTGATCCATGGTGTCCACGTTTCTGACTGCGGTGATCCATGTTGTCCACGTTCTGACTGCGGTGATCCATGGTGTCCACGTTTCTGACTGCGGTGATCCATGGTGTCCGCGTTTCTGACTGTGGTGATCCATGGTGTCTATGTTTCTGACTGTGGTGATCCATGGTGTCCACGTTCTGACTGTGGTGATCCATGGTGTCCACGTTTCTGACTGCGGTGATCCATGTTGTCCACGTTCTGACTGCGGTGATCCATGGTGTCCACGTTTCTGACTGCGGTGATCCATGGTGTCCGCGTTTCTGACTGTGGTGATCCATGGTGTCTATGTTTCTGACTGTGGCGATCCATGGTGTCCACGTTCTGACTGTGGCGATCCATGTTGTCCACGTTTCTGACTGTGGCGATCCATGGTGTCCACGTTCTGACTGTGGTGATCCATGGTGTCCACGTTCTGACTGTGGGGATCCATGGTGTCTACGTTCTGACTGTGGTGATCCATGGTGTCCACGTTTCTGACTGTGGTGAACCATGGTGTCCACGTTCTGACTGTGGGGATCCATGGTGTCTACGTTCTGACTGTGGTGATCCATGGTGTCCACGTTTCTGACTGTGGTGATCCATGGTGTCCACGTTTCTGACTGTGGTGATCCATGGTGTCCACGTTCTGGCTGCGGTGATCCATGGTGTCCACGTTCTGGCTGCGGTGATTCAAGGTCTTAGTCTCCAAGTCCAAGGTCTGCAGCGATCCAAGTTCCCAATGTCCAAGTCCAAGGTCTGCGGTAGTTCATGTTCCCAGTGTCTAAGTCATGGCGCGGCGATCCACATTCCCAGTTTCCAAGTCTGAGGTCTGCGGCAATCCAAGACCCTAGTCTCCTAGTCCGAGGTTCGTGTTCCTCTTTGTCCTCCTTGATTCCCCGGTTCTCTGTGTAGTGAGTCATAAACGCTATTTTATTGAACCTAAGAAAGGCGTGTTTGTGTCCTGCTTGTGGGTCCTCTCCCAGCACCCTTGCCCCCACCTTGTAACATGTGAGTCTCTAGCTCCACCACTCACTCACACAGTTTATTCCAGATTTGAACCACACTCTAGGTAAAATCATTCTTAATAATATCCCTTTACACATCATTCTCATTGGCTTAGGCCTATCCCCTCTTGTTTTAATTATGTTTGATGTAGAGAAATATTTCTTACCATAATTTTGTAAGCCTCAATCAGAGTCTTTTCTTACTAACTCCCATGTTGTGAATCTTTATTATACTTTCTTGTGTTTAAGATGTGCTGTGCACTGCAAAGTCTCTTCGAGGATGCCAACCCTGAAGAAGTTTAAATCTTCTCTTCAATAAGACATCTTCCTCCTTCCTTTCCAGTCTTGAGGAAGTGTCTCGGAATGAAATGTCAACTGTTTATTCATTTCCATAGATGCTGCCTGACTTGCTAAATTGCCTGACCTCCACCATTTTGTCTGTGTTACTAACATTTATTATATACTTTAGTCAGGTGTCCCTTATTGAGATAGTCTCCATCATGGCCAAGTAAGCTTCAACACAATCAATTCTATTCTGAACTGGATAAAGAAAATCCAAAAAGGTGGAGTGGGGGTGCTGGAATGTGTTATAACTGGTAGGTTAGCATTAGCCATTCATTAAATATTCTGTACTTTCTATAGGATTCACATTGACTGACAATGTGCTTTCACCCTGTAGATAACTTGAAATAGACAAAGCCTATTGTTATCCAATAATGGTTTTATTTCTCTGTGAATTTTGTTTCAAACGATTGCCCACATGCAACAATCCTCTTAAAGCTCACACAGAGCTTTGTTTGCCTGCTGCCTGAGTGGATCGAGTAGCATTGGAAATGCATTGCATATCAAACTTGGTCATTCTGGTTCCATTTGTTATGCTTTTTTTTCACACAAATAAACCTCCCTTTGCTAAGCCATTATTGAAATTCAACTGCAATTTTTCACACTTTGCGAATGACAAAATTCTCAGTTTGTCTACAAGAACCAATTTGCTGCTTTAGCATTTGAAGATTTATGAGTCAAGCACATGTATTTTGAGTCAGAGATCCACTGAGGCCAGGAATGGGAAAACCGTGTTCACATTTTGAGTGTGTGAGTCAACAAAGTAAATTGATTTTTGTATACTTTAAGGAGTTCTGACTGGTTTCCATTTTAGGATTGGTAATCTGATGATACACTGGTAACACAGAAATGAACTCTGAAAAGTGGATAGAGTGTGCCTTAAGCTTTTTCTTTCAAAATTTCATAAAGTCTTGCATTTCCTGAGCAGATTTTTTTTGTAGCTTTGCAAAAGCAATAAACGTCAACAACATAGAAACAGCCCATTAGACTTACCGTGTCATCCCGGGCAATCACTTTGTTGGAACAATCCAAACCTAAGCTTAGTCCCTTCTGTCTCTCTAGCTTGCAACTTTGCCTCTGAATGTATACCTCTATTTCGCTTTTTCTCCTCCCTTTAAAAACTCTTGCACTGTGTGACTCAATCCACTTTAGAAAATCATTCATCATGGTAAAATCTCTCCAGTTCTCTCCTTCCACTCTGCAAATCTTTGGATGCTTCACCTCTCTGATGTGGGCTACCTCAGTTACCTATAACAGACACAAGGTAAAACCAACTGCAGGGACAAGTGCCGTATCCAGATTTATTTTGGGTCAATCCAATGGCTTGGCAAAGCTACAGGAAAACAATTTGTCTCACAGTTGTTGGATCTTAATGCTTTTGCAATATAAAGGTCCTTTGGAGTTCAATAATGAGGCAAAAAACTTGTTGCTCATGATCATTTTAATAAGTGCTACAAGAGCAAAGAAGAAGGAAAGCAAAGCATAGAAAGAGTCAAAGGAAATAGTCTGGTCTCATACCAGATTACTGATAACAAACAATCCATTGATACCAATTAGCCAATAAAATAAACAGATTCAAGTATGTGATACCTGCACTGAAACCAAGAAATTTCCAGAAAAATACAGAGGCAACTGTAATCACTGGAGAATTCACTGAACATATGTAGGTGATTTTGTAAAATACCTGTTATGATCTCAGCCCCCTCCTTTGTGAGAATCGCAAGAGCACCCGTTGAAGGGGGGGGGGGGGGGGTCAGTAGACCCAGTTGGAGAGGGAGAGAGAGACGTGCCAAATTGTAGGTACCACCAGCGATACAGACTAAAGACAACAGCAACTATTGTCTCATGGAGGCCACGTGAAAAGCCCTCGGGCAAGGTGGGCTGGTTGAGAGAGAGATTGCATCATCCCAACCTGATTGACACCTGCGACCCCGTGAGGAAGTATAAAGGAGAGTCTCAGGGGGACAGCCCCTCAGACGCACCAAGAAGACACGAGAGAGTGATCCCGCCATAGCGGGAAGCCATTCTGAAGGAAGCCACGTGCGTTAGATTCCGGGATTGGAATTTGTGACTGGAATCACAGAAAACCGCTTTAACTAACATCAGGGAGAGGAAACCAACGCTCCCCCGATTTCACGGAAGATTCATCGAGACTCGGCAAGTCCTTTCTCTTCTCCCCCCCAATCTCTCTCTCTCGGTCGCCCCACGTGAAACCCAGCGATTTTCAAAGGGCTGAGGCCGGCAGCCTTCTGAGTGACTTTTATATTTCCAACGGACAATCTATTAACCCCTAGACACCAGCAGAGCTCACTTCTTAATAATGATTATTAATATACCCGCGCTTTAATTTGAGTGTTGACAAAGTGCACTATCTGAATGTATGTATTAACCCTACTTTTGTGTCCCTTTACGAATAAAACGTTTGAAAATAGTGACAACAGACTTCAACAGACCTCTCTATCTTTGCTGGTAAGTTATCCAGTTATGGGATACGTAACATACCGAACAAGCTTAAGAAAGTTAAACTAGAAGAAAAATATCAATTCCACGCTCCAATCTAACACCATTTAGCCTTTTAATACAGCTGCTGAAAATGGCTGCCAGTTCTCCTGGAAGAGTGTGGAACATTTGTTGCCAAAGCTTCATGCAATCAATGCCAAGTAAAATACAGTCGACCTTCACTAATCCATCTACCTGTAGTCCGGTTCCTTCGATAATACGGCACTGATTTCAAATTTTTCATGCAAGTGTAATTTCAAATTTCCAGGGCCACCGTACTAATCCGCCGCACATTGTTTTGGTTGCACTAGATCTTTCCACGTGTTGGTGCACTCTTGTAAGCACAGACAGGTGATTCCTGCTTGTTTTCCTGCATTTATTAATATCATTTGCGTGAGGCATGGCCGCCCAGCAGCTGCCAGCAGCGGGGGAGCTGGCACACGCTGGGTCAGTCTGCCTTCTCACCCACCTGCTGGCAGTTGTGCCCTGCCCTCTGGCGTCGCCCAACCGGTGCTCCATTCTCTTCTGCCTACAATCTCAGATCAGACGTGGCGATCCGCTGAATTTAAGCATATTTCTAAGCGGAGGAAAAGAAACTAACGAGGATTCCCTCAGTAACTGTGAGTGAAGAGGGAAGAGCCCAGCACCGAATCCCCGGCTGCCTGGTGGTCGCGTGAAGTGTGGCATATAGAAGGCCTCCTTTTTCCGACTTCTGCTTCTGCTCACCCGGATGTGCCGCCGCCAACATCAACAGTTTATGAAGAAACTGCTGTGCCAGTTTCAGCACCAGTTCCTGATGCTTCACTCATTTTTCAAGATGAAGATATTGATGATCCTGACAACCCCACACTTGCAAAGATGTAACTTTGCCTGAAGGTATATTAAAAGTCTCACTTTAGAAGTGGAAGTGCTCAACCGTTCTGTATAAGTTAATTCCTGTACATTTACCTGTACCTTTTATTTTATCTGTGCCTGTACAGTGTATTACTTTATTAAAATTTCACTTGCTACTCATTTAATATTTGTTTCATTATTATCTAACTTGTACTGATTGACATGATATTTTAAAGGTATGTTGAGGTGGTTAACTATTGCTTAATGTGCTCCTTCAGTAATTCGGAATTTTCACTAACCCGGCACTCCGCAGGTCCCAATGATGCCGGATTAGTGAAGGTCAACCTGTATTGTTTGCTTAGCAAGAGTCTCAGTTTGGTGAAATGTAATGCAAGCAGACTGGTCACTGTCATACTGGACAGAATGTGATGCTATTAAGAGGATGTCATGCCTAAGGGCAGATTTCTGGGTGAACATCAGACATTATGTGAGATATTTCCTCTGACTCACTACGGTCTTTTTCCTGACATCTGCTAACTATAAAATATAGCTTTGGAAATGCATTCATTTGACAAATGGACTACATATCCAACTGTGCCCACATAAGCATGATATTGATGCAATTTTGGCAGTAGACAGCATGTCAGTGTTCTTTTCTCTGCCTTACCACTTAATTATAATGACCGATTGCATTTGCTTTTGATGGAATCTTTCCAGCTGTTTCATGTGCTGATTGAATTGTCTCCAGGAATTGCACTACATGAATGTAAATGAAGATTACTGCTAAACAATTTAACATCTGTATCTTTTAAGTTCACATCATGTCAGTTGGAAACAGTTGATGCTGATTTTGTGCATCTTGCCTTAGACATTAGTTGTGGCTATTAAAGTCAAAGAGTCATACTGCATAGAAGTGTGTCCTTTGGTCTTTCAAGCTCTTCTGGGGCTAGGCAGTTTAAATGGTTCAGCACATATCAGATGGGCTGAGAGGTCTGTTTGTGTGCTGTAATTTTCTATGAATTTATAATGCTAAGTTCACACCAAAGTTGTTTCCCATTCAAAAGTAACATATGAGTGGATGGGGCTTTCATGTGCAGCATGCCCAGCACTGACACTCTAGTTCATCAGAATGGGCACACAATGTCATTGACATGTCTGATTCCAGGCTTCCAAAATAAATGCTCATGCCAAGTTTGGTCGTGGAATGGGGTTACTTGGTGGACAAAGAAAAATGGTGAAGATACTTGAAGATGTGCCACAGCCCTCCTGTCTCCTGGCTGCTCCAAATGGAGAAAGATCATGTGGAATGGTATTGAGAACCCTAAAACCA
This sequence comes from Hypanus sabinus, assembly GCF_030144855.1. NCBI lineage: Eukaryota > Metazoa > Chordata > Chondrichthyes > Myliobatiformes > Dasyatidae > Hypanus > Hypanus sabinus. Next base: position 49,917,906 of record NC_082719.1, read on the forward strand.
TACACTGGGGTGACTCGGAGGCCCTGTTCAAACAGCAGAAGAAATGCACCCCCCTTGAAAATTGCTCTTTTGCACACCTTATCTCATCAATGCTGGATCTATCCTAGGCCCAACACATTGATGCAAGTGACATGTCAGTTTCAAATTCAAGTTCAAGTTTAAGCTTCATTTTCATTCATTCATATGTGAATACCCATGAATACAGCCAAACGAAATAGCATTCCTTTGAGAGCAAGGTACAAAACACAGTACCAACAGTCATGCACAGCACAAGGCATGTTTAGCATATACAAGAAAATATAATCACACAAAAAGTATAATATAGCCCAACTCCTTACGTAACACATCCCATAGATTGATGGAGCATGAATGTTCTCAGCAGGAACAAGCCCTGAGCAACCTGTTGATTAACGCCACATGCATGCAGTCCAGCTTGTCTTCCATTGAGCAAACACTGGAGAGCAGCACCAAGGGGAGGCGCCTGCTCCCAATCCAGCATGGGCACATCGCACACCACCCTGTCGTCTCCCATCCGACCGGCTGCAACAGGTGACACCGCACATGAGGCCATCGGTCACACCAATAAACCAGTAAAGTGGACTTGCAGTATTGTACATTACCAATGTTCTACAGGCTCTTGCAGTCACAAGAAAAACATCTAAGACACTCACTCACTGTTAGACTGCACACCACCTTTGTACATTAACTCCGATGCCTTTCTGAAGTAGGCACCAAGACCAGCTCTTCCACTAATCAGCAACTCACTGGTAGGGTAGATCTGAACTTGAAGTTCTCAATGTCCAGCACAGCTTTGCAGTCATGAAAATGATTTTTTAAAAAATACAGGAACACCCTTGTTTGACCCCGGAGAGGCCGCTGCGTCTGAGTGTGCAGCAATCTTAACAGAAGCTTGAGGATATTTGGAATGTCACCACAGAGTAACAGGTTTCTACAGATGTACCAGCCTTCTGACTAATTTCATTGCCACCTGGTATGGAAGCTTCAGTGTATCAAGAAAAGATAAAGAAGACGGTAGCTCCACCAGATCTATCATGGACACTTGCCTCCATGCCAGCAAGAGCATTTTGCAAAGGCAGTGCATGAAAAAGGCTTCATCAATCATTAAGGACTCATAGCATCTGGGGCATGCCCTCTTCTCTTTACTACCATCAGGGAGGAGATACAGAAGCTTGAAGGTGCACTCTCAACGTTTTAGGAACAGCTTCTTCCCATCCGCCATCAGATTTCTGAATGATCCATGACCAATGAACACTATTTTACTTTTTTTCTCTCTTCTTTCACTATTTAGTTAAAGAGTAAGTGATTGCCTGGCTTCTACTAGGTAGATTAGAAGAGAAGCAAGTACATTCTTAACCAACAGGACAAGAGCAAAAAGACAATAATGGTATGAAGAATCATGTTAAAAGATGCAGTCCAAGTCAAAACAGATGAGGAGAAACAATACTCTACCATCACAGTCACGTAGGATGCCAACAATGTTGAATTGATGTCATATGTTGAAAGATTGGAGCGACTGGGCTTGTATACTCTGGAATTTAGAAGGATGAGAGGGGATCTGATTGAAACATATAAGATTATTAAGGGATTGGACATGCTGGAGGCTGGAAGCATGTTTCCGCTGATGGGTGAGTCCAGAATTAGAAGCCACAGTTTAAGAATAAGGGGTAGGCCATTTAGAACAGAGATGCGGAAAAACTTTTTCACCCAGAGAGTGGTGGATATGTGGAATGCTCTGCCCCAGAAGGCAGTGGAGGCCAAGTCTCTGGATGCATTCAAGAGAGAGTTAGATAGAGCTCTTATAGATAGCGGGGTCAAGGGATATGGGGAGAGGGCAGGAACGGGGTACTGATTGTGTATGATCAGCCATGATCACAGTGAATGGTGGTGCTGGCTAGAAGGGCCAAATGGCCTACTCCTGCACCTACTGTCTATTGTCTATAATGCCTTTGATAATACCCATTTCCCTGCTGTTGTGTAGGGGAGGCAGGGTGATGAAAATCTGGTTATAGGGATTTGTGTGGAACTATGCAGTTCCTCTGTGCTTCTTGATCATTTTAATTGGTTTTAATAGTCTGAACTCAGCAGATCATGATGCTGTGCTGACTACAACAGCATTATCAACATTAATTATTGTGCCCAATGTACTAAATTTTGCTGTTCCCATGAAAATCACAAATGTATTTTACTGCATTTAAATTCTATGTAAATGTGGGTTGTTATTGTATCATTTGAAACACTTTCACACCTGTCTGATTCTAGATATCATATTGACTATATAAATTTTATATGATGCTCTTAAGCTGTATGTCATGTAAAGTGTTTATGACAAGTATTTTGCATATCAATAGAATTGTATCTATTAGACAACTCACATTTTCCATTCTGGCCAGCATGGATAGAATCCTGTGGGTTATACTGGTGTAAAGCAGAGGGGCTAGACACAAAGGGAATCCATCACTCAACTCGGCACAAATGAGTTCCACTCCATGACTTAATGATAGACTGGGATGTTTTAAGTGTGATCATGTCCATTATATACACTCTAACTGCAAGAAAGACAAAGTCAGTTTGTACCTTTTCTGTAAATTTTCTCAATGCAACTGGTTTGTCACAGCTCAACACAACAAACTCAGCAATAAGTTAATTGCTGTGCTAAAGTGACTGCAATCATTTTACCAGCGGAATTAAATGGATGTAAAATAAACAAAATGATTTCTTATTGCTGACAAGCACAAAGTTTATCTAATAAAGGTTTCAAGACTCTTGACAATGAGGTGGAAGACTGCAGATCCATTTAGTATCAGTCATTTACGCTCTTTAAAAACTCTATTAAACAACCAGTAATTGCTGCTTTCTTTCAGGTAAGTACAAATACTAGAATATTGAGTATAAAGTGCAGTGAGAGAGAGAAAGAAAGAACATAGGATGCTAAGTAATTATTTGCTTCCATATCAAGGAGTAAGTTTGCTTACCTTTCACTCCCTCCAAATTATCACAATATGTACAAATACCTGGATGCAGATCTACCTTTCTTGGCTTTCATAAGTGTGGCCTACCTTTTGTTTCCTTTCAACATTTTTATTCCAAAAGACCACAAGACATAAGAAAGAGTTAGGCCATTTGGCCCATTGAGACTGCTCCGCATTCCATCATGGCTGATTTATTATCCCTTTCAACCTCATTCTCCAGCCTTCTCCCAGTAACTCCCAGTAACTCTTACTAAACAAGGATCTATCAGCCTCCACTTTAAATATGCCCAATGGCTTGACCCCCACAGCCATCTGTGGCAATGAATTTCACAGATTCACCACCCTCTGTATAAGGATCAGGAAGGTGATATAAATACATTGGTTAAACAACAGACAAGTGGTCAAGTGAAGTTTATTGTCATTTAACTGCATGTACATATATAGTGTATATAATGTGTATAGAAATGAGATGTTTCTTTGAACTAGGGTGTAATGCATATAATACACATTAAACATGGCGACTTATGAAGGTAAAGGTAAAATCTACAGATGAATCACACATAAATAACAAACAAAAGTGCATTAATATTAAATATTGCATGATATGAAACTGATTAACCTGGAGTTGAAAAGCCTATTGGCCTAGGAGGTGAAACTGTCTCTCATCCTGACTGTTCTTGTCTTTATACATCATAGTCCCCGCCTGATGGTAAAAAGTCAAAGAGGATGCTGGATGGATGGGTGGGATCCTTAATAATACTAAAGGCTCTTGATAAATGTCCCCGATGGATGGTAAGAAGACCTCTATGATCCTCTCAGCTGTGTAGGGGCTTCTGATCTGATGCTCGACTGCTCCCATACCAGGTGGAGATGCAACTTGTCAGGATGCTCTCAATGGTGCTGCTGTAAAACACAGTTAAGATGGAGGTTGGGAGCCTTGCTTGCCTCAATCTTCTTGGGAAGTGGAGGCGCTGCTCTGCCTTCTTGTTCAGGGAGGTGATATTAAGGACCAGATGAGGCTATCCTGTGATGTGAACTCCCAGGAATTTGGTACACCTAACACTATCTACGGAGGAGGCGTGTATTCACAGAGGGGGATGGTTTGTTTGCACCTTCCTGAAATCTCCAGTGATTTCCTTTGTCTTCTCCAAGTTCAGGCTTAGGTTGTTCTTCTCACACAAATCCATCAACTGCTCCACCTCCTCTCCATACTCCGTCTTGACATGGTTCTTGATGAGGCCAACCACTGTTGTGTCATCCACAAACTTGATGACACAGTTTGAGCTGGATCCTGTGACACAATGATATGTCAGCAGTGTGAGCAGCAGCGGACTGAGCACGCAGCCTTGGGGAGTGCCAGTGCTCAGCGTAATGGGACTAGAGATGTTGCTGCCCACATGGACTGACTGTGGCCTTTCTGTTAGGAGGTCCACTATGCAATTGCAGAGTGTTAAGACCCAGTGAGGATAGTTTCACCACCAGTTTCATGGGTATGATGGGAATGATGGTACCATTTCACCTTCTTGATGGAGTGGGAACGCACATTTCTTTCTTCACTGAGAGCTGTCTCAACTCCCGAAGTAAAAGCAGCATCACGATCCCTCAGCCTGCCACAGGCCACTGCAGTAAGCCATGGCTTCTGATATTAGTACCACAAGGTCTGGGCATTAGTACATATGGGAAAATAATGTTGCTGAATAATGGTGAGAATTTGCAAGGAGAGGCGTCAGCAATAATCCCTATGGATTAAGATAAAGGAACCTGGGGTTTTGAGCTATAGAGGATGGCTGAAAGGACGCCTGCAATCAGCACTTTAGAGATATCAAAAAGAACATTGGAAGAGATACTGAAAGTGCCAAAATCTCCAAACGTAAGTCCAATTCATCTTGACCTAATTTTAACATAGGAGGGACAGAGAGCAGCAAATCACCATTCGGGATACAGATAGGACATTGAATTATTTTTAATCGGTTGTGTATGAAAGAGGTCACCTACCTTCCTGGTTTAAGCCCAACCAGCAAAAATCCTTATGCCTCAGCTGGATGGAAATATAGGTGCCCTTTAGTGGTCAGGATGAAGAAGACTGCATTGTATCACTACTTCTCCATTTGACATTGAACACCATTTAACAGCAAAGGAGTCAATCCATTGTGATCTCCAAGGAATTCAACTATTGTAACAAAAATATTAATTAAATAGATATAAAAAATCAAACCTCATACCTTTTTAGCAAAGATTTCAGCCCTATATGAATGGATGTGACCACTCCCATAGTGGATGCTCTAGGTGGAACGCAGTGTATCTGACCTCCAAGTTCAGGACTGAGGAGAACACCCCTGGAATCAGCAGAACAGGATATCAGACATGGCCACGGACCCGCGCATTGCAGTTAGCCAATGGATCTCCACAGACTGCTTGCTAGCCATCGTTGTGATCTGTCCTACGCTGAATTCCTGATTGACTATAAATGGAAACAGAATAAAGATGCTGAGTGTTTTATTTGAAAGGTGGCCACATCATCTCCGAATCACTCTTTAAATACCAGATCCATTTAGTATCAGTCAATTACCCTATTCAAAATCTACATTTCAACAATCAATAATTGCTGCTTTCATTCAAGTAGGTACAAATATAGATTATAAAGTTCTGGGAGAGGAAAAAGAGAAAGAACATAAGATACTGATTAATTCCTCGTGTTCATAAAATGGAGTAGGTGAAAAAAAAACACATTACCTAACCTTTCTCTCAAGAAAAATGTAACGACTTGTTTTGCAGAAGTTGTCAATGCTGGCCTAGAGTCATGGACTAACATATTGTAGGGTGTCAGTCCAGTTGGTTTCATCAGCCTTTTCCAGTGCTGCAAATTCTTCTTCTTCAAGTATTTATCCATCTCCCTTTCAAAAGTTAATTCAATTCAAGGTTTTATCATTCAACCAAACATGAGTACTCATAAATGCAGCCAAATGAGATGTCATTACTCTGGGGTCAAGGTGCAAAACGTAGTACCAACTGTCACACACAGCAAGTATAAGATAGAAAGCTACTTACAAACATAAAGCATTAACATTATGTAAACTAAACAAAACCAGAATTGTTTATTATTACTGTCATATATGACATGGAATCTGTTGTTCTGCTGCTGTAGTACAGTGCAAAGATGTAATTTTACTATAAGTTACAAAATAAATAAATAGCACAGCAAGAACAGTACAATGATCTCAGATGACCTAACCTGGACCCATCATATAATTGCAAAGAAAGCACGATGGAACCTCTACTTCCTCAGGAGTCTGCCGAGATTCGGCACATCGTCAAAAGCCTTGGCAAACTTCTATCGATATTGATGGAAAGTGTATTGAGGTTATGGCCTGGTATAGGAATACCAATGCCTTTGAGTGGAAAATCCTACAAAAGGTAGTAGATTCAGCCCAGTACATCATGGGTAAAGCCCTCCCAACCATTGAGCAAATCTACATGAAACATTGCCATAGAAATGCAGCATCCATTCAACAAAGATGCTCACCACCCAGGCCATGCTCTTTTCACACTGCTGCCATCAGGTAGAAGGTACAAGTGCCTCAGGATGCACACCAGCAGATAGGAACTACAAGATAGTTACAATCCCTCAATCACCAGGCTCTTGAACAAAAGGGATAACTACACTCTTTCTATTTCTGGTGTTCCTACAATCAATAATCTCACTTTAAGGACTCTTTGTCTTGTTATTTCATACTCGTTATTTATTGCCCTTTATTTATATTTGCATTTGCACAATTTATTGTTCATTGATCTTGTTCACAGATACTGTTCAATAGATTTGCTAAGTTTGCCCGCAGAAAAAAGAATCTCAGGGTTGTATGTGGTGACATGTATATACTCTGATATAAATTTTACTTTGAACTTTGAAGAATGTAGTGTTCACATTCAGAAATCTGGTGGCAGAGAGGAACAAGCTGTTTCTGAATCATTGAATGTATGCCTTCAGGCCTCCTTCCTGAAGGCAGTAATTAGGAGACGGCACATGCTGGATGGTGAGGGCCCTTAATGATGGATTGAGGCACCGCCTCTTAAAGCTGTCCTTGATAGCAGGGAGGATTGTGCCCATGATGGAGATGGAGATGGCTAAGTCTACAAACCTCTGCAAATTCTTGCAACCCAATACATTGGAGCTTCCAGTCAGAATGTTCTCCATTATACACCTACAGGAGTTAGCAAGAGTCCTTGGTGACAGACCAAATCTCCTCAAACTCCTAATGAAGTAGAGCTGCTGGCATGCCATCTTTGTGATTGCATCAATGTGTTGGGCCCAGGATAGATCCTCAGAGATGTTGATGCCACTTGTGTCACCACTTAAAATATTCAGTCAGATTTATCAGGCATGACCAATTCTTTACAAATGCAAGTTGACTGAACAGCTTAAATTTTCAGGGCAGTCAGTCACTTTATTTTTAACAAATGACCTCAGATTTTAAGCTAACTAGTCTACAATTATATGCTTTCCTCTTATCTTTCTGAAATATTTCAATAACACTCAATGTTTTAATCCAGTGGAGGAGAACCAGAGAAAGTTGTAAAACCGTAGTTAGAACATAATGTGTGCATAGTTCTCTCCTGCATTAAAAAAATAAAGGATGGAATCAATCTGGCAACAGAGATATGTTGCTATCTGGTACAATTGTTTTTGTTCATTACTGTGATTTAGTTTACATTCATTCTGTGCACTGTGGAAGATAACAAGAAGAAGAATATAAAATTATGAGGGTATAGAAATACAGAAAAGATTAGGTTTATTTGTTACATGTACATAGATATATTGAAATATACAGTGAAATGTGCCATTTGCATCAAATCACATCGGTGAGGATTGTGTGACAAATGTCGCCACATTTTTAACACAGCATGCCCACAACTTACTCATCCTAACCACGCATCCTTGGGATGTGTGAGGAAATCCAAGCACCCAGAGAAACCATACACAGTCATGAGGAAATATAAAGGTTCCTTACAGGCTGCGCTGGAAATTGAATCCTGACTGGTGATTGCTGCACTGTAAGACTATAAGCAATAGGAGCTGATTTGAGCCATTCGTCCCTTTGAGTCTGCTCTGCCATTCCATCTTGGCAGATTTATTATCCCTCTAAACTCGGTCTCCTGCCTTCTTCCCATGTTAGTCAAGAACCGATCAACCTCTGCTTTAAATAAACCCAATATCTCGGCTTATGCTGCTGTCTGCGGCAATGAATTCCACATATGCACCACCCTCTGGCTGAAGAATTTCCTCCTTATCTCTATTCTGAAAGGAGGCCTTGCATTTGAGACTGTGTCCCCTGGTCCTCCCTATAGGAAGCACCGTCTCCACATCCATTCTATTCAGGCCTGCCAATATTCAACAGACTTCAAAGAAATCCCCTTTATTCTTCTAAACTCCAGCAAGTACAGACCAAGAGCTATCAAATGCTTCTCATGTAAAGGAGTGACTTCGCTGTAAAGCGATATGCTAGCCACCACGTTACCATGCTGCAGGTGTAGATAACGTAGAGTGCAGAGAACATTTCCACATATCAGATAGGTAATATTAAAGAACATAAATTTAGGACAAAGCAGAAGAGATTTAGAGGAGATATGAGAGACAGTTTCTTCAAGAAAGCAAGCAAGTTAAGTACCTAGAATGCATTGCCTAAAGGGAAGGTTGAAACTAGGTGTCTGGAAGCACTTAAGAAATTTCATGATGAACACCTAAATCATTTATGCACAGAAGGCTCAGGAGCAAATGCTGGGAGATGGTGCATCACATTAGTACATTAGTGTGCATCACAAATTCATTTCTCTTGCCACAGAATATATCTCTTCTTGTTAACCATGCAAAACTAAATCAGATTGTTTGCAAGCTTTGGTGTCATAACTTCCACCTTGGTGTTCTTTTAAATATCTGCACTGTTAGTTATAAAGAGCCTTAAAATATAGTGCTGAGTTTGTTCTTACCTCAGAAGAGTACACTTGCCAAAGATGGAATGAGTTCGCCCATGTTATTTCTTCAATGGTGGGCCTGTTGTATACAGAGAGATCCATTGACCTGGTTTGTGTCCACAAGCGTTAACAAGAAAGAGGGGAGAGGGATCTACTTGAAATTTACAAAATTCTGCAGGATTAGTAGATTGGATGTGAATATGTTTAAGGAGATAGATAAACTTGTAAACAGTGAGGCATTGGGGGATTCGGAGAGAGATTAGGTAAATGGGATTGAGATTGATGATTAGCCACTGAACGTCGAAAAAAGGTTCAATGGACTAGATGGCCTAATGCATTTAATTTGTATGCTTCAGTAAGAATGTCTGTTTCCTTTTTCTCAACATGGCCCTGATTCTGCCCCACTTCAGCTTTATAACCTCATTCTTGCCCTTTGTTACCTTAAGACTATATTTCATTGAACTCTTGATTTTACTTTCTATAAACTCAGGATCATCTAATACGGTGCAGTCTATACCCCAATTCTCACTGAGATCAAATTACCAATCAACAAATGCTTTGTAATAGATTGCTCCTGGATAAGTAAACTTGACACTAAGGTGAGTCCTGCTGAAGGGTCTCGACCTGAAATGTCGATTGTACTTTTTTCTATAGATGCTGCCTGGCCTGTTAAGTTCCTCCAGCATTTCATGTGTGTTGGATCGGATTTCCAGCATCTGCAGATTTTCTCTTGTTTGACACTAAAATGGTCATCTTCAAATCCCTCCATCAACTTGCCATTCCTGTCTCTATAAAATCCTCCAGCCTGCTACACCTCCAGTGCTCTTCAGTGTGGCCTCTTCCTTTCTCCACAGTTTGTTTCCCCGGCTAATGGCAACTATACTTTTAGCTACCAAAACACTCAACTTCGGAATTTATTTTCCCAATCTTTCTACTTAAGTACCTCGTTCATCTTTTAAGACTTCCTGAAATGGATTTCTTTGCTTTTAATCAGCTCTCCTAATATCTTTTTCTATGGCTTGATGCCCAATTAACACTGCCATGAAATACTGAGGGATATGTAAATACAATTATGTAAACATGATTTATTACTGTTGTTATTATTCAGGAATTAAGAATAAGAAGGAAACTCTTGGGGTTTATTATAAATAGCTAAAAATGATAAGGTCAAAGAAAGATAAATGTAGAAAATGTAGACAAAAATAGTCAGAGAACAGAGCCAGATAGTGAATGACTTCAATTCCTTTTGGTCTTCCTTTTCTTGACTTCTGAAGGAAATGTAAACTTTCTTGACAACTTGTACTTTTTGGTGCTGCTTCACCACACAAGCTCCTTCCCCAGCTTAGTGAGCCATTGAATCCATCGAATTAGCGCTGCTTCCATGCAACATGGATTCACTAACTAGCATCTCAGAAGTCAAGCAAGGACCAAGGCATGATTTTTGCCCTTATTAGCCTTGGAATATTGAGACTTGATGAGGAGCTTCATTAATATTTATATAATACCTGAAATGAAAACAATGATAATATCTTCTCGAGGTCCAGATGAATAAAACGTATGCCATAATGACTAATGTGGTAAGTTACTATGGATCCCAAGATACAAGTGTTCTGCCATGCATTAGGAATTAAGAGAGTATTCTGCTACATTTTTATGTTTTAATTTCAAATGTGAAAATGCATCTTAGAACAACTGTGATCGGCATGTTACAATCTAATTATACAGCAGCAGTGCTATTCAGGAGTGACACTAGATTGCTCATGATTCTGATCGAGGTAATATCAAATTGACATTTAGTTTTTTATTTTACACCTGCATGCTATAAGTGTCTTGTGATGATGAGAAAGGTGAAAGAAAAAAAGAAGTTCCTGTGTAAGAGTTGAAAATTGTCTTTGTTTGATTGACAGGATTACACTCTGACAATGTACTTCCAGCAGTCCTGGAGAGACAAAAGGCTATCGTACTCTGGAATACCCCTGAACCTCACATTGGACAACAGGGTGGCTGATCAGCTTTGGGTTCCTGACACCTATTTCATTAATGACAAGAAGTCATTTGTACACGGCGTTACGGTGAAGAATCGTATGATTCGCCTACATCCAGATGGCACAGTCCTCTATAGCTTGAGGTTTGTATTAACCATACTTTACACCAATGTATATCACAGACAGAAACTGAGCAGAGGCCTCATACTTATACACTTCAACAGCAGGACGGTTAAATAACTGATGCTTCAGCTTCTATTCTTCCTTTTCTTGCATTTGCTGAATCTGATTTTCCAGGTCATACCTTCAATGATTCAATGATTTCAGTGAATATAAATGGCCACTCTTGAGCCCATGCTAATCCATTCTTTAGCTGGTATTGGAATTAAATCAACTAGTAAAGCAGTCTCCGATCTTGGGAAAGCATCTGATCTTCATAAATGTTACAACCATTTGAGTATCTGAGTCATGATTTTATTCAGTTTCTATTAACCGCTATAGACAACCCAGTCTTTGTTACTTTTTACCAACTTTTATAAATTAGGTCAATTTATGTATTTAAGTCAGTATTGTAAATATGTATGAATTGCATATACAGTTATACAAGAAATTAAAGTTGATGTGTACATTAGTGATTTACGGATCACTTTGATAATTTTATGTATATCAGAATGAGTGGAAAGATTTAGCTGGGAGGGTTATACAGGCATTTGTGCAAAGAGAGTGCCAAAATCTCGCTCGTTTGCAGAATTGAGTCGCTCCTGTGGTATTACTGATACCACCTAGTCTCTTGGCCTCAGACTAAATATTCAATTTTTTCAACTGCTTTTCCAGGATCTATCAGGGAGTCCAGAAATTCTGCCAGATTGTTTACTAAGCCATGTCAACAATATTTCCCTCCTTTGATCCCTGTTATAATGTATTTTTGTACTATTGAATAGAACAGTTGGATTGCAAGATTCAACATAATTGAGAAGATATAGCTTACAAAATTAAGCCAAGGTTATTTGGATCCTTTATCTTTGAAGAAGCTTCCTTTTTATGATTTATGGTCGATCATTCCTATTATAGCCTAGTTTAAGTAGATTGATTTTCTTAGCAATTTCATCTGTACCTAACTACACAAAAAGATGTAGGTTTCAAGAAGATAATTCATAGTGACTTTATAAAATCTTTGAAAACCCAAGGGCTTCAGTTTGCAATGGTTAATCTTAATAAATGAAATTGCAAAGCAACAATGATGAAGTCTAGAGAGATCCTCATAACTGAACTCTGCTCTGTGATTTCTTGGCAGTTGGTAGTAAATATGTTACATTAACATCTGCGTTCAACTCAAGTTTTATTCATATAATGTGGGGGAAGGTATGGAAAGAAATTAAAGACTAATGTGATCTAGTGATTTCAATTTCAGAATGTGGCTATAATAATTTGAATCACCGTTTGACCTCATGGAATGATGCAAGGTGACTGATGAAGTATGATTTTGAGAAAACCTTTAATCGCCACTTTGTCCTGAATGAAGAGTCTGTGGTTCAGGCAAATTGATAATAGGAAGTGGGAAGGAAGATCTAACCCTTGCCTCTAGGACTGGTTTATTTTAATAGGCTGCTTCTGATCACCATGTTGTCAGATTTTCTGGTTAAAAGTATTATTTGAGGAACTGATTTCAGTCGTTACAAACAGAACTAAGACTAATTCAGATGCTGCAGTTTGCAGATATTCCCTCCTAATTATCTATACTAATTTTTATGACAACCCATCACAAGATCATAGGTCTTTTGAGGTTTTAAGAATCAATTAACTAGTACTAAAGCCAATTTTAACAATTTCAATCAATTAATTGTTGAACTGTAATGTTGATTTTCATGAAAAGAAACAATGATTATTATATCATTTGCAATAAGTCTACTCCTTTAAATGAACAATGTGCATTTAGTAGAAATGACCAAATTTATTAAAATGTTAGTCTGGAGCATTCATTCTTTTCAAAGCTATAAAAATGCACAATTTCTAAACCTGTGAACGTCTAAAATGTCAAAGACCAACAGTAATAACTCTCCTTGTCAGAATGATAAGTTGCAGCTTCAAAGCAGCTGTATCTGTATTCTTCAAGTAGATAGGCCATAATAATTTCAATTATTAAAGCCTAGAATAACCATTAACCTACTGTAAGAACTTATTGATAGAGAAGTACTCAGCCACCAATCTGACAGCATGCCCAAACTGTAACACCACTTAATGAGGCCTTTCACTTCTGTTGATAGCTGGCTCTTCCCCTTCCTTCATACGATGTCCCAATTGGCAGGGCTTATGTTTCATTTCCTGCTGGGTGCTCTTGTTGATGGGTTTGATTCATTTCTACACAGTTGATTGAATTAAGTACTAAGATTACTCAGAATTATTTTGGAGTACAGCATCAAAATGCCCAGAAGGTAACTCAGCAGTTAGAAGACTTTGCATAAAAATAGTGTAAGTGCAATTACCCGTGGATAGTTTTAAATTATATTTAAAACTATTTCATTTCCTGCTGTTCCGTTCAATCCGTAGTTCTTCAATAAATACAATGTGCATGTAGAAATATTGGATGATAATTAATCTCCCAATTAATTAGGAGATTAAGTTAGTCCAAGAACTAATTCATAGTACAGTCCACAAAAAAATAAATAAATCTGATAGATTGAGTAGTTGATTTGTTTGGCAAAAAGTTGCTGTGTCCAGCAGTTTATCATGTCAAGGTTACTAGAAACCGGAATGATCCAATAAATGGGAGTACTGTTTGTGAAATATTTAACACCTCCTAGTAATGGTTTCATTTGTCCCACACAAGTGCTACTTACTTTAAAGCTGGAAGTGATCAGGCAGCTCAAAGATACAGCTGATCAAACTGCTATTTCGTAATTCCAGAAGCTAGACTCAATCCTGCCCTCTCGTGTTGTCTCTCTGGAGTTTGCATATTTTCCCCATGACCATGTTTTCTCGAGGTGTTCTGGTTTCCTCACACATTTCAAAAATGTGCATGTTTGTAAGTTAATTAGCCACTGTAAATTTACCATTGGTGTGTAGGTGAATGGTAGAGCATGAGGCAAGCTGATGGGAATGTAGGGAGGTTAACAAGGCTTAGGATAGAACTATTGCAAATATGGCTGTTTGGTGGTCAATGCAGACTCGGTAGGCTGAAGAACTCATTTCTCCGCTATAATTTTTGGTAATTCTACACATGACTCTTTTGAGTTTGAGATTTTTTATGTTTTAGAAACCCATATGAGCGTAACCATGTGCATCTTGAAGCCATAATTCCTCCTATCTGAAGAGCCTTAATATGTAACATCACCAGTCAACTTGTAGACTGGTCAATAAACAAATATATTCAAAGTTGTTGAGCATGCAAATATTGACTTTTCAACTTACATTTGCAATGTCGATGGAAATGCATCCAAAAATGCTAAGGAATTCATCCACCAAACACAACTGGAACACATAACTCACTGTCAGAAAGCTGTAGCAAAATCCAAGGCTAAAACAGCATTTGATGAAAGCATGAAAAGTTATCAAATGAAGTTACAATAGAACAATTACATCTCCTTGCAATGGATACATTTTGGCTTGAAGGTTGATAACATTATGATGAGAAAATAGAAGCCTTTACCATTATGGTAAAGCTTGAAAATGTTGCAAAGCTAAGGTGGTTCCCTGGGATAGTATAGCAATACCATGGGCAAATTGAAGTTGGCATTTGATGCATTATATATCGTGGTGTGGGTGTAGTGACAAGCTATGTGATAGAAGATGGGCAAGAAAAAAACACCATTATCCTCACAATCTTCTTCAGTTCAGAAAACCCAAACATTTCAATCATTAAAAGAAAGGTTGCATTTTTGATGGCCTGCCAATCCAAGATGAAGACAAGCAATAAAATCAATTTCACCAACAATTTGAAATGTAATTGGAAGTGAAGAGATCATCAATTGGAACGTCATTCAGATGGAGAGGAAATTGAGCTTTACCAATCTCCGCCACATACAGTATAGTAGCAAATGAACAGATATTTAAGGTACTGAATAATAACCAATGCATTGGCATGTGAATTGATACTGCGTAAACTTGTCATGAGCTTTAATGACAAAGGATTGGCTGAGGCAACTCAAGCTAATTGGAAGACTGTTTTCAGCACTGACTCTTCAATGTCACAGCTTGGCATATTGTTGAATGGTCATGATGACATATTTAAACACTTTTGCAGGGTACATTCTCACAAAAATACAAACAGAACATACTGGAGACACTCTACAGGTCAGGAAGCATATGAAGAGAGAAAATCAGAATAAACGTTTGGGATCAAGGACACCATCCATGTGTTTCCTGGCATCTGTAGTGTGTTAAGTTTCTAATGCAAATTGGGTCTGTTGTAAGCCCAGACCAGAACTAAATACATAAGGAGTGAAGTTGAGAAAGAACTAGATTGACTGGGGCAAATCTGCATGTTTGTGAGTGTGCCACATCAATAGAGAAAATCATGATGAAGCTGCTGTGTCAAGGTAAAAAGGTCACACTAAACCAAGCTAGAGCAGTGGACTAGGTAACTGGAATGCTCTCCCCACAAGCCTTGTAGGGAGAGATAGCAATCTGCAGGGAATGGGTCATGGTTTGTGTGATCAAGATGACCTATTGATTGTGAGGCGTACAGGTATGTTTTGAAATTGGGGGTTATATGAGCGTAATGTGAAATTGAAATGAAATAATAAAATGAGAAGTAGTGTACCTTAGTTTGAAGTTTGAAGCCAATGGCCTACAAACATTGAAAGACATCAACACTAAAACACAAAAGCCTGAAAATATAGCAGGCCTTTGGTTGTTCCCAGATCTGTAGCTTGATTGCTTCCAGATTACGCCATGATATGACAATGCTTTAGTTGTTGAAAAACCATTAGGAATGGATGAGGAACAAGCACAGAATGAACATATGGTTGATGCTTGAAAATCTTATCTCGCAGATATATAGCAAAGCAAGTGTGCGTGTTTGAAATGGGAAGTAGTGTGCCTGGGTTTGTAATTTGAAAGCAATAGCCTACAAGCAGTAAGGGAAAAAATAGAGGCTACCTCCAGAGTGGAAAAGCCTGAAAATGTGGTAGAGCTGAGGTTAAGGGTGAGTGAAGCACACCCTTTTAATTACAATATCATGGATAAGTTGAATTGGGCATTGGATACATCAAATTATAGTGTGGATGCAGTGATAGGTCATGTAATTGACAATAGATCAGAGGGAAAAACACTTCTCCTACTTTCATTTTCATAAGGATCAAAATGATATACAAATCAAGAAGGAATATTTTGGAATTAAGAAATTTCATTTATTTACCCTCTACATGAGAAGGTCTGGAACTGTTATTACATTTCAAATCAGTAATACCCATTATGGATATAAAGAATTCAAAGGCAGACAATCTTTCTTTTGCGAAGCAATTATACAAATGAGCAGAGGAGTCCCTCTGTTCTGTTGTGGATGCTCTGCCATGTTATTGCAGGAGAATGCGTATGCTGCAAGTAAATATTATTAATTAGGATGCAATAAACACTGTCAATGAGGACTTCCCAAAGACTGTATCTGAAAAAGCAGCCAAGACGGGGTCAAGGTGCAAAGACATACTTCCAACAGTCACACACAGTAAGCACAGACAAGATCATAATCAGGTAATAAGTGTCCCAAGGCCACAGCTTGACGCAGACAAGTCAACAAACATATAGAAAATCAGTAAAAACACGACACAACAGTGAAAAATATGCATATTTGGCGACCCACTTTCTGCGCAGGCGAATCGGCTCAAAAATAGCCAGCGCGTGGGGAGAGACTTTGGTAATGCACCTCTGATGTCATTTCCGCCCGGACAGGGCAGATGCGAGGGATTAAATGCCAGCACCGTGAAGTTTGAATAAACTAGTCTCCAAACAACTTACCGACTGCGTGTCGTTATTTCAGAGCTGTGTGTAGCACATCGCTACATTGGTGACCCCGACGGTCCAAACGGGATTTGGACCAAAGATGACCGACTCTTCATCTGTTCACGCAGGTTCACTAAAACTGCCGACTTTCTGGACACTGCGACCACCATGTGGTTTAGTCAAGCAGAAGCCCAGTTCCAGATTCGGCAGATATCCTCTGATTCCACGCGTTACTACCACGTGGTGAGAGCCCTTGACCAGGAGACAGCCGCCCAGGTTGCGGATTTCATACAGTCGACCCTAGAAGAAGGCAAATATAAAGCATTCAAAGCGCTGCTCATTGGGACCTTCTCACGGCGTGAGCGGAGTGCCCGCCTGCTTCACCTGGACAGTTTGGGAGACAGACTGCTGTCAGCATTGATGAACGAGATGCTGGCCCTGCCTCATGTTCGAGCAAGCATTCCTGGAGCAACTGCCCGAGGACATACATCTGCTGCTGGCCGATGCAGATTTCAGCGACCCCCGGAAGGTGGTGGCCCGGGCAGACGTGCTGTGGAAAGCCAAGAGGGAGAGCGTGGCGTCCGTCAGTCAGATTACCAGACCAGGCCCGGCAGGGGAGCGCACACAACACAGAGGCAGGAGTGAGGAGGCCAGTCAACAGTGGTGTTTCTACCACCAGCGGTGGGGCACAAACGCCCACCGTTGTCACACGCCCTGCAAGGGCCAGGGCCAGCTGCCACTAATGACTATGGCAGCTGGCCACCAGGACAGGCTTTTGTATGTCTGGGACAAACAGTCGGGACGTCGCTTCTTGGTCGACACCAGAGCGGAAATCAGCGTTTTGCCTCTGACGGGGTACAACACCCGCAACAGGAAGCCAGGACCCACCCTGAGGGCCGCAAATGGCAGCACAATACGGACCTATGGCACCCCCACAGTGCAGCTGCAGTTCGGCACCAGCTGGTTCACGTGGGACTTCACACTGGCAGTGGTGGCCCAACCACTCCTGGGGGCAGACTTCTTGCGAGCTCACAGCCTGCTGGTCGACTTGCAAGGGAAAAGACTGGTACATGCCGAGACTTTCCAGACGTTCTCCCTGGGTGAAGCCAAGTTGCCAGCCCCACGTCAGGACTCCATCATGCTGACGGACAACAAATTCACCAGAATCCTGGCAGACCTTCCATCGATTCTGGCACCGCAGTTCACGGCAGCCATGCCAGACATGGGGTTCAGCACCACATCCCGACCAAGGGACCACCCCTCCACGCCCATGGACGAAGGCTCCCCCAGATAAGCTCTGCCTGGTGAAGGAGGAGTTCAAGAGGATGGAGGAATTGGGTTAGGGGTTGGAGACCATGCGGCAACTACCGCAGACTGAACGAGGCTACAACTCCAGACTGCTACCCCATGCTGCGCATACAGGGCTTTGCAGCAAACCTGCACAGGGCAAGAATATTTTCCAAAGTAGACTTCGTCCGGGGATACCATCAAATCCCGGTGCACCCTGAAGACATCCCCAAAACAGCACTCATCTCCCCATTCGGCCGGTTCGAGTTCCTCCAAATGCCGTTCGGCCTGAAGAATGCCGCACAGATGTTCCAGCGGCTAATGGACGTGGTGGGACGCAACCTGGACTTTGCGTTCATCTATTTGGACGACATCCTTATAACCAGCAGTAGTCGTCAGGAGCATCTGTCCCACCTCTGCCAGCTCTACTCCCGCCTGAGTGATTTCGGCCTCACGATCAACCTGGCCAAATGTCAGTTCGGTCTCAATACCATCGACTTCCTGGCCACAGGATTACCAAAGATGGGGAAACACCTCTGCCCGCCAAGGTTGACTCGATCCACCACTTTGCCCGGCCCAACACGGTCAAAGGCCTGCAGGAGTTCGTTGGAATGGTGAACTTCTACCACCGTTTCCTCCCCTCAGCAGCCCATATCATGCGCCCTTTGTACATCCTGATGTCGGATAAAGGCAAGGACATTACTTGGGATGAGGAGGCCGCGGCCGCTTTCGTTAAAGCGAAGGGAGCCTTGGCAGATGCCGCGATGCTGGTGCACCCCAGAACGGACGTTCCGACCGCCCTCACGGTGGACGCATCCGACACAGCAGTTGGTGGGGTGCTGGAGCAACTCGTCGAGGGGCACTGGCAACCCCTGGCATTCTTCAGCAAGCACCTACGACCACCCGAACTCAAGGACAGTGCTTTCGACCGGGAGCTGTTGGCGCTGTATCTGGCAATCCGGCATTTCAGGTACTTCTTAGAAGGCAGCCTGTTCACCGCGTTCACGGACCACAAACCGTTGACCTTCGCGTTCACAAAGGTGTCCGATCCCTGGTCGGCTCGCCAGCAGCAACATCTGTCCTGCATCTCCGAGTACACAACGGACATCCAGTATGTCTCGGGAAAGGCCAACGTCGTGGCGGATGCACTCTCCAGACCAGCTATCCAGGCCCTGTCCCTGGGGGTGGACTATGCGGCGCTGGCGGAGGCGCAGCAGGCAGACGACGAGATGCCCAGCTACAGGACCGCAGTCTCGGGTTTGCAGCTGCAGGACTTTCTCGTAGGCCCAGGTGAGAGGACCCTCCTGTGCGATGTGCTACCAGCGAACCTCGCCCCATCGTCCTGGCAGCCTGGAAGCGGCGAGTTTTCGACTCCATACACGGTTTGGCGCACCCATCTATCAGGACAACCGTCCAGCTGGTCTCCAGCAAGTTCGCGTGGCACGGACTTTGCAAGCAGTCAGTGAATGGGCCAGAACGTGCGCGCAGTGCCAAACAGCCAAGGTGCAGCGGCACACTAAAGACCCGCCGCAGCAGTTCGAACCCACCCACCAGAGGTTCAACCACATTCATGTGGATATCGTGGGCCCCCTACCAGTGTCCCGAGGAGCGCGGTACCTCCTAACTATGGTAGACCGGTTCACGAGGTGGCCAGAGGCGGTCCCGCTCACTGACACATCTGCCAATTCCTGCGCCCGAGCACTGATTGCAACCTGGGTAGCACACTTCGGGGTACCGGCCCACATTACCTCCGACAGAGGCGCCCAGTTCACTTCCAGCCTATGGTCGGCTGTGGCCAGCCTGTTGGGATCGCAGCTACACCACACAACTGCCTACCACCCACAGTCAAATGGACTAGTGGAGCGCTTCCACTGTCACTTGAAGCTGGCTCTCATGGCCCGCCTGAGAGGACCTAACTGGGTGGACGAACTTCCCTGGGTCCTGCTTGGAATTCGCACAGCGCCCAAAGAGGATCTGCACGCCTCGTCAGCCGAGTTTGTGTACGGCGCACCCCTGGCTGTCCCGGGAGAGTTCATACTAGGCAGAACCCGCAGCAGTCCTGGACAGACTATGCGAGAGGCTCAGCAACCTGGCCCCCGACTTCACAGCACGGACGGACCCTGACCCATGTACCCAAAGACCTGCAGAGCTGTAAGTTTGTGTTTGTACAAAGGGGCAGACACCACTACAGAGGCCGTACGAGGGGCCATTCAAGGTGAACAACAACAACAGGTCCATGTACGTTCTGGACATTGGGGAGAAAGAGGAGGTTTTCACGGTGGACTGACTCAAACCAGCCCATGTGGACTTGGCGCAGCCGGTCGAGATTCCGGCACCGCGGCGCAGAGGCAGACCTCCCAAACAGAGTCCGACCCAGACTGTGGACATTGGGGGGTGTATCGCCGGTTCTGGGGGGGGGGGGGCGGTTATGTGGCAACCCACTTTCTGAGCAGGCGAATTGGCTCACAAATAGGGCGCTAGGGATTAAATGCCAGCGCCGCGAAGTTTGAATAAACTAGTCTCGAAACGACTTACCGACTGCATGTTGTTATTTCAGCGCTGTGTGTAGCACATCGCTACACATAGTCCAGACCCCCTCACCGCCACAGCCAACCAATATCATCTGCCAACTGGCCCCCCGATGGCCGCTAGGCAACAATGTGGCCTAGAGACTCAATTCTCGCATATACACAGTGTTGAAAAGGATCTACCAATAGATATTGAAAGGATGGACAGACTTGTCTAGGGTTCTGTGGGGAAAGTAAAAAAAAATCAGCAGATATGGGTTATGCAAATAACTGTGAAGTTAGGGAACGTCACAGTGGGAAGTATATCTAGGCTCATGTCCTGACAGAGCAGGCCAAGGAACTGGAACTGAATTGACTTTATTACTTACATCTCATATGTATGAGGGGTAGAAATCTTTATGTTACAACTCCGTCTAAATGTGCAATTGTAGTAATTTATAGTAAATATTATGTACAGCAGTGTTTACAATATAACATAGAAATAAAGTTGTGTCAGCATGAATTAATCAGTCTGATGGCCTGGTGGAAGAAGCTGTCCTGGAGCCTGTTGGTCCTGGCTTTTATGCCAGGTATCATACCAGCTTTTATGCTGGTATCATTTCACAATGGTAGCAGCTGGAACAGATTGTGTTTGGGGTGACTCGGCTCTCCAAAGATCCTTCGGGCCCTTTTTTCATACCTCTCTTAGTGGGAAGTTCACGTTTATAGATGTGCTGGGCTGTCCGCCCCACTCTCTGCAGCGTCCTGCAATTGAGGGAAGTACAGTTCCCATACCAGGCAGTGATGCAGCCAGTCAGGATGCTCTCAATTGTGCCTCTGTAGAAAGTTCTTTGAATTTGGGGGGCCATACCAAACTTTTTCAATCACCTGTGAAAGAGGTGCTGTTGTGCCTTTTTCACCACACAGCCAGTATGTACGGACTACGTGAGATCCTCGGTGATGTTTATTCCAAGGAGCTTAAAGCTGTTCACTCTCTCAACCCCCGATCCATTGATGTCAATAGGGGTCAGCCTGTCTCCATTCCTCCTGTAGTCCAGAACCAGCTCCTTTGTTTTTGCGACATTGAGGGAGAGGTTGTTTTCTTCACAGCACTGTGTCAGAGTAATAACTTCTTCACTGTAGGCTACCTCATTATTATTTGAGATAAGGCCAATCAATGTAGTGTCATCAGCAAATTTAATTAGCAGATGGGACAGTGGGTGGTGACACAGTCGTGGGCATGAAGGAGGGGGCTTAGTGCACAGCCCTGAGGGACACCTGTGTTGAGGGTCGGGGGGTAGAGGTGAGGGAGACCACTCTTACCACCGGCCAGCGATCTGACAGGAAGTTCAGAATCCAGCTACACAAGGCAGAGTGAAGGTCATGGTCTCTGAGCTTCCTGTCGAGCCTGGAGTTGAATGCTGAACTGTAGTCTAAGAACAGCATTGTCACATAAGCATCCCTCTTCTCCAGATATGTAAGGATGATGTGTAGAGCTGTGGCTATTGCGTCATCTGTGGATCAGTTGATTTATGACAACATTTAAGAGAAGTTTGATCAAGTACATGAGATGAGAAAAGTATGGAGAACTATGGAACAGATGTGAGTCAATGGGACCAAGCAGAATAACAGTTTGGCATGTACTAGATAAGCCAAATGGTGCTGTAATGCTCTTTGAATCTATAATTCAACAGAGGAAATTGTGGAGGCCTATGCAGAAATAATTGCTTCATCATTAGCCACTGGTGAAAGTCCTAAAGACTGGATGGTGACTAATGTTTAAGAGGGTAACAAGGACAAGGGCAGAAGGGACGACAGGAAAGTCAGCCTGATATCAGTCATGCGGGAGTTACTGGAGGGAATTCTGAGAAACAGGATATACAACGTTTGAATGGATAGAATCTATTTAGGATGAGTCAGCATGGCTTTCTGCAAGGAGGTTGTGCTTCATGTGCTTTTTAAAGTTTTTTGAGGGGTAACCAAAAAGGTAGATGAGGGTGGGGAGATGGATGGTGTCTATTTGGACTTAAACAAAGCTGTCAACAAGATCCCACATGGTACACTAGTCTGGAAGGTTAGCTCCCGCGGAATCCAGATGGATTTAGTTAGATGGAGCCAAAACTGTCGCAGAGGAAGGAAGCAGAGGGTGATTGGAGGTTGATTCTCAGAATGGAAGCCAGTAACTAGTGGTATGCTGCATGGTCAATGTTGAGGCCCTTGCTATCTGTTATGTATATAAATGATTTGGATGCAAATGCACGAGACTTGAGCAGTAAGTTTGATAATGACACAAAATTAGGAGGTATTGTTGATAATGAGGAAGGTCTTTTCAAGATTACAGTGGGATCTTTATCAGTTAGGAAAGTGGGCTGGGAAGTGGCAAATGAATTTCAATACAACTAAGTGTGAGTTGATGTAATTTGGAAAGTCAAACCAGTGTGGAGGTGTGGTAGGACACTAGAGAATGTAATGGAACCAAAGGCACTCAGGAGTACATGAAGTTCATTGAAAACAATACCAATGGTGGTAAAAAAGACACTTAACACATTGGCCTTCATTAGTCATGGCATTAAGTACGTACATGCATTGGGACACTATGTTGTAAGCTGTTGCTAAGATAGCACTTGAGTACTATTTATAGTTTTGGTCACCCTGTTATAGGAAAGATGTAGTTAAGCTGGAAACAGTGCAGAAAAAGTTTACAATGATGTTACCAGGACTGAGGACAAGTTATATGAAGAGGTTGGTCAGGCTAGATCTATAATCCTTGGAATATAGGATTGAGGGGGGAGGCTTATAGAAATGCTTAATGGATGGTAACTGTATTTTCCCTGGGGCAGGGGAGACTGAATCTAGGAGGCTTAGTTTTAGTGTGAGAAGGATATTATTTTAAAGGGACCTAAAGGGCAATATTTTCATGCAGAGAATGCTGAGTGAATGAAACAAGCAGCCAAAGGAAATAGCTGATGCAGATACAATTGCAATAGTTAAGAAGCACTTGCATAGGTACATGCAGGGGCAGGGTATAGAGGGATGATGCAGGAAGTTGGGACCAGTTGGGTAGACACTCAGCTGGACTTATTAATATTTAGGAATAGATCACTGGGTTCCCCATCAAGCAGGCAACTTTGTCCTGGATGGTGTAAAGCCTGCTAAGAGTTGTTGTTACTGCTCACATCCAGTCAAGTGAGAAGTAGTACATCATACTTCTGACTTGTGTCTTGAAGATGGTGCCAGGAGGTGAGTCCCAGACTCTGTCTGACTCTTATAGCCACAGTATTTATATGGCTGGTCCAGTTCAGTATCTAGTTAGCGGTGTACCCCCAGGACATTGATGGTGCAGACTCATAGATAGTAATATTATTGAATGTCATGCATAGATAAATTGTGAAATGGAATAGCAGCAAACATATGCTTATTTCTTCTTATTATCTGGATTCACATGGAGCAGCCAAGAGATCAGAATTGTTAAGGAGACTCAAAAGAAACAAGTGTAAGAGAAATATTTAAACCTCAGCAGGAACCATTGCTTGGCCAATTACTTGCTAAGGAGCAGAACACTCCCAGGGGTGTCACCAGCACAATTTTCAAAAAACAGAAACTTATTAGCCTTTAACAACTAAATTTGGAGAACAGATTTGAACAGAAGCTGTTGGGTCAAAAACATCACTGTACATGAATTAGAAGGAATATGTCTTCAGTATTTTTGGTCCTCTTGAAAGTCAGGATCATGCGAATGGAAGTAGTACATGTTTGCAGAGGCAAGAGATACGTTGTTAACACTGGCAGAAAAAATGCAGAGTTCATGTAGATAAAATTACCACTGATAGTCTGAAAAGTGAGCCGTTCCGTCAGAAACTTGTGTCCAAGTTACATCCAATGTAGAGCTCAGTAAGGGAACTATGAAATCCAAGAACATTTTCACGTAAAATCCAGAATAAAACAGCACTAAAGTCAATTCAACATCAAAACCCATAAGAGATAAAAAGGAACTAAAAAGATACACAAACACCTCATCCAACACATTATGCTCCGCAACTTCTGAAATTTCCAAAGGGATCCTACCACGAGACATATCTTTACCTTCCCCCCCACCCCCAGCCTGCTTTCTACAGGGATGGCTCCCTCCACAGTTCCCTTGCCTATTTGTCTGTCCCCACTAATCTCCCTCCTGGTACTTGTAACATAAGACCATAAGACAAAGGAGCAGAATTAGGCTATCAGGCCCATCGAATCTGCTCAGCCATTCAATCATGGCTGATCCTTTTTTTTCATCTCCTCTTCAACCCCATTTGCCAGCCTTCTCCCCATAACCTTTGATGCCATGTCCAATCAAGAACCTATCAATCTCTGTCTTAAGTACACCTAATGACCTGGCCTTCACAGCTACATTTGGCAACAAATTCCATAAATTCACCACTCTTTGGCTAATGAAATTTCTCGGCATCTCTGTTTACAAAGGGTGCCCTTCTATCCTGAGGCTCTGCCCTTTTGTCCTAGATTTCTCCACCATGGGAAACATCCTTTCCACATCTACTCTGTCTAGGCCTTTCAACAATCAAAGGGTTTCAATGAGATCCCCTCCCCTCATCCTTCTGAATTCCTGTGAGGACAGACCCAGAGCCATCAAACATTCCTCGTATGATTCCTGGAATCATCCATGTGAACCTCCTCTGGACCCTCTCCAATGCCTGCACATCTTTTCTAAGATGAGGGGCCCAAAACTGTTCACAATACTCAATACTTGCCCCTGGATCCCCTCCTCCTCCCCTTTCTCTTGTGGTTCACTTTCCTCTCATATCAGGTTCCTCCTTCTCCAGGCCCTGACCTTTCTTGCCCACCTGGCTTTACCTATCACCCTCCAACTAGCCTCCTTTCCCTCCCTCCACCTTCTTATTCTGGCATCTTCCCCCTTCCTTCTCAGTCCTAAAGAAGGGTCTCAGCCTGAAATTTCTGTTTACTCTTTTCGAAAGATGCTGCCTGGCCATCTGAGTTTCTCCAGCATTTTGTGTGGATTTCCAGCATCTGCAGACTTGCTCGTGTTTATTCAGGAGATTTAGTTGGTGTTGGTTTAAAAGAGAACAATGAAATTGCTTTGATGAACTCCATATACCTCACTTCTGAAACTGTAAAATAGAGGCAGACTAAAATACCTTTCATTTAAATAAAGGCAAGTTGTATCTAAATAATGGACATGACCCACCATCCAAGCCATCTCCTCTTCTTGATATGCAGGAGTTTCAGGAGCTTGAAGACCAACACGTAAAGGTTCAATAGCAGCTTCTTCCCCACAGCTATCAGGTTTTTTAACTGACCTGAGAAAGTCTAACACTATCTCAGGCCGATTTTCCTTCCCTCTAGCCTTTCTTCTAGTGATGTTATATTTATTTTGTTGTTTGTTTTATGCACATGTAATTTCAATATAATTAATTTATGTTTATTATAACTTATGCTTGTCACATTCATAATGTACTCTGCCGCTATTGCAAAAAGCTAATTTTCATGCCATTTACACCCTGTGTATGTATGCCTATGAGAACCATAAACTTGAACTTGAACATGAGTGATAAAGTGTTTCTATGTGCAACAGGACATAAAGTGAAACTATTGGGCGGGAGAGTTTTGGTACAAGTAACATCGACACTGGGTCCGATGGAAACAGTGTAATGAGTTATTGATGGTTGCTGTTAGCTCAATGGACCAAAGGACTCTTTTTGGGCTGTGTCTCAATAGCATTGATTGGAATAATTTATAAGTAGCAGAATTTAACATGCAAGTAGCAATATATTGCATTGGCGAAAATATTTGCAAACATTTTAATTATATTAGATGACCTCTGACAGTCTGACAGGAGAACCACTTCATCAGGAAGTTGGTCCAACTCGTATCCAGTGCAGATTTCAGTCCAAGAAGTCCAAGGTTTGATAAAGAAAGGCAGCCTTCTTTAACGTCAAATCCAGTATAGAACAGTTCAAAAGTCGAATCAGTAGCAAAGCCCATAAGAGATTGAGAAGACTCCAAAAACAGTGGATATGCAAGTAGATTTAGTTGGTGTTGATTTAAAAGAGAACTACAAAATTGCTTTGATCGGTTACTTGTATCTCATTCTAAAACTGTAAAATAGTTCTGAAACATTTTATTACAAGCACCTACTGAGATTCTTCCGTCATTAGGAGATAGAAAGTTTGAATAAGGAACAACCAAACAGAGCTGGATGTTCCTTTCTACAGGACCAGCTCACGTTTTTCCTTGGCTGTATTGAGGTGTCAGGCTGTCTAAGTTTAGGGAAAGGATAGTATGTGGGATTCAGTTATTTGAAAATTTGTACAAGTAACACTCTGTGAACCAATGTGAAATATTTTCCTCATTAAACACAGTTGCAAGGTGGTGTTTTGTCAGGTCATGGCAAATTGCATTGTCATAGAGTCACAGAGCCCAAACACAGGCCCTTCGGCCCAAACTCTCCATTACACACTGATATTCTTCCTTGTCTTACAAACCTGCACACGGAATCTAGTCATCCATACCCTTCCCATCCATGTACTTATCCAAACTTCTCCTAAAATTTGAAATCACTTCCAGTGACAGCATGTTCCAGGCTTCCACCAGCCTCTGAGTGAAGAAGTTCCCTGCAGGTTCCCTGTAAACATTTCACCTTTCACCCTTAACCTATGACCCCTAGTTCTACTTTCATCCAACCTCAGTGAAAGCTTAGCTAAAAAAAAAAGCTCAAAGATTCATAGTGATGGAGTATCAACAAATAATCAGATCCTCATACATAGTTTTGTCGTGCTAATATATTTCAAGTTGATTGATGATTAACTAGTGCAACATGTGGGATGACGAATGACTTACAGTTCAGTGCCGTAGTTCAGCTCGGTAATGACTACACAAACCAGGTGAGCTAAGACTGAACAGTTTATAACTGTCAGAAGAACCAAAAATTGAATTGTGACTGTAGTTCAACTGGATTCCAATTACTAACAGTTATTTCCTTATTTAGAACAAAATGGAAATCTTTTTTAAGGGGCAAGGTTGATATATTAAAGAGCTTGAAGGCATTTCCTGAGAATATCTTTTGTTTGTGTTTACCTGTTCCCTGCATTCTGGGAGATATTTTAGTGAGAGCATAGAGATGATCACAAGATCATCAATAACAGCACACAAGGGGGCATTGGCCTACCATATCTACACTAGATCCTTGAAAAAAACTATCTAATTAGTCCCACTGTGTCCCTGCTCTCAGCACAATGCTCTTACAAGTATTTCTCCAATTCTCTTTTGAATGTTATTTATGAATCAGATTCTACCATCCCTCGTGCATTCTAGATCATGAACAACTACTTCTTAAAACAAGCTTGCCTCCCCTACGGTTCTCTTGTTTTTGAGGCTCTGTTCCTCTTGGCTGGGTTGTTCTGCTTGCATTTTTCCATTCAAATTGCTCATTGCCCTGCATCTCCCTATCCCGATCTATCAAAATCAATGTTAACCTTGAGTTTATTGTCATATGCACAAGTATATGTATGCACAGGGTCCAGGAAAAACTTGCTCTTGTAGCAGCAACATCACAGGCCCGCAAGTTAAAAAAAACAATATTCACCAGATAAAAAATCAACAAAAATTATGCACAATTTTTATAAAAAACAGACAGACAGACATACTTTATTGATCCCAAGGGAAATTGGGTTTCGTTACGGTCGCACCAGCCAAGAATGGTGTAGAAATATAGCAATATAACAGCCATAAATAATTAAACAATAAGTTAATAATGCCAAGTGGAAATAAGTCCAGGACCAGCCTATTGGCTCAGGGTGTCTGACACTCTGCTCTGAGGGAGGAGTTGTAAAGTTTGATGGCCACAGGCAGGAATGACTTCCTATGACGCTCAGTGTTTGTGGAGAACTACATATACCTGTCTGGACACACCCCCCCCCCCCCCACCGCTGACTGCTCCTGTGGCTCCTCCCACTGACCGTGGCTCCTCCCACAGACCCCGGTACAAAGGGATTGGGGCCTGAGCCCTGCCTCTCAGTCTCCAGGATGCAGTGTGGTCGTCAATTGCTGCTTGTTCTTCTTCCAGTCAATAAAAGCCTATAACTCGCCTCACGTCTCCGAGAGTTATTGATGGTGAATCAGCGTTACATCTCGGTGGAGTGAGTCTCTGGCTGAATATACTCCTGTGCCTAACCAGTACATTATGGAGTAAAACACTATTAGAACAAAGTAATACAAAGAAATTAAAGTGAGCAGAGTGTTGCCATACTGAGGTAGTGATTAGGGTTGGCCAGGTTGGTTCGAGAGTCCAATGGTTAAAGGGTAGCTCCTGTTCTTGAACGTGGTGAGGCAGAACATCAGGCTTCTGTTCATCCTGCCTGATGGTAGTTCTGAGAAAATGGTATGATCTGGATGGTGGGGATTCTTGATAATAGAATGTGCCTTCTTGAGGCAGTGCCATATTGCCATGGGTAGCTAGATACATTTGTGAAGATGCACGATGGTAAGGATGGTTAGGAAATGGTGAAGGCATTAGCTAAGGAAGAGTGGGAGGAGAGTAACATGGAACATAAACAAAAGCAGAAAAACTCACAGCACTGTGAGCACTGGGGAATGATAGACTAGCTAGATTCATTCATTAACAAAGCTACAAGGGCTGAGTTATCAATCATCCCAAAGCCCCAAGTGCACATTTTTTTCAAAATTACCAGAAAGGAATATACAAAAAGCAATAAGCAGATCATGAGTTATTTCTCCAAATTGTTCCTTACACTGGTCACATACTTTGATTCAGATACTTATATTTCAGCTGGTTTTTACATGAAGAACAGCCCCTGTGGCCAAGGAACTTTCACGCAACAACATCGACATGGCAGCAGTAAGTGAAACCAGGCTTGCGGGGGAAGGATCCCTGACTGAAACCACCGGCAGCTACACTTCCTTTTGGAAAGGAAACGTGCAAGATGAAGAGAGGATTCATGGAGTTGGATTTGCAGTCAAGTCCAGCTTCCTGAAACAACTCTCCGAACTGCCCGTGGGAATCAATGAAAGGCTTACGTGACTATGTCTGCCCCTCAGCCACAAATGTCACGCAACAGTCACCAGCACTTATTCCCCCACCATGACCAGCAAATATAAGGCCTTTGAACAGTTCTACGCTGACCTTAGCTCTGTTCTGTGCCCAGTCCCTGCCAACGACAAACTAATCCTGCTCGGTGACTTCAATGCCAGGGTAGGCTGCGATCACAGTCTCTGGGAAGGGGTTCTAGGCAAACATGAACAGCAACGGCCTCTTGCTCCTCAGCAAATGTGAAGAACACGACCCCCTCATCACAAACACAGTGTTCAGGATGACGAACAAGTACAAGACAACATGGATGCACCCAAGATCCAAACATTGGCACATGATCGACTACGTTACAGGCAGTCCCCAGGTTACATATGAGTTACGTTCCTGAGTCCGTCTTTAAGTCAGATTTGTATGGAAATCGGAATGAGTACATCAGTATTATTTAGCGTTAGTTCATCAAACTTTTGTCTTAGTATATAGTATATATTTTACCTTTCTATGCATATAAAACATTTAAGAAATGTATTTGCTCCAATAATTAAACCACCCACAGCATTGCTTAGTAATAATTGTAGCTTTCATCGGGGCAGGGCCTTTCACAAGCTCTATTATTTTCACTTTATCGGTTATCCTTTAAAATTGTTCCGAACATTGACTGCCTGTAGCCTAATGCTTTTCCAATGACAGATGGCATTTCACCTCTTTCCAAACGCTTTATTATATCCACTTTATTTTCAATCGCTATCGCTTCTTGTCAATGGAACAGAAACACTGCAGACGGCGGGTCCCAAGCTCCGCGGGCTCCCGAGGTCCACTGGGTCCTAAGGACCACCGCACTGAGTTGGGTTAAATGGGACAAGTGGGGGCTGTGCTGGGTTTGGGTATTTGATTCTCCACAATATTCCGCGTGGGAATTTAAACTGGAGGTGGCAGTGTTTTTTTTTACGAGGTCGAGTTTTGAGCTTGATGTCAACCTGGTACAGATGGTACAGGAGTCACTGGATCGACATCAACCCAGGCACGGGAGCGGTCTGTCACTGGATCGAACTCAGGAACCCCAGCGCTGATCTCACTGTGCCTCCAGCCGACAGGTGGGGTCAGGGTGAATCTTACTAAGAAAAGTTTAAGCCAAATACAAAGTTAAACACTCAACACAGTGTCAACGGCAACAATTTAAAATGGCCGATGGCGTCGCAACCCGACTTAAAATGGCAGACGGCGTTCTCCTTCCTCAGTTTGTAAGTATGAGCTTTCTGTAAGTCAGACGTTCATAACTCGGGGACTACCTGTATAGTACACCGCCAAGACATCTGAGATGTCCTCATCACCAGAGCCCTGCGAGGAGCAGAGTGCTGGACTGAGCACAGGCTTGTCCTCACCACGTTGAAGCAACATATTGCTCCCCACCATCCCAAGTGCCCTAAGTTCATCAGAACAGCTTTTAACACCGCCAGACTCCAGGAACTGCTGTATCTTCGCAAGTTCCAGGCCACCCTTGATGAGGAGCTGCCTGGCAACGGACCACTAACCGGTGGGCCAACCCAGAAGTGGAATCAGGTTAGAGAGACGGTGATGGAGACAGCAGAATCAGTCATCGGCCACAAGGACCAGAACCACCAAGATTGGTGCGACGAGAATGACAGTGCCATCAAAGATCTCCTGGCCAAGAAGAACAAAGCATTCATGGAGTGGCAAAATGACCCAAGCTCCATTCCCAAAAGAGAGCAGTTCAAATCCCTTCAGGCCCATGCCCAACGGGAAATTCGCAAGATGCACGACCTGTGGTGGGATAGGAAAGCTGAAGAGGTACAACGCTTTGCCGACCCAAAGCTGCTCCAACTCCATCAAAATGATCTTCTGCCCCTCAAGATCTGGCTCATCTCCACTATTGTCTGCTGATGGAACCACACTGCTAAACGACAAAGAGAGCATCCAACACAGATGGGAAGAGCATTTCAGCCAGCTTCTGAACCACCCTTCATCGGTCAACCAGTCTGCTCTGGATCAAGTCCCCCAACAGCCTATTCACGAGGAACTAAAAGATCCTCCCTCAATAGATGAAGTCAAGGAGGCTATCACGCAGATGAGCAGTGGCAAGGTGCCCGGCAGGGATGGAATACCTGCTGATCTGTACAAGGCACTCAGCAAGGAATCACTTGAGGCTTTCCACAGCATCCTGACTAGCATTTGGGAAGAAGAAGAGATGCCCCCTGACCTCAGAGATGCAACAATAATTGCCCTCTACAAAAATAAAGGTTCAAGGACCAACTGCAGGAACTGCAGAGGCATCTCACCGCTTTCCATTGCTGGAAGAATCCTCACCCGCATCATCCTCAACAGACTGTAATTCCAACAGTGTTGGAAGAGAACCTTCCAGAGTCGCAATGTGGCTTTCGTCCCGAACGCAGCACTGTCGACATGATCTTCGCAGTGAGACAGATACAGGAGAAGTATTCCCAGTGTCTATTGGCTACGTTCTCCACTGAGTCTTTGGACACCCACAAGCATAACTGGGTGGATTACTGGACAAGTCAGTCTTTAGGAAGGCCTTTAAATTAACTGATGACACTCCGCATAATATAGCTTTACGATCCTGACTGCATTTTTCATGGAAACAAAGAGCTTGCACATTTCCTCCAAATTTTGCAAGTGCTGAAGTAGAATGCACATTAAGAATATTTTCCATCCCAATTAAAACTGGCAAAGATCCCAAATGACTGATTGTACCCACGTCAGCTAATTTATGGAGCCTGGTTTGCAGCAGAGAAGGCACTGACGTAATGTGGAGATTGCAGTTTTCATTATGTTTGCCTTGGATTATTTAATAAGATATTCCTGATGAATTTGCAAACCATTAAGCACCAGGTAGTATTTTCAGTCGAACAATCATGTTGCTTTGGTTTTAGAAAAGTTCCAGTTTGCTCCATTATCTGTTCATAAGGAAATATTTATTTTTCAAGGGAAGGGTGCAGACGTTGAGACAGAAAGGCATGCAATATTATTAAAACCAGTTTCTAATTTTTCCATTGTCTACATTGATTGAGATACAAAGGGATCACACTTATTTGACTGTGCTAGATTATTATGACTTTAGTTGCAGTACAATAGAGTCAGGAATGGGGGTTGTCTCTCGGGGTCAGAGGAAGACTAAACACTGCGCAGTCATCTGTGGATACACATGTGGCTTTGGTGGCCTAAGGTCAAAGCACACATGCGGTTGCAGGTTGGACATGGAACAGGTGCATACACAGCTTTGCGGCATCGGTCTCATGCTGCTGCAAGGCGCTGATTTCAGTCAGACGCAGCGTTTCTGGTCAGATCATGCCATTTAGTCCTGTCGGCTGTGGAATCCTCAAGTTGTCGAGGTTGGAGGTCCGCCCATTTGATGTACGATTTCTTTGAATCTTCTTTTGGGACGGCCCTGATTGTGACTGCCTGGGGATTTGTGTTTCACCCGTGCGGATTACATGGCCAGTCCAGCGTAGCTGGGCCTGGAGGATCCTTGCCTCAGTGCTTGTGCTGTTGGCTCTGTCAAGGACTTCCTGGTTGGTGATTCCGTCCTGCCATCGAATCCTCAAGAGCGCATGTGAAACCGCTCCAGCTGTTTGATGTGCCTGCTGTACGGGGTCCAGGTTTCGCAGCCATACAGGAGGGAGGTGAGGACAACGGCCTTGTACACCTTGACCTTGGTTGAAAGCTGAATGTCCTTGTGCTCCAGAACTTTGACACGGAGTTTCCCAAGTGCCTGAATGGCTCTGCATCCTTGCTGTGATCTCTTTGTCAAGGGATCGTCACTGGGGATGGTGCTTCCTAGATACTTGAAGCTCTCCACATTCTTCAGGACAGTGTCGTCGATGGTGATGCATGACTGAGGAGAGTGACTGTTTGTTGCAGGTTGTAGGAGAACTTCTGTCTTACCGAGGCTGATTGTCAGGCCGAACGGCTTTGAGGCTGCAGAGAACTTGTCGACAATCGTCTGCAGGTGGTTCT
The DNA here is from genome assembly GCF_030144855.1 of Hypanus sabinus. NCBI lineage: Eukaryota > Metazoa > Chordata > Chondrichthyes > Myliobatiformes > Dasyatidae > Hypanus > Hypanus sabinus. Next base: position 49,951,633 of record NC_082719.1, read on the forward strand.
CCTAGTGGGCCATAAGGGCACAGTCATCAGCTTCAGTGATGAGCCTCCTCAACGTTTCGGTCTTTGCAGCAAGGAGTCTCAGGTCAAATATCGATTCGTCTAGGCGATATCGTATGTAAATACCCAGGGTGGTAAATACCCAGGATATCTTATGTAAATACCCATGGATTCAAACCGAGACAAGTGTTAACTGGTACCGAAAGATCATGACCTCCGCTGTAGACACTGTTAAATCTGCCTCAGACTAGCTGGTCTTCTAGTGTCCACAAGCAAGTTCTGCATGCTACATACAGAATTGCAAGCTGAAAGATGCATTAAAGGCTGATGCAGCCACTGCGAACACTCTATGGGGTAAGGTCATAATTTAGTTTCCTCCCATGATTGGACACCAAAGGCCTGAGCTATGTGTTAACCTCTCAAACATAGTTATGATAAGGAGATGCTCTTTGCATGGCCATTCAAGAACATTATCTACTGTAATAATTGTAAACAGAGTATATATTGGGAAAAAGAAAATTAGGCAACTGACAAACAGAACTTCCCAAAAGAGTTCACACCAGATTCACACTTTTAGTGCACCACTAAATGCTCACTATTTATTAATGAGTTTAGAAATGGAGGCACAAAAACAGACTCTTTGTCTTAGCAAGTCTTTGACAACCATCAAGTACACATTTATCTTAATCTTATCCTAACCCATTTTACTCGCCCCCGTATTCCCTTTAACCCCTTTCTCCCACCAGATTCTATCACTCACCTACATACCAGGGGTAATTTACAGTGACCAACTGGAAGGCAACTGAAACCCAAGTGATTACAGAGAGCATGCAAACTCCACATCGACAGCATCTGAGACAGGACTGAACCAAAGACACTGTAACTATGAGACAGCATCTGCATTAGCTGTGCACTCATCCGCTGTTTGGAGGATGCTTGGGGGTGGGATGGCAAGAGAAGAAAACATCATAGGCAAGCCCAGTTGTAACCTGTCTGTATCTGCCTACAATACGCACTCATTGCTTTGCAGAACAGCATTTCTGAATGAATAGCATTAGTGATTTTTCCTTCACTCATACAGGGATGCTGCATTCAGTTGTGAATCCATTGATAATATGACTTGGGATCAGTTAACACCTGTATAACACCACAATCACAATCCACTGTGTCTAACTCAGTTCCACAAGATATCATTTGAAGAAGAGAAGACCTTGCTTATTTTCTGAACATTGGCACAATTGCGTGGTCATTCTTACACTTAAGTATCCCATCTGCAGTTAAATATAAGAATGTACTTGGTAATATGGAAAGCTTTCTATGAAAATTATTCAGTTGTGCTTTATACTATGTAACCTTCTCATTGGAATCAGATACAAATTTGGCTCGCTAGCTAGTTCTGCTAACGGCCTCATGACTCTACAGTGAGAAAGCCACCTTTCATAAACAATATATGTCTAGGGCCTGTACAATTAAGGGTTCAACCAAACAAGAATATAGTGGTTCCAATTTTTAAAAACCTCGATTTGAGGGAAGGGCCCCACTGCAGCTAATCCGGTCTAATGTGCACAAGACCATTGGAGCTCATACAGGAGTCGTCTTTTATTCATGTGCTGGACTCCCAGTCTGTGTGAAAGCATACACGATAGTCCAACTCAAACAGATTGGCTCTCTCTCAGGAGTATCAGTCCTTCCTCCTTGAAGCCATTCATCTGCACAAAGCACTTAGTGCAATGGGGCTCTCCTCCCAACAGCGTTCTGCGGCATCTTCCCATCTATCCCGCTCCACAGCTCCCGCCAAAAGCCCCCGAACTAGACTACTGTCCTTCAGAAAAATCTGACTCACATTCCTAAGTGTCCTTATCTTAGCCAAAGCCAAAAATACACTTTCCAGAAAACTGCTAACATAAACTACCTCACAGCATAGCTTAAATTGTAAATCTTAACCAGGGCATTACAATTATTTCCAGGGAATCCATTTCCAGGGATCAATTTTTCATAATTTGATTTCAGTATTTACCCTTGGAGTGGTATTTGTTTGATTCCATTGTTCTCTAAATCAATTACAATAATTTAGTTTCCTTTATATTACATTGAATTATATTGAGGTTTTAAATCCAAAATGTCTTCTTCATGTGTGAAAACTTAATTTTGTGTATATATTAGAACTAGCCAATCCATCTGTGATATTAGCTTGGTTAGAATTGCCAAGTCCTACAGCTCTGTATTCCATGACCTCTGCTATCCTTTGCTGTGTTTTCACTATCTAATGGTCCTAATTTCACATTTTTTAACCTGTTGGTCAAATTAACTTTATCTCCTTGACACTCCTGAGCACATCCTGTCAGGGATTCCTATCTCTCCCCTACTGTCACTATAACATAAAACCAACATGTTTTCTCTCTTTCTGAGAGTGAAATGTTGTCTCTGCTTCTGTTATGCCTGATCTGCCAACTGTTTCCAGCATTCTCTGCTTTTATTTACATATATGTCAGTGATGCTGGTGACATGCTGATGACAAAGTACGCAGCAAAGATTTCATCTCTGAGGCAGTGTAAATACTGTATAATGTAGTGCTGTCAATCAAACCAGAAGAGAGAAGTCAAACGGACGTAATCTAGCCAAGTTATTTGTTTTGCCTTATTCTGTTTATTGTTAACACTGATTCAGAATGTAAGTTTCTTTCATTGTGACTGGATCCCAGGTAACTTCAAAGTCATTTCTGAAGCAGAAGATTTAATGTGGGACAATATTAAGTCGTATAATTGGAAAATTAGAGGGCATGACTGGAAGTGGAAGTTGATAACAAAATAATTTAAGTACTTCATTGGTCATTCAATTGAAAAAAATATGCATTGGGGGTGGGTACCTGAGAAAGGAGACTGATGCCCCCATTCCCATTGTATTCCCTGATCACCCATTTCCTAACTGATTGTGCTGACAACCATTTTACAGGCACAGTGATTCATTGATTACATATTCTTAAAATTCTCAACTATTTCCTTAATATTTATACAAATCCTTACATTTGGATTGATAACTCCTGGTACATGGTCTCCCAAATCTATTTGTGAATATCACCTTGATAAAATATAGTTATTCAATTTGAGAAATTTCTGCTTTTAAAAATATTTACACTTAGAAATATGGAATATTGATTGATTTTAGATTTAATTACATTTTACTTGATTTGTCTTGCTTAAACTGGCACTGAACCAATTAGTGACAACATGCATCTTCATCATTCATTGTGACAGTTTATTACTATGTACTTACTAAATAACATGCACAGCGTAAGGAAGAAAATGATTATATTCAGACAGGATGTGCAATGAGTTAGAATATCCTCCCATATGCATCCTGGCAGCTGTAGCAGCATAATATTGATTTCTATGAATGCTGTACTTTTCTCCCCTCATGATGTGCTCTTTGGCAAAATCGTTATCCAAAGTAGTCAAAGGGAGATATTATGGAACCATGGTAGAAAATGCAGAGCATTTCCATTTCTGAGTGTCTAAAGTGCTGAGTGCAGGAGGCTGTAATATGCCTGGTACAGATGATCTGTTGTACCTTGACCTTATATTGAACTTAAATGCAACAATAAATGGGGGTCAAAAACAAGACAAATTCCATATTTTGTCTGCCTAATCTACAACTGGTTTCCAAGATGTAGAAGAGACCTTATCATGTGTAGAGACTTAACTGAATCATGTAAATTACTTCTTCACCTGGAGAATCATGTTGTGACCTTGGATCATGTGTAGGAAGGAGGCATTTGCATTTCCAGCAGTTGCATGGGAAGGTTCTATTGGAAGGGGAGGAAGTATTTGTGGAAAAGGGAGATTGTATCAAGGTGTCCTACAGGTGGGAATAGAGGAATTAATCTGTCTGTCAGTAATAGTCACATCAAAATCTTGAAAGGAATGAAGAGTCCAAGGTGATGAATTTACTAAGTTGAAGATGCTGGAAATTGCCGAGGAAAATCCACATTGAATGTGGAGGCAGGAATTGCTGGTGTTGTGGAAATGGCAATGAAGGGAATGAATGAAAGCAAAAATATATAAAAGGTAAAACCCAGAGCCACAGGTTATGTCCCCAATAGTAGAAGGAAAGAAAAAGGGAAGATATATCAGGAGACCAATTGCATCCAAAATGGGAATGTAGGAGTCTTGAATAGAACACTTTCAAGCAGCTCAGTAGGAAGAAGTATAGTCAATATCACAGTGAGAGTTTAAAGGCACCTGAGTGTTGTTCTCCTACAAAAAGCATGTGAACAGGTTGTGTTGGGTGGAAAAGGTGCAGAGAAGGCTAGCATTTCAGTGGTTGCCTTGCCATGTATGGATTTTTCAATGAGGTCAATACCATCTAGCATCCAAAGAGCCAATGCCCCATATAACTGAGAACCAAAAACTGGAGGTGAAATGATCAAGGACAGTAAGGCTGTCATTGCCTGCTGGAAAAAGATACTTATGGGACCTCCTCAGCCATGACTCTATACTGGAGGTGAGCATTCATGCCTCCGTTCCGCAACAGACTATTTGGTCCAGCTTCACAGAAAAGGGAAAATCAGCAGATGATGGAAATCTGAACAACAGACACAAAATTCTGGAGGAACTCAGAGTGTTGGCAGCATCTATTTCAAAAAGTACAGTCGACGTTTAGGGCCAAGACCCTTCGGCAGCATTGCTTTGGTCTAGTGTTGCTGTTGGTCATTATCAATAAGGAGCAGGAAGGCTGAATACCAAATAAAAAAAAACAAGAAGGCCTCAGGAGCAGGTGGTAACTGTGGTGACGTTCTTTAAAATGGCAGTTAGAAGCATTTAGTCACAAGTCCCTAATTGTCCACATATTGTAAGAGAACGATATGTCAGGGAATTTCAAAGATTCCGCAACAGTAACCAAGAAAGGAGCTGTCAAAGGAGAGTAACTCTCTCTCAGCTCCAAGAAGGCTCATCTTCAGAGTCTGCCTCACACCACTATGTAATGGCTAAGAGAATCTTCCTGACTCACCATACAGGTTCTCTATATTTAAAGGCAAAATCAACACGTTCTTCGGTATATTATCATTAGAAAAGGATGCAGGAAATAGCACCAACTACTTCATATGCACTTTCTCAGCCTCACTAAAGCCCGTAACTCTCTCATCTGTGAGAGACGCTGGAGGACTCTCCCCAAATTTTAGTGCCTACTGAAATTCATCTCCATTTTATGCCTTTTGCAAGTCTCAATACCAGCCAATAGGCCTTCAACACAGCGACAAATCAGAGCAGGCCAGTGTCAAGCAAGGATACTTCATTGCACTGACACATTACTTGATGCACCATTAATAACTCACACTGAGACGTAAGGCGAGATATCGGCTTTTATTGACTGGAAGAAGGAACCAGGAGTGAGTGTCTATCATACAATGTCTTGGAGACTGAGGCCGAGCGTCAGGCCGCAGATCTCCTTTATACAGGGGCCTGTGGGAGGAGCCACAGGAGCAGTCAGCAGGGGCGTGTCCCGACAGGCACATAGTTCACCACATTACTCAAACATTTTTGCTGCAATGCTGCACTTCACCTTCATCAGACTTACCCACTGGACATAATCATTGAAGTGTACAAGAGGGTAGGTCTCCACGAAGATCCTCAGCCAACCCAACCATGCTCCACCACCCTGCCTTCCAGCAATAATGATTCCCAACCAGACAATGGAAAACATGGACTACCTTCCTTTTGGCAAGAGTGAACTTCACCATCAAAACTTCAAATTTGACACAAAGCTAGTCATCTACAAAATAGCAGGCATCACTGCCTACCACTAAGGCCAGGTAGCAGATGCCACCCAGAGATGTTCCCTCAAAACTCTCCAAATACATGGAAAGAAAAGCAAACTAATGCTTGTTTCCTCTCCAAGACCAACATCTTTAGCCTTATGGCACTAATTACACACATTCATCTGCACTCAGCAGTCTTCATTGATGCCCTACAACAATTTCCTGAAACAGACACTCTTTTTCAACTGCTGAATTAGAAAGGGATGCTCAGGTCAATATGGATAATTCAAAGATTTTCCAAAAGCTTCCTTGAAAAATGCATCATCAGGAAAAATGCGTCTTCAGGGAATCCTTGATGACGACTATTTAAATGGAAAAGGAGCAATGGTAGCAAATAAAAGCCTGGGATGATTGGGAGGAGTGTGGCACCTCACAACTATGCATCTACCTGCCTAGTCAAACACCTCTGATGCACCTGTAGAAGAGACTGCAGTTCCCATATTGGTGTCATTAGTCACCTCAAAACCCACAAATTGGAAAGAAAGCAAATAAATATCATTCTCTAGAAGGTGCCTAAGAAAAAGAGGGAAAGATGATGAGTTTGCAGTAGATCACTTATCTGTGATGAGGAATGTGGGGAAAGCAATTGGCAGCAAGTTGATGGTGAGGACCAGAGGCAGCACTTAATGCAATCATCAATGAACCAGGAAAACTGATGGTGGAAAATTCCTGTGTAGGGCTGAAATAAAGAATGGCCCTCATGTCCCATAAGAGATAGGCATAGATTGTCTCCCTTTGGAGAGGGGAATCAAACAAGAAATTGTCAAGGAATTCAGCAGGCCAGGCGTGCCGCCTATGGAAAAAAAGTACAGTTGATGTTTCGGGCTGAAACCCTTCAGCAGGACTGTCGAATGTAAGAACAGGTTTAGTTAATTGAATAAAGATGGGGATGGAAAGAGGCTAATGTTAAAGGAAAAATCAAAGGTCTAGCAAGGAATCCCAATGAGGGTTAGACATAGACAAGGAATTACACATCCAGGGTGAAAATGAGATGATTGGAGCCAAAAAAGTAGTAGTGGACTTCAGAAATAATGCAAACAGACTGAGGGAGAAAGGGTAATCAAGACAAGAAGAAATAGGTTTTACGGGGTAAGGATAGGCTAAAGTGAAAGGTACAGCTTATGGATTTACAAAGAAAGCAAAAGCTAGTTGTACTTATTGGGAGACAATGAATTGGAGGCTGTGAAATAAGTGGAAATATAAGTTGTGTAATAATGATTCCAATAAATGATGCCACAGTAAAATATATTTATTTTGTCTGTTCTGATCTTTAAAAGTCAACATTTTTATACTTGCATTTAAAATATCATCTTTATTCCAAAATGAGTCAACACTGCATCTTTTCTATCTCGCAAGTGCTGGTTGCTTGGCAGTAAAGCAAGTGTCAAACTATGTTAATGTATCAAGGTGACAAAACTGTCTCCATGACAACAGTTAGGAATTGTGCAACTTGATCTTCAATCTTGGAAAATAACCTTTAATTGGAATCCAGAACTGCTTGCAGACAAAGTGAGACTGATTATCCAACAGCTCTTAGTGCCGATGTAATCGTGACTCAAAATCCTTCAGACTGAAAAACATCACCTGGAAAAGTTCATGCAGATTTTTAATGTTAAGACAGCAGCTTTACTTGTCGAATATGTTGATCCACTAGAAGCAACATTCAACAACTTCACTATCTCTCTGGTTGCAGGCATCTTTAAATGTAACACCTCAGGTGACTTTAACCAGAATTAACAATAATCGGGAAGATTTTTTTTGTCATTTTAAGCAGAGTTACATGAAAATCTTTCATAAAGAAAATCAATTCAGAATGTCAAAGATAAATTTTCATTTTCAATCCCTGAAAAATGCTATGACTACTCCTCCCAAAAAAAAGTTATTTCTTATCTCTCAAAAATAAAGAAGTTTAACTACTACTTAAGAAGCCTGAGTAATTATGCATAGATTATAAAGATATCTATCCTTCTCATAGAGGTTAATGGCATTAAAGAACACCTGAATGTAGGGTATTTTGACCAGGGACACAAAACCACCTGGAGTAGATAGCCAAGAGCTAATGCACAACTGTCAGCTCTTCACCTGGATGCAATATTAGTGCCATCGCCAGCCACTGTGACTTAATACGTTTCTCTGTGCTAGGTGAACGTCTCAATCCAAATTCTCATATTTATCGATTAAGCAAAGAGACAACCAGCTGGCCTCCTTCCTCTCCCCCCCCCCACCTTTTTTATTCTGACATTCCCCCCCCCCCATTTCCTTTCCAGTCCTAAAGAAAGGTCTTGACCTGAAATGTTGACCATTCATTTATTTCCATAGACGCTGCCTGACTTGCAGAGATTCCCCAGCATTTTGTGTGTTGATTAAGACACATAATATCTGGAACCTTAAATAATCCAGAAATGAAACTCACAAATAAAAAATGAAAGTGTGTCCTCCATTTCAGTCCCATTTAGGAAACATCCCAGCCACATGTATTTGAATTAGGGCAGCCAGGGGAAATGTGGATATCTTCCTCTATAAAACAGTCTTAGAGAAACAACTAGAATGTTTGTTGCTACTCAATTTGTCTGTGGAGAAATCACTTGCATTCTTAACATCTCTGAATCTTATGTTTCAGAGGGCAGGGTATTTCTGCTTGCTTTAAAGCAAGGATCACAGTCAGACACTGAAATGACGGACCTCCTGGATTTAAATCACAAACTATATAAAAACATGTTAGGCAAGATTCTTTGAAGAGATGCATTGTTGCTATCTACTGTATATTCAGTTGTGAGGCTCAAGAATAGTAGCCCAGAAATCACACGGCTATGTGCTAAAATACAGGATCCTGATTATATAATGAAACCTGAATATTGATATGTCTCAACATCACAGATTCTTATCTCTGTTTGGGGTGTTTCTGGAAAAAACCTGAAGTTAACTTTGATCACCTATCTCAGAAATATAAATACTTACACAAATAAAAAATCCCTGAAACTCTCAACACAAGGAAGTAAGCCATTTTGGGAAAGGAGCTTTTTTGTTGTTGTGTCTGAAATATTCACATGCACACCTGGTCCTTTTAATCCTACAGATCTGCAGACTCAGTTGAGTTCTTGCACCAATGCTTCTTTCTTTTTAACTTTTCTTGTGCCTGCAGTATTTGTCTCTTGTTCTTAAAAAATGCTTCTTTGGTGTACACAAGAGGGCTTCATAACAGGTTAGCCTATAACATTAAGTGTAGTAATTGGCTAAATGGAAACAAATAGTTATCAACAGAAGTGGGTAGCAGAGGATGCTTTTTTTTGTGGTGCTGGGAAGATCAAGTCAATAGATCTGTCACACTAATTTGCTATCCAGTTTGTTGCTGAAAAGGTACTATATATTCTTTAGTTACAGATCCCTGCTTCTGCAATGCAGTAATTGCATCAGAGGTACACCAGGGAAAACACAGAGGTGGATGGATTAATGGAAGTGTGTGGATTTGTGAACAAGTCCAATTCTTTGTGTCACAATCAGCAGCATCAATTGCTCATGAAAGACATTTAGATCACTGCACTGGATTCGTTTCATCTACAGACAGGTAACTAAGCTGCCTAATCTCCACAAGATCATGGCCACTTCCGCAAGAAAGACTATTAGTACTTACACTAGGTCTCCGCATTAATGCTAGAAATGGAAAAGCTGCTAAAGCAGATTAGTGGACTAGCCCACCAGGTCTCTGCAGAAATCCAATGTCAATTCCTCAAACTATGATGGTTCATTGTGAAAACACAATATTTATGGCTTCCTGTTTATACTAATTCTCAAAGATGAACAGCTGTGAATATTGTGCATTATTTCCATTATCTTCATAATATATGCTTCATAACCTACAAAAATGATAGATACTGTCCAGTCCTTCGCAGTTAAAGCCCTCCCTACCATGAGCACATATACAAGGATTGCTGCCACAAGAAAGCAGCCCCATCATCAGGTACCTCCACCATTCAGGCCAAGTTGTCTTCTCACTGCTGCATTTGGGAAGGAGATAAAGGAGCTGTACACAGCCAGGTTGAGGAACAGTTATTCCCTCCAACCATCAGGCTCCTGAACCAGCCTGAATACCATTAACCTTGAACTGATTCCACAAACTATGGACTAATTTTCAAGGACTCTACAACTCATGTCCTTAGTTTTATTTATTGACATGTATTTATAATTTTGTGCCTTTGTCTATTTTTGCACTTTAGTTGTTTGTCAGTGTTTCTGTGCATTGATTATATTGTGTTTCTTTGTTCTACTGTGAATGTCTGCAAGAAAATGAATCACATATGGATCCATATGTGAATTTTAATAATAAATTTAATTTGTGCTTTGTATAAACACATTGATGTTGTGAGTTCTTTTATGTCATTAGTTCTGTAAATATATTATGATCTTGCTTTTCTCCCATGGTGATGATAAGCTTTCTCTTCACAGAGGCACTAGCTGAATGTTATTAGCAATATAGCGATCATTTGTATTATTTCCATTTAACTTCAAATTGGTAAATGCTTATTATCAATACTTAGTGAGTAAGTAATCTAACAGTTCTATACAATTACTCTTTCTTCTTACAAATCTCATAAAATGGAACATGTTGTTCAGATAGTGACAAAACATAATAATATTATAGGAAAATAAAGAATTGTTTTAGCATGAATGGGAAGTCAGGGAGGAAGTGAAGATCCTGTTGTTTTAACATGGACCCCAGCTGCCACTCAGATGGTAGAGATTAAAACAATTATTAAATCTGTGTGAGCAATAAACATGAATGCATATTTAGTGTATCATCCACTACTAGTAAAGGAACTACATTGCATTATTGTCAGGATAATCAAGGATAAGTCCCACCCAGCCAACACATTTTTTGTCCCACTTCCCTCCAGGAGAACGTTCAGGGGCTTCATACGGCCAGATCTGGGAACAGCTTCTTTCCAACTGTGATAAGACTGCTGAACGGATCGTGACCCAGATCTGGGCCGTACCTTCCAAATATCTGGACCTGACTTGCTCTACCATACTTTCCCTTTTCTATTTTCTAATTATGATTTATAATTTAAATTTTTATTATATTTACTTCAATTTGTACTCCAGGGAGCGCAAAGCGCAGAAACAAATATCACTGTGATGATTGTACGCTCTAGTATCAATTGTTTGGTGACAATAAAGTATTTGTATTTGTATTCTTCAAGTACGATGGAATCTTTTGACCTCAGCTGGTTTACCAATAATACATGTGGAAGAAAGCATTTATCAGAGAGCAAATGAAGTTAAGGTGCAGTTATTTTATATTCAGCCAGACTGTCTTTTCCTATTATTCCACTCATGTAGAACAACCTCTGAACTAGAATTCATTTGGGTTACCTCACATAAATCTTTCATAACATGATCAAACAAGACAACAAAAAAATGAAAAGGGTCAGATTGCAAATGAGATTATTGGAAGGGTTTTCAGATATAGTTAGAAACATCTTCCATTCTTCTATTACAGAATCACAACCACCGCAGCATGTATGATGGACCTGAGGAGATATCCCTTAGATGAGCAGAACTGCACACTTGAAATAGAGAGCTGTAAGTTCTACTCTGTTTACTGTCCTATTATAAAGTAGTCATAATTGAGGTAATTGATGTTCTGAGCAATCAGTGAGTGGAAAATGACATAATAATCAGCATTTTTGCCTTAGTCTGATTCTAACGTCTGAGAATTTAGTCATTAATGGGATGATTACTGCAGACCATTCTTACCAGCCTCATTACTGAGCGTTTGTGAAGTTCTCTGCTGATGCAACAGGCACCAACTGACTGGAGCATGATTGTACCCCATCACACCACAGCAGCTTTCGCCAGCCAAGGAGACCCACAAAAAAATGAAATAGTTCGGTTTCATTAGCAGCATTTTTTAACCTTTCTTTTCTGTAGCCGAGTATTTGCCATTGAACACAACACTTCAGAATATAGTGTGGACTGTCTGCTTTATGAATAGGCACATCATTACTGGAAATACTTAGCAGGTCAGGAAGCATTGGTGAAGAGAGAAGTTCAAAACATTTCCAATTGTTGACCTTTTATAAGAATCAGAAAAAGTTCAGAAAGAATCAAATTTTTAATTGCAGTGAAAGATGATGAAAGAAAAATATGAAAGGTCTGCAATTGGTTAGAGAACAGGAGAGATTTAATGTTACAAGTTGTGGCGATGCCAGCTGAGGACAGCTGGTAAGGGGGAGTAAATACTAGAACTATCTCAGAGGAAACTATTAATAGAAAGAGATGAATGAAATCTGAAATTGCTATGAGTGTGCATAAGAATTGAATACTGCAGATGTGCGATACAAAGCTAGCATATTGAATTTATAATTAAGCCCATGTAATGTTTCTAATTGGAAGGTGATGCTCTGTTTCTTGAGATTACATTGAATTATGTCAGTGAAGGGATGAAGCTGGTTACCTAGTCTAATAGAATATATCCTAGGTTGCTGATGGAAATAAGGGAGGAAATTGCAGAATCATGGTCTATAATTTTCCAAACATCTGTGGATTCAGGAGTTTTGCCAAGGACTAGGAAAATGCAAAAGTTAAACCCTTGCTCAAAACATGGTGCAGGGATAAATCCAATAGCTGCAGACATGTCAATTTAACAATTTAGGAAGATATTCAAGAATCGGGGATAGAATTAGTTATCACTCCAACTGATTAGAAAAAGCCAGTGTGGATTTGTAAGGCAAAATGTAACTAATTAATGATAGACCAAAGAACCATGAGACTCTGCCCTGCCATTCATCACAGCTGATCCATTTACCTTTCAGCCCCAATCTTTTGCTGACCTCCTGTATCCCTTCATGGCCTGATTGATCAAGAATCTATCCATCCCAAAGTGGCCTCCTGTGTATCAGTGAGATCCGACATAGATTGGGAGACCACTTCACCAAGCGCCTTCACTCTGTCCACTGCTAAAAATAATGGGATCTCCCAGTGGCCACCCATTTCAATTCCACTTCCCCTTCACATTCCAACACGTCAGTCTATGCCCTGCTATACTGCCACAATGAAGGTAGAAGGAGATGAGATATTAACTTCAAACTTTATGCATAATCACCCAAAGAGTTGAACTGCACGTGCATGTAACGAGAGCTGTATAACTCATCTCCTTCTACCTCAGGCCACGAACTTATCAATCACCCCTGCTGTAGACACTTTCTGGAGGTCCAAGATCCATATGCTCCACGATCACTGGACTAAGTGTGTAAATGTAGGAGGGAATTATGTTGAAAAATAAATGTGCTAGGTTTTCTAAAATTGATTCCTTCTGCCTTAGGCCACCAACTTATCAATCACCCCTCGTACCTGCATATTGAAATCCCCAATGACGATCATAACATTGACCTTGTGACTTGCATCTCCTATTGTAATTGTAGACCTCATCTTTGCTAATGTTCGGAGGTCTGTATATAACTCCCAAGGGGCTTTTTTACCCTTGCAGTTTCTTAGCCTTACTCACAATGATTCTATACCTTCCAATCCTATATCATCTCTTTCTCATGACTTAATTTCATTTTTTGTATCTCTCCTCTCTGCTTTCCTGCCTGTCCTTTTGATACAATGTGCATCCTTGGATGTTAAACTCATAGCAATAATCTACTTTCAGACATCACAATTCAGTGATGTCCATAATGTCATTCATGCCAATCTGTAACTGTGCTACAAGCTTATCTATCTAATTCTGTATGCTGTGCTTATTCAAATATAATATCTTCAGTCCTGTGTTCATCACCCTTTTCAATTTTGTCCCCCTTTTACACTGCAACTCATCCCATTGACTGTGGCCACACATTTTAATTCCACGTCCCATTCCCATTCTGGTATGTCTATCCATGGCCTCCTCTACTGTCAAGATGAAGCCACACTCAGGTTGGAGGAGCAACACCTTATATTACGTCTGGGTAGCCTCCAACCTGATGGCATGAACATTGATTTCTCTAACTTCCGTTAATGTCCCCTCCCCTTCTTACCCCATCCTTTAGTTATTTATTTATTTATTTATTTTCTCCTCCCTCCCCCCCCCCAATCTTTTTTTCTTTTCTCTCTTTTTTCTCTCTCTGACCCTCTCACAATCACTCCTTGCCTGCTGTCCATCTCCCTCTGGTGCTCCCCTCCCCCTTTCTTTCTCCCTAGGCCTCCTGTCCCATGATGCTTTTCCTTTTCCAGCTGTGTATCACTTTTTCCAATCAACTTACCAGCTTTTAGCTTCATCCCTCCTCCTCCTGTCTTCTCCTATCATTTCAGATCTCCCCTCCCCTTCCTACTTTTAAATCCCTTACTTTCTCTTCTTTCAGTTAGTTCCAATGAAGGGTCTCAGCCTGAAACGTCGACTGTACTTAGTCCGCATTGTCTGCCTCCCTCTCTTATGGTCATGGCGATGTAGATTCACTGTTAAAATGTGCCGCACCTGTATTCTTACAAGTCCCCTAAGTCTTTCAGAAGATGGTGATTGCTATATTCCTATAAATACTGCCTGGCCTGCTGCGTTCCACCAGTGTTTTGTGTGTGTTGCTTGAATCTCCAGCATCTGCAGATTTCCTTGTGTTTGCATAATTTAAAGTTGTTGAACTTCTTCACCTCTGAACCCCCCGATGAGGATTAGGTCATGGACATTTGATTTCCTTCTCCTGAAGTCAATAATCAGCTCTCTAGTTTTGCTGATGTTGAGTGAGAGGTTGTTGTTGTGGCACCACTCAGCCAGCTTCTCAGTCTCCCTCCTTGTCACTGCGTTTCATTCAGACTATGACGGTGATGTTGTCAACAAAGTTAAATATGGCTTTGAGGTTCTGCCTTGCCTCACAGTCGTAAGTATAAAGTGATTAGAGCACTACAAAGAGTTTATCATGAAACACAGAACCTTCCTTCCCACCTTTTACCTTCTACAAATCAGCAGTCCTGTCCATCAAAAAGTCCTCAGGTCTTACCGATATATCTCGTGTATCCAAGATCAACCATGTCTCCATGGAACTCAGAATGCAGCAATCCCTCATTTCCCACCAATACATCAATACTTGTCAACAGTTTTGGGCCTCTTATCTCAGAAAGAATGTGTTGTCATTGGAGAGAGTCCAGAGGAGGTTCACAAGGATGATTCCAGGAATGGAAGAGGTTAACATATGAGGAGAGTTTGGCATCTTTAGGACTGTACTCACCTTAATTTAGAAGAATGCGAGGGAATTTCATGAAAAGCTACCAAATTTTGAAATGTCTAGATAGGGTGGATATGGAAAGGATGTTTCCTGTGGTGGGGGTATCCAGAACTGGAGGGGTGAACAAGGAGGATTTTTTTAACAGAGTAGTCAATCTGTGGAATGCTCTGCAACAGGCTGCAGTGGAGGCCAAGTCTGTGTATACCTTTAAGACAAAGTTGATCATTTCCTGATCAGTTAGGGCATCAAAGGATATGGTGACAAGGCGGGTGAATGGGGTTGAGTAGAATCTGGGATCAGCTATGATGGAATGCCAGAGCAGTCTGATGGGCTGAATGGCCTAATTCTACTCCTATATCTTATTGTCTTTTGGTCTTATGGTCTTGACCTTAGGTTCTCATCCTTGTTCTCCAGTGACTGTACATTTACTACAAGATAATAGGTAGAGGAATTTTCATACTCTGGCATTTTAGTCTGCATTTTCTGCCTCCCTCTCTTATGGTCATGGTGATGTAGATTCACTGTTAAAATGTGCCGCACCTGTATTCTTACAAGTCCCCTAAGTCTTTCAGAAGATGGTGATTGCTAGTTCGTTAATGCAGCTCAAAAGTATGTTACTTAAAAGGAAATTACAGGCTGCAGATTGCAGTGACAGTGGTTCAAAAGAAGTTTATTTAGAAGTTTATTTCGTGCATCTGGAATCTGAAGTGAAAACAGAAATGTTGGATGAACTCAACTCAGCTAGCAGCATCAAAGGAAAGAGAAATTGGTTAACTGTTTCCTGTCAAAGACGCTTCATCAGAACTAATAAAGAGAGACAGCCAGTTATTCTAAGTGGCAGAGAAGATGGGGGTGGAATAAAGCAAACACCTGCAATAGGATGAAAGGACTGTTAGGCTCTCTCATCTAAGTATCGTGTGCCTATGGTGTGAAGCATGGCCTACTGGGACTTGCTGAATAGGCTAAAATATACAAATTACACCAAAAAAAGGAGAGGTGAATGGCAAGAACAAATGGCCAGTCCTGATCCAAACAGAAGTACAGAGCAAGCTAGCAAACTGTCTGAAGTGGGAGAATTCACAAACTAAGTTGTGCATGCTGCAACATGCCCAGACAAAAAGCAAGCAGTGTTCTTCCTCAAACTTACATTGAGCCTTATTATATCAGTGCAAGAACCCACAAAGTGAGAGAACAGAGTGAGAATGGGAGAATTAAAATGACAGGGAACTAGAAGCTCAAGATCTTTCCTGCAGACTGAACACAGCTGCTACACAAAGTGATCACTTTTCATTAATCTCAATGATGCAATATAAACTCGGGTTTGCAATTACATATAGTACAACATAGAGCAAAGTCTTACCTGATGCTGCCGTCCCTAATCCTTGTTTGCACATTCTACCAAGACCAGGGTTCTCCATCATTCATTTAGGTTCACTTTGCTGCAATCAGTTCCAGTTCTTTTAATAATGCTACATATGGTGTTATTATTATAATATAAATGAGGTGCACAATCTTGGCAGTTCTGTCTCAGACTTGCTCACCTGACCTGGAACATCAGGTGGTCAAATGTCACCCATTTTATCTGCCAAGAGAGTTTTCCACTGTCATTGTAGTAGCAGTGTATATTCCACCTCAAGCCAACATCAGTCAGGCACTGGAGGAGCTGAGCAACATAATCAGCAAGCACGAAACAGCACTCCCTGACACCTTCCCTATTATTGCAAGGGATTTCAACCCAGGCCAGCTTGAAGAAGTCTCTGAACGTCTCCCACCAACATATCACCTGTCAAACCAGAGGAACCAACACCTCTGGTCACTTTCATACCACCATCAAGAACACTTAGCATGCCATTTCACGCCCAGACTCTGGGAAGTCCGATCAGAGACTAAAGAGGCAGCGCCAGTGGTGAGGAACGAAAAGGTATGGTCAAAGGGGCAGAGGAGCATGTATAGGACTGCTTAGAGTTGGTAGACTGGACAATGTTCAGGGAATCATCTTTGAGTCTGAATGAACATACCACAGTTGTCACTAATTTCATCAAAACCTATGTGGATGCGTATGTGCCTTTGAGAACATACTGGACATATCCAAACCAAAAGTTGTGGATGAGCCAGGAGATACATAATCTCCTGTGGCATTCAAGACTGGAGATCTAGAACTACAGAAGAAGTCCAGGTACAACCTACATAAGGCCATTTTAAGGCCAAAAAACAATTCTGATTAAAGTTAGAGACGGAATCTGATGCACATCAGCTCTGGTAGGGTTTGCAGGCCATTACTTTCTACAAAGCCAAACCTAACATCATAAATGGCTGTGATACCTCACTCCCAGTTGAGCTCAATGCCTTTTATGTATGCTTTGAAAGAAGAAAACTACAGCTGTGCAAATTCCTGCGGCATCTGTTGACCCTGTGTTCCTTGTCTCGAAGGCCAACATCAGAAACATCTTTTAACAGGGTCATCTCTCACAAGGCGTTAGGTGATGTAGCTAGTAGGGCTTTGAAAAACTGCCAATCAACAGGCAATAGTGTTTCAATCTGTCACTGCTACATTCTGAGGTTCCCACCTGCTTCAAATGGGTAACAATTATACCAGTGCCCAAGAGGAGTAGGATGAGCTGCCTCAATGACTATCATCCAATGGCACTCACATCTATTGTGATAAAGTGTGTGAGATGTCGGTCATGACTAGAATCAACTGCTATCTAAGCAGGAACCTGGACCCACTACAATTTGCCTTTTGCCACATCTTGTCTACAGCGGACTCAATCTCACTGGCTCTCCACTCAGCCTTAGATCACCGGGACAGTAGCAATATCTACATCAGGCTGCTGCTTAATGACTACAGTTGAATGTTCAACATAATCGTACCCTCCATTCTAATCAACGAGCTCCAAAAGCTGAGCCTCTGTATCTCCCTCTGCAAATGGATACCATAGTCTGTCCAGTCCAGAAATAACATCTCCTCCTTGCTGACAGTTAACACTAGCACACCTCAAGGATACAAATTTAGCCTACTGCTCTACTCTCACTATACCCACAATTGTGTGGATAGGCACAGCTCAAAGACTTTGTATGAACTTGCTAATGACCCAACTATTGTTGGCAGAATTTTGGATGTGCCAAGGAGGTGTACACGAGTGAGATAGGTCAGCTGGTGGAGTTGTGTCACAGTAACAACCTTGCACTCTAGATCAGTAAGAACAAGGAATTGAGTGTGGATTTCAGGAAGGGGAAGTCGAGGGAACATGCACCAATCCTCATCGAGGGATCAGAAGTGGAAAGGGTGAACAGTTTCAAGTCCCTGCATATCATCATCTCTGATAATCTATCGTGGGCTCAACATATTGATTTAATTACAAAGAAGGCACAACAGCAGCTACATATCATTTGGAGTTTAAGAAGAATTGGTATGTCATCAAAGTCACTCACAAATGTCTACAGATGTACTGTGAAGAGTATTGTAATTGTCTGGTACGGAGGGGCCACTGCACAGGATCAGAAAAAGCTGCAGGAAGTTGTAAACTCTGGCAGCTCCATCATGGGCACTAGTCTCTCCAGCAACCAGGACACCTTCAAACGGCAATGTTGCCAAAAGGTCCCATCACCCAGGATATGCAGTCTTATTGCTATCGTCAGGGAGGAGGTACAGGAGCCTGAAGGTACACACTCAACATTTCAGAAACAGCTTCAAATCTCTGAATGGATAATGAACCCATGAACACTAACTTACTATTTTCCCCCTCACTTTTTGCAGTACTTATTTAATTTATATATATATATATATATATATATGATTTTGTATAGATATATTAAAGTGTTTCTATTATGTACTGCTGCTGCAAAGCAACAAATTTCACCACATGTGCCAGTGATATTAAACCTGATTCTGAACGGTATGAATTAAACTCAAATAAAAAACAAGGATTCTCTCTCTCACATCCTCCTTTCCATCATTCCCAGATGGTAACAGCTAGGATCACTTTCTCACAGTTATAAATAATTATCATTTGTCTTTTCTGTCAACAAATCGAAGTGGAGATAATTAGGTCACAGTTGGCTTCACTGGTTATATTTGTACCTCATCACCACCCTCTGCTACTTGAACAAACTTGTTATCCCCCTTTCAAGTAAATGGTCAATGTCAATATTAAATAAATGGAGAAAAAATCTTCAAACTTATTAATCATGCCACATACATTCTCATCCAAATCATTAATATATGCAACAAAGGCTTCCAATTTGGAAAACAGCCTTCCATTTCCACCCTCTCCTTTCTACCTTGGATCCTATCTATTTTAACCTTCTGGATGAGCCTACCATGTGGGATTTAGTCATAGGTTTTGTTAAAGTCCATATAAACAAAGTCTGTATAAAGCCCTGTCTTCCTTTCTCACAAAACTCAAACAAGTTCATGAGGCATGATTTACCATGTTGACCATCCCTAATCCATGGCTCTACACATGGATTACCAAATTGATCCACACATAGATCAGCACATTGATCCGTAAGGGAAGCATCTACCTCTCTGACTACCCTTTTAATATAGATAGGATTTTATCTTATCTGCCAAGGATATCTCATGGCCCCCTTTTGTCCTCCTAATTTCCTTCTTGTAGGTACTCCTATCTCATTCATACTCTTCAATGGACTCATTTAATCTTTGTTGTTTATACCTGATATATACCTCCTCCTTTTTCCTGATCAGACTCTCAATGTCCCATGCCAAAAAAGGTGTCCTAATTTTTCCAGCTTTGGCATTGCCCTTCACTCTAATGGTTACATGCTGATACTCAACACCTCCAGTTAATTCTAACAAACTAATTGCCACTGCCAGCAACCCCCATGGATTGTTATAATTGTACGATATCACTCCAATAATAATGTTCCATAGAGTTGAAACAATGTATTTGATCCTTTATTAGCAACTAGCAAAACACACAATCTTGAAGTGATGTAACTTAAATGATCAAATTAGGTGTAACTGTGCAATTAAGCATAACCAAGCAGTCAACAAAAGATATGACATCCGTCGGTCCACAGCTCCTACCTACCCAGAACAATAACTTATTCCTTAACTGCTCAGTAGCTTATTCCTTTTGCTTTTACCACGCTCCCACCTCACGTGACTAGTTACCATGATACACAGAAAAAATGTGCTTAACAAGTGTCCCCGATATTTCCATGCATCGGGTGTGTGGAAATCCTCACGTTTTACAATAAACTCAACAAGGCTGGTGAAAGCAGCTTCAATGTTGTGATTATCTAGGAGCTCACAGGTAAAACAGCCCCATTTATGATCCTTACAAGAGAGTTCTAAATTGGTGTAGAACAAATTACAAGGGCATTAGGCAGGAATTAAGAAGAATTAATTGGGAACACCTTTTTTTCTGGCAATTCTACATCAGACATTTGGAGGGTGTTTGAAGATCAATTGCACATAGTACAGGAAAGGTACATTCCTGTTAGAAGGAAAGATAAGAGAACCTTGGATGTCCAGAGAGGTGATGAATTTAGTCAAGAAGGAAAAGAAGAAGTATTTAAAGCTTTGGAATTTAGGATCAAACGGAGCACATGAGGAATATAAAGAAACCAGAAAGGAACTAAAGAAGGGTATTAAGAAAGCCAGGAGGGGTCCTGAAAAGTCTCTTGCAAGTAGGATTAAGGACAAATCCCAGGCATTCTATACAGACATCAGGAGCAAGAAGATAACTAGGGAGAGGGTGGGACTTGGGAATTCTTGGGAATAGGAAATATGAGCATTTGGAAGCCCGTGGCCCAATTAGGGAGAGTCAGCATGGCTTTGTGTGGGGTAGGTCATGTCTTCCCAACTTGATTGAGTTTTTTGATGAGGTGACGAAAGAGGTTGATGAGGTTAGGGCAGTGGATGTTGTCCACCTGGATTTTATTAAGGCATTTGATAAAGTCCCTCATGGAAGGCTAATCCAGAAGTTTAAGATGCATTGGGTCCATGGCAAATTGACTGCTTGGATCAGAACTGTCTTGCGCATAGAAGTCCCGGTAGTGGTTGAAGGGACTTGTTCAAGCTGGAGGTCTGAACTTAGTAGAGTTTCACAGGGCTCTGTGTGAGGATCTCTGTTGTCTGTGATGTATATAAACTACCTGGATGAAAATGTGGCTGGGAGGTTAGTAAGCTTGCAGTTGATACCAAGATTGGTGGAGTTGTGGATAGTGTATAAGACTGGCAAAGAATACGGGGCGTTGTAGCTCAGTTGCAGGCATGTGCAATGAAATGGCAGATGGAGTTTAACTCAGATAAATGTGAGGTGTTGCACCTTGGTAGGGCAAATGCAAGGAGACAGTACAAAATTAAGGGCAACATTCTGAACAATATTGCTGAGCAGAGATATCTTGGGATCTAAGTTCATAGCTCCTTGAACGTGACAACACATGTCGATAAGGTGGTTAAGAGGATTATAGAATGCTTGTTTTTATTAGTTGAGGCATTAAGTTCAAATGTCAGGAAGTTATGATGTAACTTTATAAAATACTGGGCAGGTCACATCTGGAGTATTGCATACAGTTCTGGTCACCCACTATTGGAAGGATGTTGAGGATGTAGAGGGTGCAGAAGGGGTTTACCAGGAATCTGCCTGGTTTAAAGGGCATGTGCTATCATAAGAGGCTGGATAAAATTGGGTTGATTTCTCTGGAGCAGCAGAGGCTGCAGGGAGATCTCATAGAGTTTTATAAGATTATGAGAGGCATAGAGAGAGTAGACAGGGAGTATCTGTTTCCCAAGGTTGAAATATATAATAACAGAGGGTATGCATTGAAGGTGAATGGAAGGTTCAAAGGAGATGTGAGGGGTAAGTTATTTATTTGGAGAGCTGTGGATGCCTGGATTGTGCTGTCTAGTATGACGGTAGAGGCAAATACTCTAGCGAGTTCTAGGACATGTTCAGATAGGCACATGCATGTAAGGAAGGTGGAGGGATATGGACGTTGTGCAGGTAGGAGGGATCAGTGTTTGGATGCTTTTCGTTTGCTTTTTAGCTACTTCAGCACAACACTGTGGGTCAAATGGCCTGTTCCTATATCATACATTCTATGTTCTATTTATCCCTAAACATATAAAGACAACTTCTCTACATGGGCCTGTCCAACTCTTGGATATACCAACGTCTCAATATATTACAACAGCCTCTAAGAAAAAGGCAGACAGCACACACAAAATGCTGGTGGAACTCAGCAGGCCAGGCAGCATCTATGGAAAAGAATAAGCAGTTGTCCTTCTGGGCTGAGATCCTTCATCAGGACTGGGAAAGACAGGGGAGAATTCAGAGCAAGAAGGTGGGCCGGAGGGTAGAAAGAAGTACCAGGTGGTAAATGATAGATGAAACCAGGAGGGCAGAAGGGATGAAGTAAAGAGTTGGAAAGTTGACTGGTTAAAGAGCTATAGGGCTGGAGAAGAGGGAATCTGATAGGAGAGGCTAGAAGACCGTATAAGAAAGGAAAAGAGGAGGAGCACCAGAGGGAGGTGATGGGCAGGTAAATGTGAGAGAGGGGAAAGGGAATGAGTAATGGAGAAGGTGGTGGGGGGGGGGATTACTGGAAGTTCAAGAAATCAATGTTCATGCCATCAGGTTGGAGGTTACCCAGATGGAATATAAAGTGTTGCTCCTCCAACCTGAGTGTGGGCTGTTTGGGGTCCTGAATGGTAGTGAGGGAGGAGGTGTAGGGGCAGGTATGGCACTTGATTCACTTGCAAGGATAAGTACCAGGAAGGAGATCAGAGAGGAGGGATGAATGGATAAGGGAGTCACGTAGGGAGCTGTCCCTGTGGAAAGCAGAAATTGGGGGGGAGGGGTCGAGGGATGTGCTGGGTTACAGAATCCCTTTGGAAATGATGGAAGTTACGGAGAATTATGTGCTGGATGCAGAGGCTGTTGGGGTGTAGGTAAGGACAAGATGAACCCCATCCCTGGTGGGAGGATGGAGTGAGGGCAGAAATGTGCAAAATGGAAGAGATGCAGGTCAGGGCAGCATTGATGGTGGAGGAAGAAATGCCCCTTTCTTTGATGAAGGAGGACATCTCATTAGTTCTGAAATGAAAAGCATCATCTTGAGAGCAGGTGCAGCAGGGATGAAGGAACTGTGAGAAGGGATGGAATTTATATAAGTGTCAGGGTGGGAGGAGGTATAGTCCAGGTAGCTGTGGGAATCAGTGCATTTATAAAAGATATCAGTAGATAAACTATCTCCAGAGATAGAGACAGAGAGATCGAGAAAGGAGAGGGAGGTGTCAGAAATGCACCAGCTAAATTTGAGAGCAGGGTGGAAGTTGGAGACAAAGTTGATGAAGTCAGTCTCAGAGTGGGTGCAGGAAGCAGCACCAATGCAGTCATCGATGGAGTGCAGGAAAAGGTGGGAAGTGGTACTGGTGTAGGCTTGGAACTTAGACTGTTCCACATAGCCGACAAAAAGACAGGGATAGCTCGGACCATTGCGAGTACCCATGGCTACACCTTTAGTTTGAAGGAAGTGGGAGGGGCCAAAGAAGAAATTATTGAGAGTGATGATCAGTTCCGCCAGATGGAGGAGAGGAGTGGTGGAGGGGGCAGGTTGGGCCTGTTGTCTAGAAAGAAATGAAGAGCTTTAAGGCCCTCCTGATTGGAGATGGAGGTGTATGGGGACTGGACATCCATGGTGAAAAAGTGATAATCGTATCCAAAGAACCTGAAGTAATTGAAAAGATCCAGAGCGGGTGTAGACTATAGTCCTAAAGAGCTATCATCTCTTCTGATTTGATAGATAGCTAAGAAAGAGTCTCTTACATGTAAGCTGATGCAATTTTGCGCTCATTACCAAAATGTTCCTGTAGTAAAGCTTTTAACTTTGGCCATCTGTGCTGCAATTTCTTCCTGCAACTTCAGCTGCTCCTTCCTTTTCCAAAGCTGTTCTTCGTGCTCTTCCAATACATGGTTATCTTTCAATAATTGTTGCCATGTGAATAATGTAACTAAATTAGCTTCCACTTTAATGCATACAGAGGAGGTATCAGATGCACAGGATGCTCTGTTAGCAATAGAACCTGCTGCATGCACATTAGATGCACTGTTATGTTGCTTAGCAATATCTTCACGAAGATTTTTCAAATCACCCAAATGAGACTGCTCTCGCAAAACATCATGTTCCTCTTCAAGGAAAGTTTTAATTAATAGTATTAAATCATTAATCTTCTTAACTATTATATTATAGTCCTTCCAAACATTGTCAATTCTAGTCGCTTTCCCAGTAAGTTTAATTTCTCATTTCATCTTGGCTTCAAGGTCACTGCTCCTAGCTTGACTAATGTTGTTTTTTGAAATGTGTGAACCAAACTAAATAATGGCATTCACTTCAGATGTCAACAATCAAAGTATTTCAGTTTTTCAACAGAACTAAGTGCCAAACTCTTGAGCAAACACCACACCATAGAGCTTACGGTCAGTGAAGACCATTCCAAACTTTGTTCCAAACCCAAACACATAATATGAATCAACAAAAGGTCACTACTGCCAGAAGCTTCTCCTGGCTATGGTGGTTCTCATTTCACAGACAGGTCTGAATGCTGATGTTCATTTGGTATATTTTTGACAGAATGTAGCAGCCAATTCTAGCAACCCATTGATTGCCACTGTTGGCGACCCCTGCTGATTGTTATCCTTGTAAGACGCATCTTCCAGTCACCCTAATAATAAGGTTACTCATAATTGAAGCAATGTATTCAATCCTTTATTAGCCCCAGCAAAATATACAATCTTGAAGCGATGTACCTTAAGTGATGTAATTAAGTGTAACTAAGTGTACTTGAGTGTAACTAAGAGGTCAACAAAAGATTTGACATCTATCTGTTCCTAGCTCCAAACTGACCAGAACAAAGCACGAATTTGTAACTTATTCCCTTTGCTTTTATCATGCCCCCACTCACGTGACTAGTTACCATAATACACATAATAAATACGCAACACAGAGTACCATGCAGATAGAAAACAGATGCATGGCTCTTACACTCACTTTTAATTTTTCCACTTGCCAGGTGACCCTTTGCTGCAAACAGCCTCGTCCAATTAAATTTTGAGAATACCTGTTTGATGCCAACCAAATTTGGGTTCCCTCAACTTAAGCTCTATCTCTTTCAATTACTATTTTGAAACTAACAAATACATGTCCACTGGTCAAAAATGCTCCCCCAGTAACACACCAATCACTTGTACAGCTTCATTTCCTAAGAGGAGGTTGAGTTTATCCCCATCCTAGTACAGCCATCTACATATTTCTTTGGAAAGCATTCCTGGACACACTTAACCAATTCTGACCCCTCTAACTCTAATCTTTAGCACAAAGGCAGTCCAGATCAATATTAAGGAAGTTAAATAATCTGTTATTATACCCCTATTATTGCTGTGGTCCAGGTCAATATTAAGGCAGTTAAATAATCTATTATTATACCCCTATTATTGCTGCGTTCGGCTTCTTGCAGTTTGGTCTTTCATCCCTCCACACTCCCTGTCCTGTCCCTACCTTGTCTCCTATGGGGCTTGTTAGCTTTAACTTTCATATTTGCCTTGGCTTTCTCACATAATACACTTTGGGTCCAACCACCCCTTTCAAGCTAATTGAAACCCTCCCAAGTGAAACTAGCAAGCTTTCCGGTAGGGGTATTGGTCCTCCTCACTTCAGATACACCCATTCTTCTCATACAGGTCATTTTGTTCCCCAAAGGAAATCCCAGTAGTTGTGAAATTAAAGCACTCTCACCTACACCAATTTTTCACGTACACATTCATTCACCTATTCTTATCCTCCCCAGTGTGGGCTGCAGACAGTAATCCTGGCATTACAACCCTAGACCTCTTGCTCTTTCACCCTTTGCCTAACTCATTACATTCACTCTGCAGAACCTCATTCCTCTTACTGCCTGTGTTGTGGATATCAATTTGACCATAACATCTGGCTGCTCACCCTCCCTTTCAGAATGTCCTGCGACCACTCTGATACACCTTTGATGCTGCATCAGGGAGTCAATACCCCATCCTGAGCCTTGCTGCCATTGACAGAAATGCCCCTCTGTACCCTTGACTATAGAATCCACTTACACTACCATTGACCAAAACTTTGACCCACCCTCTGTAAGTAAGAGTCAGTCTTGATCTGACTGCTGCTGCTTTCCTCTAAGAGGCCAGCCTTTTCCACAGCATCGAATATGATTGACTTATTAGAGAGGGAACAGCCACAGGGCCCTCCAGCACTCCCTGCCTTCCTGTCCTAGGAGAGATTCTGCTAGAATGATGCATTGTAGGGACATATGTGCAAGGCTAATTCATTACATTTTCCTTTACTTGTCTAATTTGTTCCTCAATTTCCCCCTTCTTGAAAGCATTGCTCCATGCATGACAACTGTCTAATGCATTGTAGCATATGGATGCAGCTATACTGCTGGCAGACGAGGCAGCTGAATCCTGAGTTCAGGTCATAACACAGACAGGATGGATAACTAGAAATAATGTACGTGAACCTTAGCCATTTATTCCCTCTTACTGCAGCCATTGAGGCCGATATCCAGCATCCAATAGGA
This sequence comes from Hypanus sabinus, assembly GCF_030144855.1. Lineage (NCBI taxonomy): Eukaryota > Metazoa > Chordata > Chondrichthyes > Myliobatiformes > Dasyatidae > Hypanus > Hypanus sabinus. Next base: position 49,978,220 of record NC_082719.1, read on the forward strand.
TCTGGTTACACATGTATAAGCAACCAGAATGTATCTTTCTGCAACAAAATAGACGTGCTTCTGAGACCCAGACTACCTTCAGTTTCCTCCCATATCCCTGCTTTGAGAAGCTACTACGTTCAATGGATTCAAAGTACATTTTTTATCAAAGTATGTATTCAACCCTGAGATTCGTCTTCCCCACAGACAGCCACGAAACAAATAAACTCATGCAACCCGTTCAAAGAAAAACATCAATCCTCCCTCCCCATGTCCAAAAGACAAATTGCACAAATGGCACTAAGAACATCAACTACCCCACACGGGCAAAAAAAAACAAAGACAAGACAGCAACAGGAAAGAATGAGCAATAACACAGAATGTAAAACACATTTTTAGTTCAGCTCAGTGTTCATTAAATACCACCAATGCTGTCTCTGCAAAATCCTTCACATCCACTGGATGGATAGGCAAACATCAGTGACTTCCCCCTAGCAAACATCCCTACAATTGAGGTGAAGTTCCTCACTGTTAGCCATGTTCACATGCCCAACACTTCAGTACAGAAGTCACCAGTCACCTCACTGAAACTGACCAGAGAAGTTGATTGGATAAATTGAGTAAATAATTTTCTTTGGTGGAGGTGTCCGTTCATCTAAAATTAGTCAAGTCCTGAAGAATTGATTGCTCAGTATTTTATCGTGCAAGGCTGATTGGGATGTAGAATGTTCTAAACAAAAAGCCTTTGGGAAAAACTTCAATTTCTTCTAAAATGATAATAATAGATCCTTGTTTAGCATGGGTATTAAAGATTATGGAACCAGAGTACGTGGGGATGATAGGGATTGGAAGAGGGCTTGTTTTGCTGGTGTCGTGCTGCGACACTTACAGCTGCCCCCAACACAGCCTTGGGTGTGCTGGTGTGCTGGTTGTTCAAAGTGCTTTTACTACTATCAAAATATGTATACATTATGCAACCTTGAGATTCCTCTCCTAACAAGTAACCATGAAACCCAAAACATCTAAAAAGACCGTTGAACATGCAGTGTGCAGTGAAAGATAAACGCCAGCAAATAGCATTCTGAACTGAAGTCCACAAGGCAATCCGATAGTTGAGCGCAGAGCCAAGTAGACCTTGTGGAGTGGTGATCCAAACCAGCCCGCCGCTTGTCTTGGAGCCCAATACCCTGAACTTTATCATCTGAGACAGCGCCTAAATCGACAACCACACATAGGGCTCAATCACCTCAATATGCTCAAGGGCTTGAACCTCACCAACTCGATTTGGCCAGTAACCGATCTTTTAAATTTGGCAGAGCGCTTAACTCTCCATGCAAACATCGAGTTCAGTGAAATTGGTACACTCTGTTGCCCGAACCTCGCCACCTCAATTTGGCCTTCAGCATGGCGCTTAAGGTGATCAAACCTTGTGTCCTCCTCACTCTCGCTGCCTTACCTCACCTCAGTACTGCCTTCAAGTCCAAAGGGAAGTTACAAACTATTACTTGCGATAATCATTTGCCAGAAATAGTGTGATTAATGAAGTAGTTAGTTGTTGACACGAAAGACAGATTTCACTGTATGTTTTAATGGACAGTACATGTGGCAAATGAATCTGAGTTTGATTCTGAAGGTGGACAGATGCAGTTTGTTTCATACAGATCAGCCAGTGTGCAGTTTGCATATTCTACCTGCGCTATATGGATTTCTGCTGGGTGCACTGATTTATTTCCATTATCTCTGGTTAGTATGCTAATTGACTATTGTAATTTAATCCGGATGCGTGGTTGGTTGGTGAATCATGGTGAAGTGTGTATCCTAGAAAATAAGTTGCAAAGAAATAAATGTCGGGATAGTTAAATGAGGTTTCCTGAGAGCTGGCATATATTTAATGTGATGAATGGCCTACTCTGTCATATGAGTAATGGTTGAATAACAGAACATCTTGGAGATAATGAATAGCCAGCTGCTATATTACATTCCAGTGCTTGATCTGTGTTTATCCATTCAAATCAAACATACTTGTTAAAATTACACAACAGCTCAGCCAGCACCTTTGGGGAAAGAACCAGTGTTTACTGTTCAGGTCAGTGACCTTTCACTGCATCTGGGAAAAGTTGAAGATTTAAAAAGAAGTTTTGTTGCAGAGGAAATGGGGAGGGGTGAAGAGTGGAGGCTAGTCTAATGACAGAAATGCTGGTGGAGGTGGCTGAAAGACAATAGAAGTAGAAAAACACTTGCTGTGTATTTTTATCATATACCATTTTATTTCACACTTCCAACAACTGCAGTATTTTACTTCTGTATCTGTCAGTGCATTTATTCATTAAATCTTTGTGGCGAAACTGACAGCTTTTAATACTGTAAGAAGTTCTTTCACTCTTATGCTGTCATGGAAGCTACCTGCTGCCAGACAGTTGAGTAAACACTATGTTCTTGAAAATAACCAGCGTCACTGCCACATGACAGCTATCTATCAAGACATTATTTACAACTGCATCAACTGGCATTATGTTTCCTTTGCCTTGCCAAAAATAAGGCCAATATATTTCTATCTGCATTGAGTGCAGCAAAAATAGATTCACTTATTTTCAGCAGTGGCATAAGTGACTTTCAGCTGTGAGATGAAACATAAATCTCAGCACCAGAAACAGTCACCAGTGCCTTAAGTAATTTTCCACAAGATAAAAACTCAACTATTCTTGCGCTCTTCCCCTAAGTTGTTTCAACAACATAATCCAACTAACATTTTACTATATTAAGCAATAAAATATCTGTATTAGGACTAAAATTCAATACTCATTGATAACACCTGAATGAATAAAGATTTGTGCGTATACAGATTTTTATTTCCTAGCACAATTACATACAGTATTGGCCTTGCCACTAGAATTCAGTCGCTAAACACTTGTCTCCCTCTTTTTCTCTCAAGTCTTCCTTCAAGGTCCAATTTCTGACTCACTCATAGGGATTGCATTTTTATCTTATATTTCTCCCATGAAAAGTCTTGCAAGCATTATTTGATAACAATGCAAGCCCTATGAGTGATCAGAATTTTTTTAACTAGATCATAGGTGTTGTTATAATTTGAGTTGTTATTGTTGCAGCTTTCAGTTTGATAGTCAATAAAAGTCAGCAAATATTGGACCTCGAGTGGAAAAGGATAAAAGGCAGAATGGAAAACATCAGTGAAGCATGAAGAGATGAGAATAACAGATGCAAATAAGGGTGAAAGTAAGGAGTAAAAATAATAAGGAAGAGGGAAAAAGGGTGAAAGATGCTATTGTCTTTGATATTTTTGTTTTATGCTTTGGTATTTCAGTCCATTTATTAGTGGTGAATGTGCCAATGAATTTGGTATTCTGTTCTGATTATGATGTTAATTTAATCAATAATGCAGAGGGGAAAAAAGTAAATGTATATGATACAATGCAATTTATCAACATAATGACAGTGAAGAATGTGCAGCAATTAACATGGATTGATTTTTACTTCCTTACAGACTGTGAATGATAGGATCTATTCTTCTAATTAACAGTAAAAATTAAAGTGTCATAGAGCCATACAGCACAGAAATCGATCCTTCTGCCCATCATTTTCATGCCTGACTTTTTGTCCATTTAGACTAATGCTATTTGCCTACATTAGGACCATACTCTACTATCCATGCTTAAATATGGTAGTTGCATCTGACTACACTACCTCTTCAGTTTGTTCCAGATATCAATCACACTTTGTGTAAAAGAAGGGGAGATGTTTGCATGAAAAACGAGACCAGTCCCTCAATGTCCCAATATCTTGTCGAATGTCAGGGAGAGATTGGCTGGATCCATAGATCCCAAGATCCCAGCAGTTCAAGGTTTAGACCTGACCCTGTCTGCTGTGAAAATTACAGATAGAATAAATAACTGTAGATTTGAACACTATTCTAATCTCCTCACCCAGAATCACAACAAACACTCACAGCTGAAAACTAATAAGATGCAAAGTTCCCTCTACTCTGTAATCCAACCTTTGGCAATCATTAACTTTGAAAACAGATTCATTGTTTTGCTCACACACTCTTAACTATTACAGAACCCACAGAACCCATTTACAGAATCCCCCTCATTAGTTTAAGCCCTCACACATATCAACAGGATAATATCTCCTACATTGATATCCATTTGGATTCAGCCCTTCTAGACACACACATGCCCCAGAAGACTTCCACAAAATACAGTGTATCAACTGTCTAAATTTCTATAAAGACCAATGCACTGAGTGCACTGGGGAGTGGGAAGAGATGTGTAGATCGGGGACAAGGTAGATAGGGAAGGTTTGTTCAAGGAGAAAGGATTAAAGGGATGAGCATATATCATTTTGAATATGCTGTGATCTCATCAAAGCATATATAATTATTGGTCAGATATAAAGATGATGTTTAGCATGGATAGATATCTATAATCAGAGAATGAATTCTCAAAAGTTACTTATTCAACCTGAAGATGGTGAATTCTTCAAACTGTTTACTTCCATGAGACATAGATGCTGAGTATTTGAGTATTTTCAAGATAGAGATTTTTTTATATATTAAATATTTAGGAATATTGTGCAAGAAACTGGTACTGAAGTAAATAATTGACCATGGTCTTTCTTACTGAAAGCTGGAGTGGGAACGGGGTCAACGACCACTTCCTGTTTCTATAGTTTACATCTTTATGAAGCATGTTGCAGATATAGTGTGAATAAAGCCTGGTAAATATTACTTAGGCATATGCATCTGGGAAAAGAAGAAGTTAATGGAAATAACTAGATTGCTCTTTGAAAGAGCTGGTGGAGGCTTGATGGCCCAAAAACCCTTAATGTTTTTCCTACACTTTTCTTTCATTCCAGAATTATATAAAATTTCAATCTAGCAAGGGGTAATATACATTTAAAACATTTTTTAGAAATTTCCATATCCCTTTTACACCACATAACCTGCAATTAAACAAAAACCCATCAACAATTTATAAAAATATATTGTAGAATATATTTCCTTGCAGAATATATATTGCAAAAGACATTTCCTTGCTGCCCCTCACTGACACTCAAAAACATATATAAAATTAATAAAACCTAACCCACTTCCTAAATAATTCCTAAATTGCAACCTTCAAAATTATATAAAAATCACCCAATTACCCAAAAACCCAATCTTGGTCTATACCATCATCTCCCTTCAATGTGAATTTCTTTTCTGAATACTGACGTTTTTGATTACATTCAGGTCAGATGGTTAAATGCACAATTATTAATAAAGTAAATGTCTCCTTGCATTTAGAAAACAGATTTGGGACTTGTTTGATTTTACCTTGGTGAAGCCAAATATTACCCCATTTGGAATTAAAAAATAATAGGCTGAGCTGACTCTAGAGCACCTGACTATTCAATCAAAATGGGACTTAAGTTGCAAATATATTCTTGGTTTTCCTGGAGGAAAATTTATTCATTTTGTCTAGGTTGTTGAGTGTGAGAAGAGATGTGTCTGTACCTTCTCTTTCCTTTCCTGACTGAAATGCATCCCCAGGCAAATCACTGTGAACTGTTCTTAACTGTTCCTGCATAATCTTTCTGTCACATTCAAACTAAGGGCAACAGCCTTAGGAGAGAAAGAATTACAAGGGAAGTACTAAGGATGTGTGATTTAAAACATCACAATTATTGTTGTTTTTTTGTCTTTATTAAACCACCTGTATACGTTCAATCAAAAGAAAAGCAAATTGCACATAAAATTAATAACATAATCTCCTCAAGGCTGTGTTTGCCTCAAGTTCACTTGTAATGCTAGCAGTGTTAGATTTACCATGGTAACAGATCTATAAGAGCCAGCAAGTCACTCACTGAGAAACCAAATAATTTATTTTGCTATTTTAAAGCAATATTGAACCAAACATGATAGTACTTGTCCATTCCCGAAATTAATGGAATTACTACTAAAACAACTATTTTGGAGCTTTATCAATAAAACTATATTTGCAAATAATATAGAAATTCAGCCCAAACTAAATACATCTATAAAAATGTTACAATTGACTCTAAATAGCAGGAGATGAATTCTCAACCTTGAACTAAAAATCATAATGGTAAAAAAGTATCATTAAAAATTAGAAATCATACCAGGTATCTTTTGTTGATGGGTGGGCTATGCCCCCCTTCAATATTCAGTACATCTTCCACTTTCTGCGTACCTCAATACAAAAGTCGCTTCAACGTTCTGACACCTGACCTCCTGCTCAGCCACTGGGATCAGGATCCACAGGTATCTCCAAAGTGCGCTGAGCAAAGACTTTGCAAATGTCCCCTCAACTTTACCCCAGCCATGGTACTAATCCCACTCATTCACTGACCTTCAGTAAGAAGTTAAATTAAGGTTAGTTATTTTGTTTAATTTTTCTTTATTTTACTCAATATTTATGTTTTAATTGGTTTATCTGTGAATGTTGTATTTCAACTGTGCTTTATGTCAGACTTTTAAAAACTTCCGTTTTTTGTTTACCGGTAATTTTAAATAAACTTCATCTTTTAAATGTCTGGATATCAAAGTAATTAAAAGTGAAACATGCCATTGACAGCAGCATCAAAAACTGGGCAATCCTGGAGTTGAGACCTCAGGTTCTGGTACCCAAGTTCTTCTCCAATTTTGACCCTGAAGAGTTTTGAATCTTTTATTCATCAATTGCTGCACTGCAGGCTCAGTTGCCTAGGCCCCAATCTCTGGAAGCTGCTTCTGAATGATCTTAATACCTCTATATTTATAAGCGCTGAATGGTGCAGACCATAGTGATCTGTCAAGGCTGTGGAAAATGAGTTTAGCCACAGGGATCAGATGGAGGGTCTGTGCAAGGGGCCAGGCAGGACTAGACAGAACCAGCCCCAGATAAGAAGCAGGCTATTACATTTTTCTTTTATTAAAGTACTGGTGCCTGTTTTTCAGGGAGCTTAGCTGTACAACCCACAGCTCTCCATCTATTTGTTTTTAATAGATAAAAGATCACACACTGTATGCTCAATATCTGCCAAAATGTATTCCCTTTGAGAATTTTCCACACAAAATCCGCAGCAAATGTTTCATTTGTGAAAGCCTATTATCTCTGCCAGCCATGACAAAATTTACAATAGGAAAAATTCCCAACATGTGGATTGAGGAGGCAGATGATCCTTTACAGAGAGGTCAATATATCGATCTCCATTTTTGAGTGTCTGCATTGTCAATACTGACTTATTATCAACTGCAAAATGCTACTCTCAAAAATAATAAGTAATTCTACCATCTTGTTTAGCAACTGAAGATATTCTCTTTAAGAATGTGCAGGTCATCAATGAGATAACAGTCTCTCAGGCCAAACTCTCAAAATCTAGCTTCCAACTAAGTGTACAGATTTGATGGATTAAAGCTTAATTTTGTGTGGTGTCTATTCAATATTGCAAGTTCGTCTTTTAATTTTGACCAGAGAATAAACACTTGATAATTCTTTAACTAGAACCATCATTCGAAAAAATACAAAATGCACTTTGACATGTGTTTTGGTTTTGACTATATCAGAACTTTAAGTCATATTTTTCATAAGCACCACTGTTCTGTTTTAAAATTTGAAGCTGAAAATAGACAAGAGAAACATTATTTTGTTTAAATTCATTGTGGCAGAGAACGACAAATTAAAGTAACAAAGAATCAATGAAGTGATTATAACTGCAAGAATAAATGCATATGATCACCATTAAACTTTGTAGATTTCATAGAGGAAAAGTCAAAGAATGTTTAATTATGGATGGCATAAGTGAAGGTGTTGCGTTAGTTGTTGGATTTGATTTGCATTGCAATTGCCTGTGGATGTTTACTGCAAAATATGTACCTGAGAATGGGGAGATGCTGAAGATTATTCCAGTCTTAAAAAAAGAGCAGAAGCATAAACTCAAAACTTTATGAACATTAGTGGTGAGGACAGGGAATTTGATGCATGATCCCTCTGACATTCTTCTGAAGTGTTATCTGGTGCAATCAATAATTTATTCAGAACAACCACAAGAACATTGTTATTTGACAGACAATTAATTACAGCTGGTAAGAACAATCAATTGACTAAATAATTTTCAAAAATTCCTTGGAAGGCTTCACATCTACCACGCAGCCACTGTTGATTTTTTGATCCTTCACTACTTGTCATTAATAGCCGTACCTGTGAAGTGAAATTCCTTGTTGGTTCGGACATCTTTCTTTGTGGTTTATTCCTATCGCTTCCCGATTGGGAAACATGGTTAGCAATCGCAGAGTATTGGCAGATCAGCTGGTGTTCGACCTGTGCATTAGAAGGTGAAAATCAGGGACAATCATGTCTGAGCTCTCACCACTGTTAGTAGCACAACCCATTTACTGAATGGGGTCTCCACCCCTCATTAAAATGGTACATTGTACAGATTAAATTGGGTCGATTTGTGTTCAATACAAATTTGTTCTCTATACGTGTCTGCACTTATCTCTCACTACTCCATGGGGTAGATTGACATGGAGCTCAGGAATCTCATGAAACAGAGCAATCTACAAACAGTGGCCAGGACTCAGGAAGAGGCCCTGAAGCACCTTCCCCATTCTAACTCACCACCCTACATCCCTAGAGAATCCAGATGGCTCTTTGACTGGTTGCTACTGTAAATCCTTTGATCTATTTTTAAATGCTTTAAATTCTCAGCGGCCTTTAAAGCAATTCAATTAGTTCTATTAATGTTGAATTAAATCACTAAAACAGAATTTAAGAGCAATAATTTTACTTATGGCTATCTAGGAACAGTAGAAATTAATTATAAATGTTAAAATAAAGTAAGTTATAGACTAATAATCACAACACTCAATTCAATCAAGGCTGGGGGTCTATACAAATTAATAAGGCCATGCTACGATCCATGTTAGTATGCAGGTTCTGTCCTGTCTGTAATCTCAGTGGTGAGTTCAGAGGTGAATGGGAGCTCAGATGTGCCAGGATTTTATCTTCTCAACATTTCGGACTTTGGCATTTTCACGGTAGGCACTGAAGGGAGGGGCAAACTGTCCTGCTGACTGCATCGACAGTCAGTCGTGTTTTCAAAATAAGAACAGCAAGAAAACACAAAGGATGAGTGAGCAAGAACATAACAAATTGGTCCAGGAATGGGAAACATAAAGTAAATTTAATACTATATGGGGCTGCCATAAGCGGGCAAATGAAGGGTAAAAATTACAGAGGAAGGCTAAATCGAAAAGATATGAAATGAATTGGAATTGGCATATTAATTTCACATTACCAAGAAACAATAAAAAGCATGTCTTGCAGATCAAATCATTGCACATTGCAGTGAGGTAGAACAATAACAATGCAGAATGAAATGTAAAGCTGTAGAGAAAGTGCAGCACAGGTAAACAATAAGATGCAATATCTTAATGAGGCAGATTGTAAGGTCAAGAGTCCATCTTATCATACGAAGGAATCTTTTAATAGTTGGGGTAGAAGCTGTCCTTGAACTTGGCAGTACCTGTTTTCAGTCTTCTGCCAGGTAGGGGAGGGGAGAACAGAGGACGTCCAGGGTGGGTGGGATTTTTGATTGTGCTGGCTGCTTTTCTGAGGCAGTGAGATGTGTAGACAGAGTCCACGGAGGGATGGCTATATTTTGTGATGTTAGCTTTACTCAAACAAACTATTGGTTTTGTACTGAGCAACCTTATGTACAAATTATGCTAGAGGGAATGCATTGCAGATTTTGAAAATAACGAACCCACGTAGAAATGAAAACGATAGAGGAATGGGGCCCCATCACAATGAGTAGAGAATGGACTGGACTGGTCCAGTCTGATAGTACTAAGCAGGGAATAATATTCTTCCTGTTTTCATGGCACAAGGCAAATGGTAAAGAGGATGGGGTAGAGAACTGTATTGTGCATTTATTTTCTTTCCCAATTTCTGATTAACTGGTCAGTGAGCCTGTAAACCTAATCTCAAACCAGAAATATGGCAGAGTATTTGAAGACAGAAGACAGCCTCCGTTCAAGTGTTTAGGCAGTGTGGGTGGGTTGAGGAGGATGAATCGCCTACTGAGTTGGCCTAACAAAATATGAAGTGAGGTAAAAGTGGGTTTGTAGTTTTTGATGGATTATTTTAATTAATATAACTAAACTTCTGTTCCACAATGATCCCTCAAAGGTCTTTATTCTCTCTTAAAGCAAGCTAAATAGCTCTTGACTTAGTATTGACAATGTGGCAAATGATATCTGGAGATGTTAACAGGCTAATACTCTCTAGTATGCAATCTCACCTAATAGTGACCAACTGATGTCACTTTTGCTGTGAAAAGAGAACCCAACAGCATTACGGTTGATGACACTACCGCAGGACTTCTGTGAATGGAAAGCAGAACTGAACTGAAATACAGCAGCACAGCCACACCTCTGTGAATTCCAACAAGGGTGATACCCATACAAGAGCCAAGGCTGATGAGATAGCAAGTGCCTTCAGCCTATGCACAATGGGCAAATTTCCATGGCCCTCTCTCAAGACACCTATCATCATGGATGCCCCCAGCCATCCATTCATTTCTGTCTCCATTTGACATTAAGAAGTGGCTGAATAAAAGATGCCACAGGGACATTGTGTCTTTATCACCTAGCTAAAAGTACTGTACTAGGTCAGGACAGCTGTCAATGTGTTGTTAATAATCTGAATAAGAAGGAAACTGCTTTCAATGATGTCATATAAATAAAATTAAAATCAATCACAATCCTCTCAAACCTAAATCAGATAACCCTCAACTTACTTCTATTTCTGTGGCTGGAACATCAGGACTGTACATGCTGGTTGGGCCTTCTAGAACTGGGAATAATGCTGCACCTACTGTTAAGATGCAGTGATTTGATTTTTTGACTTCTTGGTGAGGAAGGGTGAGTCAGTTTGGAAGTGAAGGAAGAGCATGTGCAGACTGGTCGATATTGACAGGGATGACTTCACGTGGATTTGGGAAGACAAGGCAGCATATTATGATGGGCAGATGATACCAAACTCATTTAAAATTATGCTAATTCATCAGATTTTGAAATCAATCTGTACTCCCAGATTCTAAGTTTATAATTTAGATTATGAACACAATTAAGAGGAAGAATTATCTTTCAGATAAAACATTCAATGAAAGTTTGCCAAACCAGACATACATTTCTTCTTAAGCCTCTTCAGAAAATTCTGATTAACTGGTAGCTCATTTATATCCTGTTTATGCCTCGTGCTATGACAACTTGACTGCATCACAGAAATCAGCACCTTTGTATCTAAATGTGATGCATTAGGTACATTGAGTAATCATGGTTAAGGTTACCCACCATGAGCATTAAAATTTTAGAATTTATCTGCACACGAGCAGGAGAGAAATGTTGGGAAAAATGTCTGAAAGTACTTTTAAGAAGCAGTTTTGGAAACTGAAGACAGTCCTGCAAATAAAAACTAACCATTCTGAAAATTACAAGCCATCCTTCAATGAAGAGTATTGCTCATGTACAGTCTGAATGAAGGAACAGAAATAATTGATAACATTCCACTGCCTCAATTTTAGAAGCAGAATACTTGCTTTTCTCAGAAACAAGATGCAGTTCTGAACAAACTGGAAAATGTTTCTTCCTTGCCCATGAGAGCAACACAGTAGCATAACAGTTAGAGCACTGCTGTTACAGTGGCAGCCACCTGGGTTTTATTCTGCCGCTGTCGGTAAGAAGGTAGTACATTCTCCCCTTGACCGCATGTGTTTTGTCTGGGTGTTCCTGTTGCCTCCCACATTCCGAAGATGTACGGTTAGGGTTGGTGAGTTGTAGCACGCTATGTTGGACCAGGAAGCATGGCAACACTTGCAGGCAGTCTAGCTCAGTCCTCGCCGACTTGATTTGACACAAACAATGCATGGTGGCGTGCTTGGTCACAGCAGCTTCTCCGGGTCCAAACAGTGGTGTATTTGCTTGTCCTTTACGTCTTTCTTACAATCGCAAGACTAAGTGCTTCAGGTCAACCCCACTAAAGAGAGTAGCTGGATAGCAGTGGAACTTAACATGGGCTTGATGCAAACCACACCACTGCCTCCAGGATAACATCCCATGCACAGTCAACCTTCAGGCCATTGCCACTCAGGCACCTGGACAAGATTACTTGTTTTTGTTTTTCTACTCTCAGGAATCAATGTACCACGTGAGCAGTGTACTGTGTGTGACTGGTGTTGGTACTGTGTTTTACACCTTGGCCCTGAAGCAGCCCTGTTTTGTTCTGCTGTATGTATGTGTATGGTTGAACGGCAATGCAGCTTGAACTTGAATTTGAGCTTGAACTGACAAATAACGGTAATTGTTATCTTTAGTCATTTTTAATCTGGATTCATTGTGGAATACTCAATGGACTTGTAGTTCTTCATAAAGTTACCAAATGCCCTAGACTGACCATGTTTGAGCTGGATTCTGTTTTGCTGTTGTGACAATGCATTTGCTCTGTGCAAGTGACATAATACTTTAAATATGCATGCCTTCAATTCAAGATACTGGCACATTGCTAATTCGCAGACTGACATTGCATGGCTGCTGGCTTGGGTGCTTGGATATTTTTCCATTTTTTTCCTGCTGATATTTGTTTTGTTGTGAGCCATAATCAAACACACTGGAGAAAGAAAAACATCAAATTCATTTCTGTTTGACAACCTGCTGCAGGGTTTGCTTTAGCCTGAATGCGAATTAAAAGATAAGCCACAACCTTTAGATTTAATTTATATTGGAATTACATCAGCCTGGAACTCTCTGCTGGAGGAGTGTGGTGTAATCAGATACAATTACTATATTTAAGAGTCACTTAGATGGGCACTTAAATAAGCAAGACTTAGAAGGATATACCTAGCCTTTTGAAGGTCCCATCTAAATGCCTCTTATAAGTGTCTGCCCAAAGCAGGCAAGTAGAATTAATACAGTTGGACCAAAGGATCAGCATAAATCTGGTGGGCTGAAAGGTCTGTTTCTGTGCCTCTCCTGTCACTTTCCATTTCTGCCATAGTGTTTACCAAAGTCATGTCTTCCAATTACGAACCTTTCCCAACTGTAAAGTGAGCACTATTTAATAAACATCTTCCAGGTGTTTTTCATTTGATGCAGAATATGGTCAATTGGACATTGGCTTGTACTTTCTGCTGTTCCATACACAGCTTTCAGATCCAGGATATCATAGATGCAACATATGTCACCTGGGCAGGAGATGAAAGTAGTTTTATTTTTCCTCAGGCTTGATAGGGTTGGTTTGTAGTAGGATAGATCCCTAGATATTCATTGTACTCCAGAACAATTTGTCTATTCTTCTACTCATTTTCATTATGTTGCCTGCCATCAGGAGATTCCCAGGCTAGCTCAGGTAAAGATATGTTCGGCACAGCTTTGTGGGCCAAAGGGCCTGTATTGTGCTGTAGGTTTTCTATGTTTCTAATTCTACATAAAGCACTGTGCCTGAAAGTAAGTTTCCTTCTGTGCAAAGTGAGGATTTTAACTCAGAAATGGAACCAATTGTTTTATAGCCTAAGTGTTACCTAAGGAAGTTTCAAAAATGTTAAGTTACCTCTGAATTCATCCCAGAGCAGGCGGCAAGTTTTCACTCCCCTATTCACAGCCAATCCAAATTGAACAGAAAATTCTATCGACAGTTCCTCTACTTTCTTAGAAGTTTGTGTAGATTTGATATGTCATCTAAAATTTTGACAGGCTTCTATAAATGTACAGTGGAGAGTTTCATCACAGCCTGATAAGGTAATTCCAATGCCCGAGAATGGAAAAGCCTACAAAAATTGGTGGACACAGCCCAATCCATCACAGGTAAAGCACTGAGCACATTTACATGGATAGCTGCCACAAGAAAGCATCCAGGCCACAATGTCTAGCCACTACTACCAATATGGCAAGAGGTAGAGGAGAGGATACAGGAACACCATCAGTTTCAGGAACAGTTGTTACCCTTCAGCCATCAGATTTCTGAACTAGCTTGGATAACGTCACTCATCTAAATGCTGAACTGATTCCACAACCTGCATACTCTTTTTCAAGGACTCTACTGTTGACTCAGTATTCTTTATTTATTATTTACATATGTTGCCCTCTTGCACATCGGTTGTTTGTCAGTCTTTTTTTTGTATGGCTTTTCATAAATTCTGGTGTATTTCTTTATTTCCCTGCAAAAACCTGCAAGAGAAGTAATCCCAAGGGAGCATGGTGACATATATTGTACGTAATTTGATAATAAATTTACTTTGACTTTGATCCTCCAATATCTAAATAACATTGGGGACAAAACCTCTGCAAGGTAAAAGTGGGAGACAGAAATTCACCCTATCATATTTCCACCAGAACACTGCCCTGTTCCCTGATTCTGTATTTCCATTCCTCATTTGATATGAAATGCACATTTGCTTTTCTGTCAATGCCATTATGAAATTTCCGATTCCCATCTTCACAATGCATCATTTGTTTTGATGGATAGTATTTGCTTCTCCAAGGACCATTTATATTATGGGTAACCGCGTGGCACATTTTCTTTTAAAAGTGTCTGGGACATGGGTAGCTGCATACATTCCTATTCCTAACTAATGATGGAAAATTTCTCTCAAACTTTCACTGCCTTTGTGCTGATGCTGCTGGTTTTGATGGTAGTGGTCTGAAAGCTCAGGGGATGTCATTCAATGGCAGTGAAAGAGGCAGCAATTTATTCCCAGATCAGGATGGTATGTGACTCGGTATCGAACATGGGAGTAATTGGCAACCCACTTCATTGCTGCTATTGTCCTTGAAAGGAGGGTTCTCAGCAGTGATGGATGGCATTGGAACAAACATGCTGCAGTGCAACTCATAGGCAATAAATGCCACAGTATGCCAAGCAGGCTACATATTCAGCTAGTGGCCAGCAGCCAGAATGTTCTCCTGAAAGACATGAAAATCCTTTAAGTGTTACTGTGGCTGCATGCAGGCAGGCATGTCGTTAATATCACCTGCATTTCCTCCATTTCCCACACTTCGACTCTCACCCTATCCTCCCGTCACCACAACAGGGACCTTGTTCCCCTTGTCCTCACCTACCACCCCACCAGCCTCCAGATCCAGCATATTATCCTCCGCAACTTCCGCCACCTTCAACAGGACCCCACCACTAAGGACATCTTTCCCTCTCTACCCCTCTCTGCTTTTCACAGGAATCGTTCCCTCTGCGACTGCCTGGTCCACACGTCCCTCCCCACAGATCTCCCACCTGGTTCTTACCCCTGCAAGCGTAAGTGCTACACCTGTCCCTACACCTCCTCTCTTACCACCATTCCGGGCCCCAAACAGTCCTTCCAGGCGAGGCAACACTTCACTTATGAGTCTGTTGGGGTAATCTATTGTATCCGGTGCTCCCAGTGCGGCCTCCTCTACATCGGAGAGACCCGACGCAGATTGGGGGACTGCTTCATCGAGAACCTCCGCTCCATCCGCCACAACAGACAGGATCTCCCGGTTGCCACCCACTTCAACTCTGCTTCACGTTCCCATTCGGATATGTCCATACATGGCCTCCTCTACTGCCATGATGAGGCCAAACTCCGGTTGAAGGATCAACACCTCATATACCGTCTGGGTAGTCTCCAGCCCTTGGCATGAACATCGAATTCTCCAACTTCCAGTAATTCCCTCCCTCTCCTACTTTCACTCTGCCTCCTCTTCCAGCTGCCTATCACCTCTCTCATAATTCAGCCTTCCCCTTTCCCCTTACATTCCTTCTTCACCTCTCCTGCCTATCCCCTCCCTGCTTCCCCTCCCCCACCCCTTGATCTTTCCTCTGATTGGTTTTTCACCTGGCACCTTCCACCCTTCCCCCATCTTCTTTATAGGGCCCCTGCCCCCTCCTTCTTCAGTCCTGACGAAGGGTCTCGGCACAAAACGTTGACTGCTCGTTTCCATGGATGCTGCCCGACCTGCTGAGTTCCTCCAGCTTGCATGTACGTGTTGATTTGACCCCAGCATCTGCAATATACTTTGTGTTTACTTTTGTTAATATCCCTGCAGGTGCTGATGTGTGCTTTATAAATGGTGTTGAGGCTTTTAAGTGTCAGGGGATGTGTTGCATTTCGTGCCCTGTTTGCAGCCTAAGTTTTGTAAAAATTGGGCCAGTTTAGTTTTAATTAAGGTTGATCTCCATAAGGTTGACAGTGAAACATTAATTGATTGGAGTGCCATTCCAGGGGTGATGTTTGGGTTCCTTCTGTTGAAAATAGTTATTTTCTACCAGTTACTCATTGTAAATATTTCCTCCCATTTGCTCATCAAGGCATGCCTGGCATTTAAGACCTTGTGTAAGCTGCAATGACCTGTTCTATTATTAAGTCTCTGAATAAAATTGCATATTGAGGAATATACAATAAATCATCCCAATTCTGACCTTCTGATAAAAGATTGTTGATGAAACAAATAAATTCTGTCCAGCTAAACCTGTACAAGTTGTGCTTTCTCTCTTAAGACAGGGTCATTGAAGGATCAAACTAATGAGTTGGCTTTTATTGCTGACAGCAAAGCTTATTTAATTTTGCCTTATTGGCTAACTCAGTTTCCATTTTGAATATTAAATTATTTCTTGTAGTTGTAACAACCAGATTTTCCATTGCACAACAACACCTTAATTGACCTGTGGTATTTACATTAAATATCAGAACTGAACAATCAAAGATTAGAATATCCAGCCTTTTGGAGAACCAGTACAAATGTTCTGCACTTGACAGCCATTGTAAAACGTCTACCAGGATTGATGACTAATGATACCATATTATTGAACTGGAAAAAAAAAACAAAAATATTTTTCATAGATTTAAATATTTTAAAAGATTCAACAAGGAGGATTGAGAATCTTGGGGCTCTTTGGCTCAAAGGAAGGAATATATTAGCTGGTGAAAACATCTGACTGGAGAATTTAATACATGGATATTGGAAATGGTGGTTAGAGGCTGCAACAAATTTCTAATTTGAATGACAGAATCATTTAAAAGAGGCTGGAGGGAAAGCTATAAGAGAAGGGGTAACCAACCCACCAAATATAAATTGGGAATCCCAAGTGCCCCAGTCAGAATTAGTGAAATAATTATTTCACTGCCTAATATCCTGCAAATACTCAACAGTTCTCTTGCTTTGCTAGAGTCATTGTGACCGTGTGAACCCTCAGAGAGATGGTGCATGGCACGCTATTTCACTGAGATTCCAACCAAATTCCTCTTGAAATCCCTTAGAATTAATAGACCCATTTCCCAAGAAGCCATGAGAAAATTATTATCAATTGGCAACAGTAAGTAATCCTGTTAGCAGTGGACAGTATCAGTGGTGGGTCTGAATAGTGGTGACCAATGTTTCATAATGTTCCACAGAGTAAGATTAGCTCTGCTGAAGACCAACATGCAAGTATATCACTCTTCTTTCTGATTTGCAATGCTGTGGCATAAGGTTAAAGGGATTTCAGCATATGATAGTGGGCATATTTGTAGGTAAGTTGAAGAATGAAGCCAAATAACTGATGGAAGTATTACTTTCTAGTGCCAGCCCGCACATATCATTCTTGCTACTGCGTTCTAGCGCTGTGCTATAAAGTCAAACTTCAGGGATTCCAGCACATAATATAGTGGACAAATTGATGCAGAATGGCTCTAGATGGGTGGAAGTTTAACATTGGAAATACACAGCAAGCAAAGCCCTTATCTGGGAATTTAATAGAGAAATGCCACAGAGACCAGGTCACAGGCACTGATCATGGGTCCATGGTGCAGAAGGGAAAGAGGGAGAAGAGGGGAGTGGTAGTGCTGGGGGACTCGATAGTCAAGGGAACAGACAGGAGATTCTGTGACATGATCAGGACACCCACATTGTATGTTCCCTCCCAGGTGCCAGGGTCAGGGACGTCTCAGGTCATATCCACATTTTGGAGAGGGCGAGAGTCTTGGTGCATATTGGTACCAATGAGGCCCAGAAGAGAGAATTGAGAGATCTAGGCAGAAAGCTAAGAAGCATGCCCACCAAGGTAGTAATTTCTGGATTGCTCCCTGTGCTGGGCCATTGACGGTAGAAACCAGATGATTTGGCAGATAAATTTGTGGCTGAGAAGCTGGTACAGGAGACAGAGCTTCTTAGATTATTGGGATCTTTTCTGGGGGATATCTGACCTGTACAAAAGGGATGGGTTACACCTGAACCCAAGGGAGCCAATATTCTCGCAGGCAGGTTTGTTAGAGCTGTTTGGGAGGGTTTAAACTAATTTGGCAGGGGGATGGGAAACGGAGTGAAGGGACTCAGGAAAGGACAGATGGTAGCGTGCAGTCAGACTGCAAAGAAGGGCAGGCAGATGATAGGATAAAATTGTAGCCAGCAGGGTGAGTATCAGTGCATTAGGGATACAGAATCAAAAAAGATAGCAAATACCATATTCAAAGGATTATATCTCAATGCACAGAGTATAAGAAATAAGGTGGATGATCTTGTTGCACTTTTGCAGATTGCCGGGTATGATGTGGCCATCACTGAATTGTGGCTGAAGGATGGTTGTAGTTGGGAGCTGAATGTCCAAGGTTACATATTGTATCGGAGAAATAGGGAGGTAGGAGGTAGTGTGGTACTGCTGGTAAAGAATTACATCAGATCATTAGAAAGATTGGTTCAGAAGATGTTGAATCCTTCTGGGTTGAGTCAAAAAACTGCAAAGGTAAGTGGACCCTGATGACAATTATATACAGGTCTCCAAACAGTAGGTGGGATGTGGACTACAGATTACAATGGGAAATAGAAAACATGTGTCAAAAGGGCAATGTTATGATAGTCACGGGAGATTTTAACCTGCAGGTAGATTGGGAAAATTAGGCTGGAAATGGATCCCAAGAGAGTAAAGTTGTTGAGTGCTTACGAGATGGCTTTTCAGAGCAGTTGTTGCTGAGCCTTCTCGGGGATCAGCTATACTGGATCGGGTATTATGTAATGAATCTTAAGCTCCCTAATCTCCCAGACGCGACTAAGGAGCTTAATGTAAAAGAACCCTGAGGAGGCAGTGATCTCAATATGATTGAGTTCAACTTGAAATAGGATAGGGAGAGAGTAAAGTCTAATGTAGCAGTATTTCGGTGCAGTAAAGGAAATTACAGTGGTATGAGAGAGGAGCTGGCCAAAGTAGGATGCTGGCAGGGATGATAGCAGAATAGAAAAGATGGGAGTTTCTGGGGGAAATGGGGAAGGTGCAGGATAGATATATCCCAAAAACAAAGAAGTACTCAAATGGCTAAATAGTACAACTGTGGCTAAAAGAGAAATCAAAACTACTGGAAAAGCCAAAGAGAGGGCATACAACAAAACAAAAATTAGCCAGACGATAGAGTGTTGGGAAGCTTTTAAAAATCTACAGAGAGCAACTGAGAGAATCTGTCTATGAAGGTTCTCAGACATCCTGGTCATTGCATATCAAGGTATAGCAATGAATGGAGGTGTGAACTGTTACGGAGATGCCAGGGTAAAGATGTTAGGACTACATTGTAGATAGCTGATAGGTGGTTTCGTACCCCACTCCCTCTGCTCAGGGATGAAGGATTATCAACAAACACCAAATCCTTGTATTTTTCAAAACTACAAACACACTTAGACAGAAGCTCATCTACCCCAAGGATCCTACACCCAAACATAAATAGAGTAATATTCTTTAAGATATCTAGTGCAACAAGAACTGCACAGGAAAAAGTAAAGTCTAGCATTGCAGCATTTCAGTGGAGTAAAGGAAATTACAGTGGTATGAGAGAGGAGCTGGCCAAAGTAAATTGGAAGGAGATGCTGGCAGGGATGACTGCAGAACAGCATTGGCTTGAGTTTCTGGGAAAAATAAGCAAGGTGCAGGATAGATATATTCCAAAAACAAAGAAATACTCAAAATAGTATAACTGTGCCTGACAAGCGAAGTCAACACTAATGTAAAAGCAAAAGAGAGGGCATACGACAAAGTAAAAATTAGTGGGAAGATAGAAGATTGGGAAGCTTTTAAAAACCTACATAAAGCAACTAAGAGAATCAATAGAGGGAAAATATGAAATATGAAAGCAAGCTAGCAAACAATATCAAGGTGGATAGAAGAAGTTTCTTCAAGTATATAAGAATAAAAGAGAGATGAGAGTAGATATAGGACTGGTAGAAAATGAGGACGGAGAAATACTAACGGGGAAAAGAGATGGCAGATGAACTAAATAAACATTTTGCATCAGTCTTCACTGTGGAAGACACTGGCAGTTTGCCAGGTGTAGAGGGTTTGAGGAAAGAGTAGTGAGTGCAGTTACTTACAAGGGAGTGTTCAAAAAGCTGAAAGGCCTAAGGATAAGTCACCCGGACCGGATGAACTACACCATAGGATTCTGAAAGAGGTAGTGGTAGATTTCGAGGAAGCGTTATTAATGATCTTTCAAAACTCATTCGACCCTGAAATGGTTCTGGAGGACTGGAAAATTGCAAAGTCACTCCACTCTTTAAGAAAAGAGGGAGGAGCCAGAAGGGAAGTTATAGATCAGTTAGCCTGACCTCAGAGGTTGGGACAATGTTGGAATCAATAATTAAGGATGAGGTGATGGAGTACTTGGTGACACAAGACAAGATAGGACAAAGTCAGCATAGTTTCCTTAAGGGAAAATCTTGCCTGACGAACCTGTTGGAATTCTTTAAGGAGAGTACAAGTAGGACAGATAAAAGGGATACAATGGATGTTGTGTACTTGGATTTTCAAAAGGCCTTTGACAGGGTGCCACACATGAGGCTGCTTAGACAGTTAAGAGTCCATGGTATTGCAGGAAAGTTACTATCATGGTTTAAACATTTGCTGATTGGTAGGAGACAGGGGACTAAAACGATCCTTTTATGATTGGCTGCCAGTGACTAGTGGTGTTCCGCAGGGGTCAGTGTTGGGACCACTTCTTCTTATGCTGTATATCAATGATTTAGGTGATAGATGGATTTAGAAGGCTTTGTTGCCAAGTTTGCAGATGGTATTAAGACTGGTGGAGGGGCAGGAAGTGTTGAGGAAACAGGAAGGCTGCAGAAGGACCTAGACAGA
This sequence comes from Hypanus sabinus, assembly GCF_030144855.1. Classification (NCBI taxonomy): domain Eukaryota; kingdom Metazoa; phylum Chordata; class Chondrichthyes; order Myliobatiformes; family Dasyatidae; genus Hypanus; species Hypanus sabinus. Next base: position 49,999,324 of record NC_082719.1, read on the forward strand.
TTAGGAGAATGGGTAAGAAAGTGGCAAATGAAATACAATGTTGGAAAATGGATGTTCATGCACTTTGGTAGACGAAATGAATGTGAAGACTAATTTCTAAACAGGGAGAAAATCTGAGATGCAAAGTGACTTGGGAGTCCATGTGCAGGACACCCTAAAAGTTAACTTGCTGTTTGAGTCAATAGTGAGGAAGGCAAATGCAATGTTAGCATTCATTTCAAGAGCAGGGATGTGATGCTAAAGATTTATAAGGCACTTGCTGAGGCCTCACCTTGAGTATTGTGAACAGTTTTGGGCTCCTTATCTAAGAAAAGATGTGCTGGCATTGGAGAAAGTTCAGAGGAGGTTCACAAGGATGATTCCAGGAACGAAAGAGTTATCTTACGAGGAATGTTTGATGGCTTTGGGCCTGTACTCACTGAATTTAGAAAGAAGAGGGGGTATCTCATTGAAATCTTTGCAATGTTGAAAGGCCTAGACAGAGTAGATGTGGAAAGGATGTTTCCCACGGTGGGAGAGTCTAGGACAAAAGGGCACAACCTCTGGATAGATGGGTGTCCATTTAAAACAGATGTGCAGAGAAATTTAGCCAAAGGGTGGTGAAATTGCAGGATTTGTTACCACAGGCAGCTGTGGAGGCCAGGTCGTTGTGCGTATTTAAGAGTTTGATAGGTTCTTTATTGGCCATGGCATCAAAGGTATGGGAAGAAGGCCAGGGAGTGAGGCTGAGGAGGGGAGAAAAAAGGATCAGCCGTGATTGAGTGGTGGAGCAGACTAAATGGGCCAAATGGCCTAATTCTGCTCCTATGTCTTATGGTATTAAAATCTGTCAAGATACAATTTGAAGAAGAGCAGGGACACTCCTATATATAAACTAACTGCTGCATTTGCTCACAAGGCCACCATTGGCTGAGAAGCTCTTAGAGAAGGCCTGATAAGGTGTGAGGTGCTCAGTTAATGTAAAAGTTTTATTTAATACTTCAGTCAAGAATCAATTTAATAGTTTCAGGGAGAAAATGTATAATGGGAAACAAAAACCAGGAATATAAATTGTTTAATAAGATCTGTCCTTGATCGTATAATAAATGTACTATATGTACTGTATATGGCTGCAGCTGTGCTTTGTAAACAGCTTCCAATTTCTGGTTTGATTCACTGCAAAGAGCTGATTCTTGTAAGCAAAACCGACACATAACCACAGAGTGTTCTGTTTATGATCAAGAGTGAATTTCTACCTAAATGTAATAAAGAAGGAAACTAATCCTTAAAAATCTTTGCAAGAAGACCAGGAGTACATTGAAAAAGATTACTGGAAACCTTCCATGTGGGTTATCAGATGAGGATTAAACTAAGAAATGGAAGCACATATGGTAGTAGCTGAAAGTAATAGCAGAAAACTAACACCCAATCATTGTATATCTAGCATGAAAACTTTATTTACCATTTAGTTATACTGAGACGAAGCATGGGTAAACTTACCAAGTGACTTCAATCACTTGTCCTGAAAATCCAATTTGAATTGTACATTGAAATGAAATCTTATCATTGGATGGCAGATGGATGCCTGGAAGCTACTGTGCACCTCAGGTGCCTAAACTGGTCAGAGAGCAGCTAGCTACAATGTCCACACAAAGTACCTGTAGTTCAAGCCTAGTTGTATTGTGTGTGAATAGGATTTAACAAATGCTTGTCATGGCTGCAGCTATACAATGAGCAGCTAGGACTGAAATCTCCCTGTCCTAGTTAGGAGAAGTAGTGGATACAGCCCTCCCAACCAATGAGCACATCTACAAGAAAGCAGCACCCATCATTAAGGACCTTTACCTTCCAGGCCATGCTCTCTTCTCACTGCTGCCATCAGGAAAGAAGTACCGGAGCCCCATGTCCCACACCACCAGGTTCAGGAACAGCTATTACCTCTCAACCACAAGGTTCTTGATAACTTCACTCACCCAGCACTGAACTGATTCCACAACCCATGAACTCACTTTCAAGCTCTCTACAACTCATGTTCTCAATATTGATTACTTATATATTTTTTTTGTATTTGAACAATTAGCTGTCTTTTGCACATTGGTTGTTTATTTTTGCTGTGTGCAGTCTTTTATTGATACTATTTTGTTTCTTTGTATTTACTGTAAATGATCACAAGACAATGAATCTCAGGGAAGTACAGTATATGGTTACATATATGTACTTAGATAATAAAATTACTTTGAACTTAGAACTTTGAGAACTTATCCTTTGAGAGAAAGTACAAAAAGAAAATTAAAGAGAGCTCTCTGAATTTACACTCTGTCAGGTGCCAGGCATATAACCTATTCACAAATGTTAACTAAGTGTAATGAGCTCTTTGTGTTAGTGCAGGGAGCCAAAGTGGGTTGGGCTCCAAGGGTTTTAGAGCACCTGAATTGGGTAATTGTTGTTTAACTAAAGTCATTAATCATTTAGAGATCTTTGTGCTTTTTTTTCTGAGCGACTCGCACTTTGTAATGCAGTTTCCTGGAGCCCTCTGTTTAACCTTGTCAAGTTTATTTTGATAGGCTCGAAGATTCAGTGTAACGTATTATTTAAGTGGATACCAAATTAGTGCTAATCGTGGGGTCCTAGATATAAGTATGTTACGTCTTGTGGTGTCATTCAGCTGCGCAACCAAATTCTTATGAATGAACTTGATTCTCTGACTCTACATTGAACTCTGTCCTTCCTCTGCACTTGGGTTCCAACATTGCCAGCACACATCACAACAGTAACGGACCCAGCGAGAGTTGAACCGCAACATTTTGATAGCAGTCCCCTTTAGATGAGAATGTCATCTATTCTCAAGTCCACATTCTGAGCTTGTCAACATTCCAAAGTTCTCAAAGTTGGCAAGGTCATCAAGGTTCTTAAAGTTTGCATGTCTCTCCTAAGTTTTCAGGTCTCCCTGAGCCATCGAGTATTGGCTATAGGGAGGGGGCTGCTGTAATGTGCTTTTTGGGCTTGTGTATGAAGCCAGAGAGCTTTGGGCTCTAAGGTTTGTAGAGCACTTGAAGTAGTCAATTGTTTAATGAGAATCATTAATCGTTTAGAGTTCCTCGTGTTTCTTCTTGAGTGACTCTCTCTTTATAATGTGGTCTCCTGGTGCTTTTAGTTTAAACTTCTGAAGTTTATCTTTATAGGCTTGGAGATTCCATGTTACTTGTATTATTTAAGTTGATGCCCAATTAGTGCAAATCAGGGGGTCCTAATTTTTGATAATGTTACATCTTGCACTGGTCACCGTCTCTACATTGAAGTCTATCTTTCCTCTACACTTGGTTTTTGACACTGCCAGCACACATTGTGACACAATGTCAGACAAAGGAGATGATTATCAACTTCAAAAGAATTGGCCCTCACACCCCTCTTTACATTGGCAACACAGCAGTGGAAGTTACGAGCAGTTTCAAACGCCTGGGAGTGCTCATCTCATACAACCCCTCATGGTCCCAGAACACATCCTACACAATCAGGAAAGCTCACACAGTCCATGATCTGCACTCACACTGCGGTTTTTCGCAGCCAATGAGTTCCCACTCCTGGAGTTCACCAACCAGCCATTTGCTGACATTCTTCAGGAGCGGTTTGGAAGACCTGTACCTCCAGAATGCAGCCCTGCGCGGCCGTGTAGCCAGACAATTCACTCACTGAAGCGTTATGGGAGAAGGAACATCAGAATTTCTCAGCAGGGAATGCAGCTGACAGAAGTCTCTGTACTTGAGCAATTTGTCTCTCTCTTTGTACTCGAGCTCTCTCTCTCTCTCTCTCTCTCTCTTTCTTTTGATGATGGGAAGAATTGGCTAACGATTCTCAAGTTGGAGAATCTCAGAATAAAAAGCAGCATGGCAGATTGTAACATCCTAATAGCAACTGTTTGTTTGGCTCGCCATTCACCTCTCTGGTAACCCTTCTTTGTCCCTTGTTAGAGAGAGGGAGAAAGCCTGTGGCATGTCGAACTGTCGGGTATACAATAGTTTCTGCCAGGTGTTTTGCTGTTGCTTGGTGGGTGGGCGGTGGACAGTAAGGCTTTCTGCTGAGATGAGTAGGGCAGTGGGGGAGGTTGATGCTTTGCTCCTGCGTGTTCATGGTAGGAGGGAGAAGGGGCTTTGGGGCTCTAATGTTTTTCTGTCATTTATTCTTTGGGGCTCTGTTCTGTTTTCATGGATGTCTGTAAAGAGTAAGAATTTCAGGCTGTATACTGTACACACTCCCTGATATTACAATGGAACCATTTGGACCATTGGAACTTTCTGAAGAGAGCTGGACTCATCATTGTCAATACACACAACCTTCTGCTGAGGTGCAGTAGAGAACATCCTAACAAGCTGTGTCACTGCACGGTACAGAAACTGCAGTACAACACAGAGGAAGGCTCTATGACAGGTAGTCAAAACTGCTCAACACATCACTGGCACCAGCCTACCTGCCATCAACGACATACATACAGAATAGTGCTGGGAAAAGGCCAGCAATATCATGAAGGATATCGCACAACCTGCTCTGAACTGTTTGGTTCCACTTCCATCAGGGGAGAGGCTATGTAGCATCCATCACCAGACTCGCGATAGCATGGTGATTAACACAATGCTATTACAGCTTGGGACACCAGAGTTCAGAGTTCAATTCTGACACCATTTGTTAGAAGCTTGTACGCCGTTCCCGTGAGCACATGGGTTTCCTCTGGGTGCTCTGGCTTCCTCCCACATTCCAAAGATGCACTGGCTTATAGGGTAATTGGTTACTTTAAATTATCCTGTGATTAGGCAAGGGTTACATAGGTGGGTTGCTGGGCAATGGGGCTCATTGAGCCAGAAGTGCCCATTTTGCATTGTATCTTTAAATAAAATAAAAAATAAAAAACAGTTACTTTCCCCAAGCAGTAAGGCTGATCAACACCACAAACCACTAACCCACCCTACAACTCCCCCCTCTTCTTCTTGTGCCCATAACTCCTGGTGGAGTCATCGGGGCACCATCATAACAAGCTTTGCACCAGTCTGTTCTAATTGCCCCCTCCACACCTTTAATTTATCATTTTCTTTCAGTCACCTTATGTATAGACTTGTCTGAACCCTGCATCACTTTATGTACATACAAGCGATCTATGTGTATAAGCTGTCTTATGTATTTATATTTATTTTGTTTTTTTATTATTGTGTTCTTTGTCTTATTGTGTTCTTTTGTACTGCATTGGATCCGGGGTAACAATTCTTTCCTTCTTACACTTGTGTATTGGAAATGACATTAAGCAACCTTGACTCTTGAATCTTGAATCAGATTGTGGACCGAGATCCCTCCATCCGGAGTTCATAGTAATTGGAGTTGTGTAAAAGATTAGGCAGGATTCAGTATTGTATTTTGTGGAAGTCACGGGAAATCCCAGATTGGTCCCCATAACATCGATCTGATGTAATGGTTTTCACCTCTTTGTGTTCTGTCCTAAACTCACAATGCTAACTTATACCATATCGCTGCTAGTAACCCGAGTTATCTCAAGAAGGGACAAAAAAGAATAGTTTGACATCATTGAAGCCAAGTTTCATTCGAAGAACTGACCAGTAGCCATCAGTCATACTGTAATAGTTTCTGCTGTGATGCTTCAAGAAATTTAAGCAATTGAAAAAATACTCAAATCTGTTATGATGTTCTGAAGGAAGTTTACCTACCAGGAGCCTGCAATGAATATTGTGGAATTGAAACCAAACAGATTTGCATTACAACAAATGTTAAGGCACAGTTTTGGTGCTGGTGTGTGAGTCATCATGACATTCAAACAAAATCAATTCTGAAGGTGCAAGAAGTTGGAGTCTTTTTAAAGTGTAGTCACTGTTCTCAGCCATACAGCTGCCAATTTGGACACGGGAAGTTCCTACAAATCTCAGTGCATTAGTGACTAGATAATCTGTTTGGGAAATGGGCACGAAAAGATTAAAATTTAGGGAGGGTCACCAGGAAGCCATAACTTTAAGACAGAGATGAGGCAAACATTTCTCTTTCGAAGTTGGGTTTGGTAAGACTGGAAAAGCAGAGATTTGGTTATTTTTAAGGAAGAGGTGGATAGGTTCTTGATAAGCAAAGGGTGAAAGATTATCAGGAGTTGATTAATGTGGAATTAAGTTCATTTAGATAAATGCTGACCTTGAATAGCAGAGCAAACTCAAGGGATCAATTAGTTTATTGTTCATTTTCAATCTTTTTTTATTGATTTAAAATATAAGAATAAATACAAATCAGAGAAGTTATATCGAATACATATTTCAATATAAGTACAAAGAAAGGAATATACACTGTCAAAATCATGTATAATATAGTATTGCTAATATATAAAAGGAACCACAACTCCTCTTAACAGTTCATAAAAAAAAAGACTCAAAATTTTTATTGTTGAAGAAAAAAACCCACTAAACTAACCCAAAACAAAAGAAGACTGGGCAGTCCATTTGAGGATATAATTTACAAAAAAAAGTGAAAAAAATACCTTCTGGTCAAATCTGAGACATCACGGAGAAGAAGAAAAAAGATTACCTAAAAAAATAAAAAAATAAAAATTTAAATCATATGAAAATATTGAATGAAAGGTCACCAGGTTTGCTCAAATTTAAAAGATGCATCAAAGTTTATTGTTGCTTCTAAATTGTGTGTTCATTTGAAGTGTCCAAAGCTCCTTTCCAAAATATTGTGAGAATGATTTATTATATTGTTGAAATTGTGAAAATGTCTCGCAGATTAACATTTCATCCAAAAGGCGACTCCTCTTTCCCTTAGTGCTTCATACTTATGACAGTCTCCCTTTTTGTGTTCAGCTTTTTGAATTGAGACATGACCCACTGTTCCCTCTTTCAGAAGAAGGTCATCAAATCACAGTTGCCATGGTAGCCTCAGCACTACTCATTGCTTTCATTTCTTTACTACTTTTAACCATTACAAGTGGAGTTTTTATCTTTCAAAATACCGACAAAGCATTTGAAGGATTGTTCTGTTTTTCATAATGAGTTCCAATTCTTTCCCAATACCTTTTCCCCCTTCTCTTTTGTTTTCTAGATGGATATACAACAGATGATATTGAATTTCAGTGGACAGGTGGTAACTATGCAGTCACAGGAGTGGAGAAGATTGAATTGCCACAGTTTTCCATTGTTGAGCACAAACTTGTTTCAAAGAGAGCAGTTTTTGCCACAGGTAATCAGTTTGATAGAAAATATTTACTATAATTAAGGTGCTGAATTCTACATGATTGTAAGGTCACAGACAGAAGTTGGTAGTTAGTGCATCTATTTTTCAGGGTTGAATTAGATACAAGACACATCAATTTAACAGTGACAATGCCTGCCCTAGATCACTGCAGGGGTTAGTACCACTGCCAAATGTGGAGCAATTTTGTCAGCAGTGCCAGTAGACAGCTGAAGTAGGCATTAGATTCTGTGAACATGAAAATTAGAAATCCAATTCTTGTTAATAAGAAATTAATCCACAATAAACAGACGCTGCCTGCCTTTTGATGATTATTCAATTACTATTGATGTCAATTCAGTGGTGTATGATTTTATAAAATGATTGGGCAAGAGAACAGCATACAAACACCACCCTTCCCCACTGCCACCTCTCATAAGTCCTTCCTCATCATGAAATAGGGGACTGAAAGAATACCTTATTTACTTCCAACTCTGCTGAAAGGCCATTGGCCTGAGGCATTAACCCTGTTTCTCTCTCTTCTCTGATGTTGGCAGATTTATATCCAGTAATTTCACTTTGTTCATCAGCAATTACTTAATTTTGAATTTGTGCACATTCTATCCAAGAGCTGTTAAAAGACATTAGTCTCAGTTGTAAACGTTGGTTAATAGTTGTAGTCGGTCCACTTTAGTAAGAAAAGTCCATTTAAATTTTTCAGATCTCATTTAGAAAAATCTATTAAAAGGTGACATTAGATTTCATTAGATTCCAAAATCAACTTAAAGCTACAGTGATTACAACAAAAGGATAGATGTATGGTTGCTGATTGAGTTTCTCCATAGCTTGAAGTTGATAATTGGAATCTAATGAAATTATTTTTTTGTGTCTGAATTGCTTTGAATTAAATTGGTCACCCATATAATTAGTTGGTGTTCATTAGAATGCAGTGTCAATAAATGAACCCAGTTTGCATGACCATTCTCCAGTTGATTGAATTCTGGCCTTCTAAAGAGAATAAAACTGCATAATCTCAGTCCTTCTCATTGCTTTTAAATGATCTGACAAACTAGGTGAGACTTAAAACTTGGTAAAATCATATGGATGTAAGGCAAAATAAAGGCAATAAAGTTTGTCTCCTCTTTGCACTTGAGGAGGACAGACCATTTGAATGCAACACTATAAGATAAATTAGTAAGGCTTTGCACAATCTTTACTATCAATCTTCCTCTGATCTCTAGAGCCAGGCAATCTCTTAACCTAATGCACGATAACAGTAATATTTGCTCCAATGATTCAGTATATAGAACATAGAACATTTCAGTAGATACTGGCCCTTCAGCCCATCATGGGATGCTGACTCTTCAGACCTACTCCCAGATTAATCTGACCCTTTCCTTCCAACATAGCCCTCTTTTTTTCTTTCATCTATGTGCATATTTAAGAGCCTGTTAAATGTCCCTAATGTATCTGTGCACCATCCTACCACCACCCCAGGCAGCACATTCCATACACCTTCCACTCTTGGTGTAAAAACCTGCCTCTTACAACCCCCTATATTTTCTTCCCTGTGCTTTAAATTTATACCCCTTGCTATTAGCCCTTTTCTACCCTGGGATAAAGTTCCTGGCTGTCTACTCAATCTATGCTTCTTATCATCTTTTACTCTTCTATCCTATCAGCTCTCATCTTCTTCCTCTCCAAAGAGAAAAGCCCTAGTTCAGTCAACCTATTCTCATAAATCAAGCTTTCTAATCCAGGTATCAACCCGATAAATCTCCTCTGCACTATCTCTAAAGCGTTCACACTCTTTCTATAATCATGCAACCAGAACTAAATATAATGTTCCTCATGTGATATCAAGACTGCACATATTTTTTAATTATGCAATTATTGGGATATAATTAAGTTTTCACAAGAATTTTACATTCTTGAAAAAAAATCTCAACTCTGGCAACTTAATTTGAATTCAAAAAGGCCATCAATCCTTCCAATTCCTAAAGAGAAGGTGGAATGGAACAAGGGGAGAGATGTTTCTTAGATGACCTACTGTTCTAATCCTTTCCATATTAAGATACGTGCTTTGACACAAGGAAAGAACATCAATCTGCGTGCATGTTCCAACAACCCAACTTTCACCAGATTGGCAGAGGTCAAGTGGAGACAGGGCACCTGTCGTGCAAATAACACAGAACAGAAATTACTTATGGAACACTGATTGAAGCATTGTTGTCTATCATGGGTCCCTACTATCCCAGCATAGTAAAATTATACTAAAACTGTAAACTAGACTTTTCACATGAATGATGTAGTAATAACCTAGGTCCAGCTAGCCTACTGCCTTGCTTCCAACTGCTGTCCTGGTGAAATATTAGTTAAATTATTATCAGGTCAGATTTTGTGCTTGCAAGCTGGAAACAATATTTAATATAATTAGCTGTTTTTCCAGTTTCATGCTGAATGCCCACAATCCTATTGAACTACCATCTGAGAGCAACTGACAATCCCTTTTCTTATTTTAGACCATAAGACATAGAAGCAGAATTAGGCTATCAGGCCCATCGAGTCTGCTCCACTATTCAATCATGGCTGATCCTTTTTTTTATCTCCTCCTCAGCCTTCTCCCCATAACCTTTGATGCCATGTCCAATCAAGAACCTATCAATACACCAAGCATTAAATACACCAATGACCTGGCCTCCACAGCTGCATGTGGCAACAAACTCCACAAAATCACCACCCTTCAGCTAAAGAAATTTCTCCGCATCTCTGTTTTGAAAGGGCACCCCTCTATCCTGAGGCTGTGCCCTCTCATCCAATACTCACCCACCATGGGGAACATCCTTACCACATCTACTCAGTCTAGACCTTGCAGCATTTGAAAGATTTCAGTGAGATCCCCCCGCCCCCATCCTTCTGAATTCCAGTGAGTACAGACCCAGAGCAATCAAATATTCCTAGTATGATAACCCTTTAATTCCTGGAATAATCCTTGTGAACCTTCTCTGGACCCTCTCCAATGCAAGCATATTTTCTCACCCATTCCCCTAAACTGTCTAAGTCCTTCTCCAGCCTACCTGTTTCCTCAACACTACCTGTTCCTCCATAAATCTTTGTATCATCTGCAAACTTGGCAACAAAGCCATCTATTCTATCATCTATATCATTCATACACAACATAAAAAGAAGTGGTCCCAACACCAGCTCCTGTGGAACAGCACAAATCACTGGCAGCCAACCAGAAAAGGATCCTTTTATTCCCACTCACTGCCTCCTACCAATCAGCAAACTTTCTAACCATGATAGTAACTTCCCTGTAATACCATGGGCTCTCAACTTGGTAAGCAGCATCATGTGTGGCACGTTGTCAAAGGCCGTCTGAAAGTCCAAATATACAACATCCACTGCATCCCTTTTATCTATCCTACTTGTAATCTCATCAGGCAGGATTTTCCCTGAAGGAAACCATGCTGACTTTGTACTCTTGTCCTGTGTCACTAAGTGTCCTCCATCACCTCATCCTTAACAATTGACTCTAACATCTTCCCAACCACTGAGGTCAGGCTAACTGCTCTATAATTTCCTTTCTGCTGCCTTCCTCCTTTCTTAAAGAGTGGAGTGACATATGCAATTTTCCAGTCCCCTGTACCATGCCAGAGTCAAATGATTTCCAAATGTCATTTCTAATGCCACCACAATATCTGACGTTACTTCTTTCAGAACCTTAGGATGCAGTTCATCTGGTCCAGTTGACTTAAGTACCTTTAGATCTTTCAACCTCTTGAGCACTTTCTCTCATGTAATAATAACTGCACCCACTTCTCTTCCTTCATACACTACATCAGGCACACTGCTAGTGTCCTCCACAGTGAAGACTGATGCAACATACTCAGTTAGTTCATCAGCCATCTCCTTGTCCCACATTATTATATCTCCTGCCTTATTTTCTAGTGATTCTATACTCTACTTTCATTTCTCTTTTATTTTTAACATATTCGAAAAACCTTTTACTATCCACTTTGATATCATTTGCTAGCTTGCTTTCATATTTCATCTTTTCCCTTATAATGAATTTTTTATTTTCTCTCTGTAGTTTTTTAAAAACTTCCCAATCCTCTATATTCCCACTAATTTTTGTTTTTTGTTTGATTTCCCTTGTCCCTTCCTAAATGGTACTATCTTACCATTTGAGTATTTCTTCATTTTGGAATGCATGTGTCCTGCACCTCCCTCATTTTTCCCAGAAACGCACACCAATGCTGCCAGCAGCTCCTTCCAATTTACTTTGGTCAACTCCTCTCTAATACCACTGAAATACTGCTGCATCAGACTTTACTTCCCCCCTGTCAAATTTCAAGTTGAACTCAATCATATTGTGATAATTGTTCCTAAGGGTTCTTTAACCTTAAGTTCCCTAATCACCTCCGGTTCATTACATAACACCCAATCCAGTATAGCTGATCCCCTAGTAGGCTCCATGACAGACTGCTCTACAAAGCTCTTTCTTAGGCATTCAACAGACTCACTTCCTTGAGATCCGTCACCAAACTGATTTTCCCAATCAACCTGCGTGTTAAAATCTCCCAAGACTACCATAACATTGCCCTTTTGACTCACCGTTTCTATTTCCTGTTGTAACCTGTGGTCCACTTCCCAGCCACTGTTGGGAGGCCTGTGTATAATTTACTTGTAGCATAGCAAATTATTCTCTCTCGCATGCCCATCAAAGTCCATTTGAACCCAACAGTGCTCATCTGGGTTGAGGGTGGACACAGAAAGATCTGGAGGAAATCGATGTGGGCACAAGGGCAACAGGCAATTTTCATATAAACAGCACCCAGGTCAAGTTAGATCCCAGGACCCTGACGCTGAGGCCGAAGTGCTATCTGTTGTGGCACTGCACCACTTGCTTTGATGCCATTTCCAAAATTCTGCAGATGTTTTATGTGGTTATTGATCTTGTTTCCTTCTCTACATCTGCTGCTGACCTGCTTAATATTTCCAGAATTTTCTGACCTTATTCCTGCAAAACATTTTGTAGATGAGTATTTGAGCAGACCGTGATACCACAGAGGTTTAGAGAGGCCTTTTGAAATCAGCAGATACATAATGCATTGTTTTATTTACAGTAAATTATACAGATTGTAGAATTAGTGAAAATAACTGTTGGAACCAGCACAGCCAATCTTTATGCATTTAAAAAGGCCCATCCTATGAAAAATGGTGAAAGAATGAAAGAGAAAATAGAACAAACTTACATGTCCCTTTTGATTGGACAATGCACATCACATTTAGAACAAACTCTGAAATGAGTTGACACTTGATTGAAGCACTTTGAGAAACCTGCTGGGGCTTGCAGACACAAGAGATGACAGATTCTGGAATCTGTAGCAACAAACAGCCTGCTGGAAGAACTCAGCAGGTCAAGTATTATCAATGGAAGGAAAAGAATAGTTGACACTTGAGGTCAAAAACCTTACATCAGGACTTGAGCGCTTCAAAATAAGTTCCTCCATTGCTAGGGTTTTCACCTTCAGCTGCCTTGTGCATTAGCAGTCACTCTTAGATTAAGGTTTAGAAAGGGATTAAGGATTGTTCTTAATGAGGATGTTATATATTATTCCCACTGGACTGGGAATCCTAAACAAGATGTCATAGCTACTTAGAGCTACTTCATTCAGAACACTGACTTGGTAATAAGTCACATTTTTCCCTTCAAACTGAAAATTTAAATCAGGATAATTTGAAATAGTATGTGGTATTCATAAATTTTGTGAGGCAGAGACAATATGGATAGATGGGAAAGGTAGTACAGTATATCAGTTATGATCTAATTGAATGGTAGAACAAATTTTAAAGCTATCACGTAACACGCAAAAATTGGCATTCACATTTAATTGAATGTTTTTATCTTTTAGGTTCTTATCCAAGACTATCACTGAGTTTTCGGCTTAAAAGAAATATCGGCTACTTCATCCTGCAAACATACATGCCATCGACCTTAATCACAATTTTGTCATGGGTCTCCTTCTGGATCAATTATGATGCTTCTGCTGCAAGAGTTGCACTAGGTATTCATCTACTAGTCAGTAATCTAGATCTGTGCTTGGGATATAAAACATGGGTCTCAGTAATGGAGATGAGAGTATGGAGCATAATTCCTGATAGAATATGAGATGCAAGCCCTGCCGATAAATCTGGATAGTCGGGAACAGCAGAATAGGATAATAGAGGTGTTTATTAATTGCTTGAAAACATTCATTCACAATAACACATCCTCTGTCCCTCGCCCATGCACACCAGCACCTTTCCTGGGGTCTGCTCTAACAGTAATGGGTGTGACAAAGTTTATTAGCACTCACCACCTAAATACAGTTAACACTAATTGATATAAATCACTTGGGTAAAATTAACACATGTAACCCTATGGGGTACTTAGAACAATTAAAGCAGAGCAAATGTGGCTGCTGTGGTTTAAGCAGAATGTGATGAGAAGTGATGAGAATCTCATAAAATAAGCACTAGATTATCATATCTCACAGCACAGCTGTAATGGGGACTCCCTGCCAGGAATTCTCACTTCTGCAGTTCTTTCAGGTCCTGACTGAAAATTCATTCAGATGAAATGTCATTTCCCCCACCCTGCCCCCCACCCCACCAGTTTGATTGTAGTTGGATTAGTTGGATCTTACTGTTGTTGTGAGTGGGGGAGGCTCTGGGCAAGAAGTGTACTGTAAGATGATGAGGACTTCATTTAAAAAGGATCTTGTCTTGTGATGCAGATTAGAATTTTGTCCATTTCCTGCAAAGTTTGTCAATGAAGGACATCATCTTCACCTATCCCCCTCCTATTTTTTTCCAAGTTTATTATCACTGACGTATGTGGTGAAATTTGCTGTTTTGGGACAGAGTACAGTCAAAGGCATAAAAGTTAGAAGTTACTAAATATAAGTAAGTCAATAGTGTGAAGGAGGTATAATAAGGTAGTGTTCATGGCTTCATGAACTGTTGAGGAATCTGATATTGGAGAGAAAAAGCTGTTCCTAAAACATTGACTTTGTCAGGTTCCAATACCTCCTCTGAGTCTTTTCCCTTTGCATCTCTCAGTTTAGTCCATTTCTTCATGCCATATAGAAATTCTCATTATCTAAAAAAATCTCCAACCAAGAATCCAGCTTGCCCTCCCTTCCTGCTTCTGCCTATCACCATTGGAAACAATCTACAGATAGGAAGCTGGCTTCCATGTGTTTACTGATGACTTCCGTTTCCAACTCTTTGAAATCTCTTGTCTATTCACTGCTGCCTCAGTGGTGTCAAACATATTGCTCATCATCCAGCCTTGGGTTCATCACATCATCCAACAATGGGAAGAAATGAGGCTTTGTGTCCTTATCACTGATCCCATCCATCACCGACTTTTTTTTTCTTAGATTGAATCAGTTTGCTCATAACCTGAGCATCCTTTTGGAATCCATCTTGAGTTTCTAATCATATAACTTCTCCATCACAAAGACTGCCTACTTCTGCTATATCTCAGGTCTCTCTGAAACCCTCACTCATTCCTTTGAATGCTCAAGATTTGACTGCTCCAAAACTCTTCCAACTCACCCCAAGAATTTGACCTCATCCAAATCTCTGCTTCAATCCAGCATGTTCTCCTCAGGCGTGATCCCTGAAGTACATCATCCCTTAATTCCCCCATGTCCTCCAATCTGTCCACATATTCAGACCATGGTCTCACAAATCTTATTTTCTCTTCATCTCTTTATTGTCTGGTTTGCCTAGCACTACCAAAAATCCTGTCTCTTCACTTCCTCTTCTTTCTTCAGATCCTATTTAAGACATATTATTGATTAAATTTTTATGATGGTTATGAGGCTTTGATTATGCCTCTGTAAAGCACTTAAGATTTTTTGTGTTAAAGGCACCACATCAACACAAATTCTAATGATTGCATGAAATGCAAGTTCCTTTTTATATGTTATAGATATTTTAATGTCATCTGTTGATTGTTATTATTTTACAGGAATCACAACTGTACTTACCATGACAACTATCAGCACCCACCTCAGGGAAACCCTTCCCAAGATCCCCTACGTTAAGGCCATTGATATTTACTTGATGGGTTGTTTTGTCTTTGTATTCCTGGCTTTATTGGAGTACGCATTTGTTAACTATATATTCTTTGGAAGAGGGCCACAGCTTCAGAAGAAAGCAGCTGAGAAAGACACTCAGACCCAAGTGAAAGGAAGGCTGGGAAACAACAAAGCTCAGGTAAAAAAATGGAACATTTTGGAACTTACTGTGCGAGTGTGTAAAATGAACAAAAATTATCTCAGCTTTACAATATTTCTGGCTTCTTTTCTATCTTAGAGGTTGAGGAATTGTTCATTCCTTCTGATTTCATCTAGAGATGGAGATGAAGGATAACTGAGTTGATAAAAATGTGTAATGTGACTTAATCCTACAAAAAATGTTTCTTTTTAGAAAGCAGAAATATGCTTTTGTACATTAGGCATAATTAATGTGAACCTATCTGTCTGTTTGGGTGAAAAATGGTCCAAGTTGATTACTTCTCTTGGAAATTATGCTTACATTTAACAAAATTCAACATAAAAGGCGATTAGCACATTGGAGGTTTTCATTGGGCATTTATATTACCTCTGTGTAAATCTCAAATTCACTGCCCAAGGCAACTCTAATATTCAGAGATGGGAATTTATCTTCTGAACACAAACTACAGAAAGACATTTATCATCACAAACTGTTTCTGAATTAATAACACTGAAATTCCTAATATTGTGTTCTATATTGTGGCATTATTAATGAGTAGCATAATGATAACAGTTGTAGGAGACTGTTGCAAATCTCTCTACATGTAGTACTAGCAGATTATCCAAGGGTATAAAATGTGTTAGGTGACATATTGTGTGATCAGAATGCAATTTTCTTTTCTTACTGGTGATAACCAGGCTTAAACTGTAGTGTCTATTATGCTTATTTCCTCTTACCAGAACTGTGAAATAAATTGGCAGTTCCTTATTTTGTTATTGATGCTCCATCGATAACTCTCTCTGAGATGTGAAGGCGAGATATCGGTTTTTATTGACTGGAAGAAAGAACAAGCAGTAGTTGACTACCATACTACATCCTGGAGACTGAGGGCCGGGCTCAGGCCTCAATCGCCTTTATACTGGGGTCTGTGGGAGGAGCCACGGTCAGTGGGAGGAGCCACAGGAGCAGTCAGCAGGGGGCGTGTCCAGACAGGTATATGTAGTTCACCACAGTTATGTACATTTTTGGCATGTGGGTATCACTGCCAAAGCTGGCATTAATTAATCACTTCCAATCAATGTTAAACTGAGACGATAATTCAGAAGGAAGTGTTGAGTCAATGCCGTTGCTGTGGACTTGGAAGTCGTACTAATAGGAAAGATGGCAGATTTCTTCCTGATTGGATACTAGTGAACTAAAATATAAAACAAGCTTGTTTTGTGATCAGTACCAATACTGGCACTGACTATGTTTTATTGAAACATTATACAGCACAGCAGGGAGCATTCAGCTCAAAATGTGTCCAAGCTACTCAAATAAAACTACCCAACACTGTTACCGAATCTGTAAAGGTTGTTGCTCAGACTTAGCAGCTTTTTCAGGTTCGTAGGGATAGTTTTGGGTCAGTGAGGGTATTTAGGGGACAGGTTAGGGTTTAGAGACAGGGATGATGAGAGTTTGAGGTTAGGAGCAGTAGATGAAGAGTCAGTGGTAGGGTGGGACTCCAGGTCAAAGTGTTCTGTGGTAGAAGACTATTGATCCCCATGGATAATGTCAGAGCAGCAGGTGCTGGTGCAGAGACCAGTGATCCCTGCGGTCAATGGCCGAGGTTGGCAGGTCCCATGGACGAGGTATGGTGACCCCCAGGATGGCGAGTCCCAGAATCAGAGGTCTGTGTGGGCAACAGGCTGAGGGGGCAGTCACCCACCTCCCCCCAGATCAACGAGGTCTATGTGGGCAGCAGGCACAGGGGTCAGTGACCCACCCTCCCCTCCGTTCAACAAGTCCCAGGGTCAGAAGTCTGTGTAAGTCCAGATTTCGAGGCCCAGAGTTCAAAGTGGCATGATTGCTGAGTCCTGGGGTCGATACCAAATGTTAAAGACCAAATTCAGCAAGTCTAGAAGTTGAGACCTAATGGTCAAAGCCCCTGGGTCGGCACATCCAGAAATCAGGGACCCAATATCTGTGAGTCTGTGTCCAAGCCCGGGACAAAACCCTAGGCCGGTGAGTCCTGTGATTCCATAGTTCAAGGCTCAGAGTTCTAACTTCCATGACTGGCGTGTCCTGGGGTTAATACCAAAGGTCAAAGACCAAACCCCTGCACATGTTGTGATAGTTGTTAACACAAACATCACCTTTCACTGTATGTTTCCATGTGCATGTGATAAACAAATGAATCTGAAGATCTAAAGATCCTTAGCCCTTCAAGTCACGGCTCTTGAAATATAAATGCAAGTACATTTCAAATATGCTGAGGGTTTCTACTTTTACTCCACTTTCATACAGTTCCGAACTCCTAAGATGTGATACATGAAAATTCCCGTCTCCCCTTTAATCCACTATTAATTGCTACAAGTCTGTGCCCCTGCTTTTTGATTTCTCTTTCAAAGGAAGTAGATCCTTCCTATCTATCCTATGTCTCTCAATTCTAATCTTAAATTTATACACTTCAATTAAACCTCTTTTTGGCTTCTGTTGCACCAAAGAAGATATTTGTCTAATCTTTCTTCATTGCTGAACTTTTCCAATACTGGAGACATCTTTGTAAATCTCACTTCACCCTCTCCGGCACAATCAAATATGCTCTCTACTGAGTGAAGTACTCAAGTTTATGGCCTGAATATTATTGTATGCAGAATGGGCTGAAAAATGACAGAATGAATGAGTTTTGGTCTGAGGTGAGGCACTTTTGGAGGACAAACCAAAGTGTCACTTACACAGTGAACTGTGTGGCACTGAGGAGTGTGGTAGATCAGAGGGATCTGAAATATAGTTCTGTAATTCCTTGAAAGTGGTGGCACAGGTAGATGGGGTTATAAAGAGAACTTCTGGCCACTGGACTTCACAAATCAAAGAATGGAGTACAGGAGCTGGTATGCCATGTTGAAGTTGTACAAGACATTGGCGAGGCCCAATTTGGAGTATTGTGTGCAGATCTAGGCATCTACCTACAGGAAAGATCCTGACCTGTTGAGTTCCTCCAGTGTTTTGTGCGTGTTGCTTTGGATTTCCAGCATTTGCAGCCTTTCTCATGTTTAAGATATCAATAAGATAGAAAGAGTGCAGAGAAGATTTACGAGGATATTGCTAGGAATTAAGAACCTAGGTTAAAGGTTGAATAGATTAGAACTTCATTCCCTAGAGCATAATGAAAAATTTAATAGGGGTATACAAAATTATGAGGGCTATAGACAGGGAAACCCACTGTTCCCCTTCTTATGTCAGTAGAAATGGTTCCACCAGGCTTGGTAGCCAAGTCACACATGAAGTCCAGAAGCTGGACTCGGTCATCAAAGGCTATTTGAGATGCACGCCATTGTGAGCAATTAATAGGCAGTGGGGAAAATCTTGAGCTGGAATCCCTAAAGCAGTCCTACGTTGAGTTCAATGCTGACTGGCAAATTCTTCAATGCCACTGGTGCCAAACTGTATCGGCATCTGCTATTCCTTTAGATTCATCAGCTGCATGGAGAAGGGAAGCCTACTGCATGCTCTCCATAGCACTGGCTTGTGTACTTACGTGCAGTGCTGCACCAACAACGTAGACAGCTAGGATGCGATATCCATGGTCAACCCCAACCCACGGAGGGCCTTGATAGATAGGGTAAATGCATGCAGGCTTTTTCCACTGAGACTGGGCGAGACTAGAACTACAAGTAATAGATTAAGGGTGAAAGGTGAAATATTTAAAGGGAACATGATGGGGAATTTCTTTATTCAGAAGGTGGTAAAAGTGCGAATGAGTTTTCCAAAAACAGGTCGACTAAAACTGAAGACAGAATGGGCAATTGGAAGCCAAAGACAGCAGATGAGTGATGTATTAGGAACAAGTAAGCTATAGGGGGAAAAATGGAGGGAAAGCACATGAGAAAGAAATGGAGAAAATTATGGGGTTAAAGATTGCCAAAGAAGCAAGGTAGAAACATTCAGCAAAATGAGACAGGGGCATTTTGCTGTTAAATTTTATAGAGAAAGGTTTGAAATGAGCATCACAAGTATAAAATTCCAGCAGTCATTTTTTTTTTCTTTCTCAGATCAAGCAGCAACATTAATGAGGAAGGTGATTTTAGAGTGTGTGCCAACCAGTGTATATTTCATTTCTATTTAACCCTGACTACTATTTGTCATTTTTAAGAACATCATTCCTGAAGTGACTAAATAGACATTTAAATTTGAATTATCAGGAAGAAAATAACAGCACACCAGTCATATCAATGTTCACAGCATTCTCAAAATAAATAAGTGTACTTTGTTTTCATGTGCAAATATTTTTACCACAGTTATATAATATCTTGAGGAGACGGCACCTGGACTGTAGTGTTCAACTTCGGTACTCACTGTACCTGATAAAGGATATTTAGTGCGTGTCATTGTGGGGGTGCAATGGAAATTCTTCAGACTAGTTCTTTGGATGGAGGTTTTGCCTTTTAAAGAGAATTTGAATAGTTTGGACTGTATTCACTAGAGTTTATGAGAATGAGAGATCTTGCTGAATCTTACAAAATGTTTGGAAGTGTGACTACTAAGATCTCATTTTTCATGCCTTGAACCAAGGGTCCCTAAGGAGAGGGCCATTTAGGACTGAGGTAAAATTTCTTCATTAAGTGGAATTTGCATCTTTGGATTCCCAATGTTGAGATGATCTTGCTGAATGACAAGGCAGCCTCAGGGGTAATACCCATGACCTAACCACCAGTGCTGTAAAAACTAGAAACTGTCCAGTGTGAACTTGAGGTGGACTTTTTCAGATCAGAAGAGTATAGCTACAATTCTACTGTGGCTGCAAGATCAGATCAGAGGCAGATGGCTCACCTCCCTACACTGTTTATAAGGCACCAAATCAGGAAAGTTTTGGAGGATTCAGTACTTGCCTGAATGAGCACAGTCCCAGTGACACTCAAGACTGTCATTACCAACCAGGACTAACCAACCTGATTGATTCTCATGCCTAAACATTTCCTCCACCTCCTGTGCACAGTAACTGTAGTGTGTTATTCGCAAGATGCCCTGTCATCAGCGACTGAGGGAAGTCCAAATGGGCAAGCTCTTTCAGCATCAGGGCAGCAGGCGCATGGGGACACCACCGCCTTAAGGTTCCCCTGCCTTGACAATGTGCTATTGTCAATGCTTTATCCTTGCAGGGCACTAAGGTTGGAATATCTTGTCCAACATCACTGTGAGAGTAGCTTCGCCCAGAAGTTCTGCAGAGGTTCTGGGAGCAGCTCATCACTAGTTTATCAAAGCACCACACACAAAATGCTGGAGGAACTCAGCAGGCCAGGCAGCATCTATGAAAAAGAGTAATCAGTCAACATTTTGGGCCAAGACCCTTCAGTAGGACTGGAGTTGACTGTTAACTCTTTTCCATAGATGCTGCCTGGCCTGCTGATTTCTTCCAGCATTTTGAATGTGTGGGTTGGATTTCCAGCATCTGCAAATTTTCTTGTCTTTGTGCTACTAGTTTATCAAAGGCAGTTATGAATTTTCACTGTTTCCTGATCTCAGCGACAATGTCCCCTGACCCTGAAAATTAATATTTTAAACAACTAGCTTAACAACGAGCTAGTGCAACAGATCAGCAACCACTGTAGAAATGACAGAGGAAAACACTCAGTATGCCGATGGGTTAATGTTTCTCGCTGGGCCTTCATGCAGGGAATCTGAAAAGAAATCCCACTGTTCCAATTCAAGGTTGTGAGCAGCAGCCTCTTGTCACAACCGTGGGCTCTGCCGAGGGGCCTGAGCATCTCGCCGGTGGGCTTGGAACAGGGTCTGCAATCACACTTGTGAGTATGTGCCTTCCAGCCAATTAATGTTTCATTGTGATTGCATTGAACTTGCTTCCTCTCACTTGAGTCTTGTTGAATCTTGAGCATAAGCACAGCTACATCAACACTCCCTGCTTACTTTTGTACTTGTTCCATGAAGGAAGTCTTTCGTTTAGATTGCCACTGTAAAGGAGTGGTATTCCTTTTACATAGAAAACCTACAGCACAATACAGGCCCTTCAGCCCACAAAGTTGTGCCAAACATGTCCTTACCTTAGAAATTACTAGGCTTACCCATAGCCCTCTATTTTTCTAAGCTTCATGTACCTTTCCAAAAGTCTCTTAAAAGACCCTATCGTATCCGCCTCCACCACCGTTACTGGCAGCCCATTCCATGCACTCACCACTCTCTGAGTAAAAAACTTACCCCTGACATCTCCTCTGTATCTACTCCCCAGCACCTTAAATCTATGTCCTCTTGTGGCAACCATTTCAACCCTGGGAAAAAGCCTCTGACTATCCACATGATCAATGCCTCTCATCATCTTATACACCTCTATCAGGTCACCTCTCATCCTCCGTCGCTCCAAGGAGAAAAGGCCAAGTACATTCAACCTATTCTCATAAAGCATGCTCCCCAATCCAAGCAACATCCTTGTAAATCTCCTTTGCACCCTTTCTATGGCTTCCACGTCCTTCCTGTAGTGAGGTGACCAAAACTGAGTACTGTCCTCTAAGAGGGGTCTGACCAGTGTCCTATATAGCTGCAACATTACCTCTTGGCTCCTAATTTCAATTCCACGATTGATGAAGGCCAATACACCATATGCCTTCTTAACCAAAGAGTCAACCTGCGTAGCTGCTTTGAGTGTCCTGTGGACTTGGACCCCAAGATCCCTCTGATCCTCCACACTGCCAAGAATCTTACCATTAATGTTATATTCTGCTATATACTAGATACTATATTCTTTTCTATTAAGTTACTCCATGTGTGTCACAGTGCCGACATTAGCTTTCAGTTTAGGAGTGTTAGTTAACGGCCCTGATGACCTGGCACTTATAATTTATTTTCCCTATAATTCTGCACAGTTCTTATTAAAAGTCAGTGAACCTGCTTCACCTTCTGCACTTAGGCCATAACCCTACATTCCTATTGGCTCTGGCCCCTATCCTGCATGCAGTCTTTTGTGAACCTGGACAAAAGAACATTCCATCTAATAATCCTGAACCATCTAGAAGAAAAGCTGAGAAATAATACTGACCTTGAACAGGACAGGCACATTCTGACTTTTCCCTGAATCCCCAAAGTAGGGAGGAAACCCACCACATCCAAATGAATCCATCAGCCTTCACAGTGATGCCCCTTCAGGATTACAACAGAAGTGTACCAAACAGCTGAGGATTTTGTACCTGTGTCCTTTCACTTCTTGAGGGCTATACTCAACAAAAGTTGCCAGTACAAGGTCAAGGAGCACATTGGATTTAACTAGATTGCTGTTCCATTTACAGCTATTAACTTCATATGAGAAAACCTGCTACCCATTGTAAATTTAGTTTGACCCGAAGTAGTTTCTAACCCAATGGGTTAATAAACCACCACAGTGGATTTCTAGTCTCAATCTTCTTTAGACTCCCTATAAGGTGAAGTTAATTGCTCAGTCATAAATCAACACCAATTATGTTGTTACGTAGTGAAGAAAACAATTTATATACAACACGTTTAGATAAAATATGTTGAGTGACATTACCTTGGGAAGTTTTAAATAATATTTGCGGAAAGTTTTGCTGGCATTCTGCACTGGGACTTTGAGCACGAGGGAACTTTTTTAACAATTGTAATGGAACTTGAAGAATTTCTGTTCTAACCTGAGAAATCAGATGACAGAGAAGACTACGCTCGGACAGAGCAGACATATACTTTGTCAGCGGGTATTCCTATTGTAGGAAAGAGTAAATCTGCAAGCTAGAAAACTAGAAAGTGATGTCCACATGACTTTTCATTGAGCAGAAGTTTAGCCATTTTCTTACAAGCTTTTGTAATTTAAACTGAAAAGACAAGCTGGCACAAATGCCTGAAAGCTTAAAGATGGAATTCCAGGCATAAAAATAGAGAAATTGTGGGTAATTCGAGTGAAGTCCAGAGGGAATCCCTTCTGAAAAATTTTTGGAGACTTATATTAGGAATTAATCACTTCATTAACCATAAGTGGTTTTATAATTAAAAGATGTTAATGATAAAAGAAGAGTGACATTTAGATTTTCAGCACATTTACTGGGCCATTAGTTATCCAAAAGCTATAGCTGCAGTTCCTATACCAAATCCAGCTCATCTCTTTTCCAACACCTGTCAATTCAAAGGAACTATTTTCTTTACTTCTAAGGCAATGAGCCATTGTGGCCTATCCATCCTTTATCAATCATTTGCAGTTTCCCACTCCTCCTAAATCACCCTGGTACTCCTATACCTTTCAAATCTCTGAATGTGAGACATTTCTCTAATCTGCCTAATTCCACTCCCTCCTGTTGATTCTAGCATGCTCCCTATCTCATCTCCCCTCAGTGATCAGTAGGACTGCGCTTACATTTGTCCACCAGAGATGCTCCATTTCTATCCTCCATGCAACAGTTTACTGTCTTAGGCACACAGCCACAAGGTGCAACTGCTATGAAAATTAGCTTTTTGTGGTTTACAACCTCAGCATGGTATGTGACAAATATAAATTAACATCAAATTTACATGGTTTACATGACAAAATAAGCACAACATTAGTAAATGTTGAAGAGAGAGACAGAAATGTAGTCTGTGGTAGTATGATGGCAATGTGGAAGAAGATATTGTTGAACCTTGAAGTGTGGGTCTCATGTACCTCCTGCCTAATGGCAACATCGGGAAGAGGGCATCGGGAAGATGGTGGGTGCTTCCTAATATGATGAACGTCACTTTACTGGGATATTGCCTCTAGTAAATATCCTCAGTGGCAGGGTCCATGATGGAATTGGCTGAGTCCACTTCCCTCTGAAGCAAATGCATTCCTGTGCATTGGGGTTTCCATGCCAGTCCATGTTGCAAACCAGTCAGAATGCTTTCTACTGTACATCTGCAGAAGTTAGACAGATGCATGTTGCTTCTCCAGGAAACTATTCCTGGATTATGTAGTATTCTTCTTCGTCCTTGTACTGTTGTCTCTCCTGTGCTGTTTCGCTCTTCTTTTTCTTCACAGTGCTTCCAGTAATAACAGAGGAAATTACCGTAAACTCTGGGTCAGAACTCATTTTGCAGAAGTTCATTTGGACTGTGCAATTGCGGCCCAATATGTTTTGAGAGACCTCTTAGGTTAATTAGCTCTCAAAAAAAAGGGGAAATGATTGAGAGTGGGGGTGTAGCGGAGATGGCCCAGTTGTATTAGTTTATATAATCTCCTCCATTTGAGATTATTTTAACTTGGCCTTTGCAGACCTATACCATTCCTTAGGTGAGTTGAAGAGATATCAAATGTAAAGATAAATGGCAGACTGAAATTATTTAAACAAGTAGGTTAAATAGGTTAACAACTTGTCTTAAAATTAAGAGATCAATGATGAATGAACATATTAAGCCTTTGCTATGATAATCACCAACAGTCTATTCTGTATAAGATTTATTTCCTTCCACTGGGAACTAAGATTATATATGATGGTCACCGAGGTCTCACACAATGTTAGTCACTCAGGAGAAGAGAAGCTGAGCTTTCAGCCTATCCCCTAGCCCGCCACCAGTCAAATGGTGGTCTCTACTGATAATTGTTAGCATTTATATTTCTCAGCTCCAACAACCCAAGTTTAGTCCTGACCTCAGATGCTGTCTGCCTAGAGGTTATGTGCTCTTGCTAAAGCTGCGGCATGCAGGTTGATGAGTTAGTTATCCTTGATATGTAAATGAGGGGTAGGATCTGAAGAGAGTTTAGAAGAACATGGGGAGAATAAACTGGGATAGATGCTTGATGTTTGGTGCAAACTCAGTGTTGCTGAGCTGTGCTATGACTACACTCAGAGGTCACTTTATTAGGGTGCACATGTACACCTGCTTCTCAATGCAAATATCTAATCAGCAATCAGCCAATCATGCAGCAGCAACTCAATGCATAAAAGCATGCAGGCATGGTCAAAAGGTTCAGTTGTTGCTCAGATCAAACATCAGAATGTGGAAGAAATATGAGCTACGTGTTTTTGACCGTGGAATGATTGTTGGTGCCAGATGATATGGTTTGAGTACAGGCTGTCCCTGGGTTACAAATGAGTTCCGTTCCTGAGTCCGTCTTTAAGTCAGATTTGTATGTAAGTCGGAACACGTACATCCGGTATTATTTAGTGTCAGTTAGTAAATGTTTGACTTAGAATATAGTATATATTTTACATTTCTATGCATATAAAACACTCAAAAAACATGTGTATTTCAATAATTAAACCACTGCGTTGCTTAGTAATAATTGTAGCTTTCATCGGGGCAGGGCCTTTCACATGCTCCATTATTCTCACTTTATCCTTTAAAATTGTTCTGATCATTGACCGACTGTAGCCTAACACTTTTCCAATGACTGATGGCATTTCACCTCTTTCTGATCGCTTTCCATTTTATTTTCAATCGCAATTGTTTTCCATCAAGGGAACAGAAAACTGCAGATTCAGCAGCAGCCATGGGCGGTGTGTCCTCTGCTCCCCCGGGTCCTAAATTCCACCTGCACTGAGCCAGGTTAAATGGGACAAGTAGGGGCGGTGCTGACTGGAAAAGGGAGGGTCAGGGTGAATCTTGCTAAAAAATATTTAAGACAAATACAAAGTTACACACTCAACACAGTGTTAACAGCAACAACTTAAAATGGCAGATGGTGTCATGATCTGACTTAAAATGGAGGACAGCGTTCTCCTTCCTCGGTTCGTAAGTACGAGTTGTTTGTAAGTCCGACGTTCATAACTTGGGGACTGCCTGTATCTCCCGATCTCCTGGGACTGTCCCACACAACAGTCTCTGGAGTTCACAGAGAATGGTGACAAAAACAGTTTGTGAGAAAAACACTTTGTTAATAAGGTCATTCAGAGGAGAATGGCCAGACTTCTTCAAGCTGACAGGGAGGTGACAGTAACTTAAGTAACCATGTGTTACACCAGTGGTGTACAGAAGAGCATCTCTGAATACACAACATTTCAAACTTTGAAGTGGGTTGGCTACTGCTGCAGAAGATAATGAACAAACATTCAGTGGCCCCTGTATAAGATGCAGAAGGTACCTAATAAAGTGGCTACTGACTGCAGTGCCATGAGATCTTTCATGTCTTCTTGAGAGAGCAGAAGGAAGCCCAGTTTAGTATAGCATCTACAAAAAAAGTCACTTCCAGCAGTTTTAGTCTCCTCCTCAATATGCTACAACTAGTAGTGGATCAGGACCTGGGTTCTTTGAGAGGGATCATGGTTGGATATTGGGGTCAAAGAATCAGAATCTGTATCATGTCTATTATCACTGACTTCTTTAACACAAAATTTGTTATTTTGCTGCAGGAGTACAGTGCAAGTACATACTACTATAAATTATGAAATAAATAGTGCAAAAAAAGGAATAATGAGGTTCATGGACCGTTGAGAAATCTGGTGGCAGAGGAAAATCAGCTGTCCCTATATATTTAAATGTATGTCTTCAGACAGTTGTATCACTCTCTTGGTGGTAGTAATGCGAAGAGGTCATGTCCTGGCTCATGAGGGTCTATATGATCAATACCACCTTCCTAAGGCCTCACCTTTAGAAAATGTCCTTGTTGATGCAGAGGTTGTGCTCTTGCGACCCTATACATCAGAACCTCCACATCAGGCTGTGTATGCAATCAGTTAGAATGAATGCATTCTTCTTGGGCCTCCTGCCAGATACAGGTATCAATTTGAACCAATGTTTTGATGACAAATTCTACCATCTTCATCAGGGATGATGCCTGGGTATATCAGGACCGGGGGTATTTATAACCCCATCATCTGTCTCTCCTGATTGATTAGTCCTCATCCAATCAGGTTTCAGCTGTCCCACCTTGTTTACTATCGAATTCCAGTTCTTACTTAGAGCAAGACCTTCGTCTTTGTTAAAATTCTTTTCCTCTAGTTTTATTTCAATGGCTTCCTTCACCCAGACAGTCCCAAAAGCCATTGGCATAGCAGGAGTTTTGTGCCATCAAAGTCAGTCCTATGGCCATTGTGACTGCAATATTCTGCTACCCTAGATTTCTCCAGGTAACTCAAACAGATCTCCTTGATGCAGGGTTCCACCGTGCATCCTGTCTGGCTGATATACACTGCTCCACGTTCACAGGGAGTCCCAAGTCATCTTTGACCCACATAGCTATCTTAGGGGTTTGTGGATGGTATTAATCCAGTATCATGACAATCCATCCAGAAACAATGGAAGTAAAGGGAAGGCAGGTGGTAGCAA
This sequence comes from Hypanus sabinus, assembly GCF_030144855.1. Lineage (NCBI taxonomy): Eukaryota > Metazoa > Chordata > Chondrichthyes > Myliobatiformes > Dasyatidae > Hypanus > Hypanus sabinus. The sequence continues at coordinate 50,027,005 of NC_082719.1, forward strand.
CGGGTTCCTCCTTGTTAGGCTTCCTGGTTTTTCCATCGGCCCATTTAAAGCCCCGATTGATTTCCCTTCATCTTGTAGCCATTCTGTAGAAAACCACTCAAACAGACTTATACCTCAACAATAACAGCCACCGTCGCAGCTCCCGATGTAGAGCGGTTCTTTCTACTTTGATTAACAGGGCAAAATAAGATGATTATGCATGATGATCCTACAGAATGGTTACAAGGTGAAGGAAGTCAACTCAAGGACCAATAGACTCTCACTTATCATCGGGGGGGGGGGGGGAAGAGAGAGAGATTGCTTGAGTGCAGGGGCCTTCTATAGACAGCGACATAAACTGCCTGCTCTCTCAATGTTTCAGTCTCCCGTGATGCTTTAGTCAGTGACATCAGTGAGAAATCAGGTCATCTACAAGGCCACACCCAAAGGCTTACATCTTCCAGGCCACACCTGGAAGTATCGAAACGCCAGGCTGCTCAAGTGAGTCCGAGAGTGAGAACCCACTGTCTGTGAAAAACCATAGTTTGAGCTGCAGCTGTAGATCACAGACTCCGACAGGACCCCAGCCCTTTTGAAAAAAAAAAGACATGAGAAGAGAAGAATAAACTGTTTCAAGGATGAACTGGAAGAAGTCACCCAGGTTTGGAAAATCCATCTTTAGCTCCTCCCACTCCAAATATATCGAAGAGAAAAGTAAGGACTATTCTCTCACTCTCGGTGCATGGGATTGGACAGAGTCAATACCGACAGGCGTCAGAGGTGAACTGCTGTAATAGGGAGAGAGTTAGCTTGATATTATATCAATATCACAGCCCAAAGTGAGACCCAGCATTCAGGAGAGGCAAATTTTGTGAAAGAGGTGCAAGGTAAGTATTATTTTTGAGTGGAAAAGGAATTCAGGACCACCGAGGGGGACTGGGTGGATTTGCAGTAAAGATGGAGATCTCTGGCAAACTTGCTGGGTGTCCAAAGGGCTCATGACCATGAAATCCCACCTGATGCATGGCAGGAAGCATGTCTCCCCATTCACGTTACACCCCAACCATGATCAACCCAGATGATATCAAGAATAAGTTCTATGAAGAACTGCACTCAGTTGTTGCCACTGTTCGAAAAGAAGACAACCTTATCATTCTTGGTGACTTCATGGCACGAGTGGGCTCTGACAGCACCTCCTGGGATGGGATCATCAGGAAATACAACACTGGCCGGTGCTTCAGCAATGGTCTTCGACAACTCCAGACTTATGCTGGAAGTAAGTTGTCGATCACTGACACTGCTTCCACCTTCCCACCGATAACAGAACTTTGTGGATGCATCTCCGCTCTAAGCACTGGCCTTTACTTGACCGCATCATGGCCAGGAAGAGAGACAGGAAGGATGCAAGGGTGAGAAAGTCTATGTGCAGTGCTGAATGCTGGACAGACCACCATCTCATCGTTTCTAAAATGAGCATCCATATCCATACCCCAACAGAGTCCCACAGGGAAAGAAAGTCCTGAGTTGGCTGAACATCTGCAAGCTGGAAAGAAGCAATTTTTTTTTGTTGACACTCTGGAAAACTACGTAAGCTCACCTCTCTGCATACTCAGAATTTGGAAGGTGCTTGGTCAACCCTTTGGGAGCTGATCAACGACACTGCTGCAGTGGTTCTGGGGCTTGCTACCAGAAAGCACAAGGACAAGCACACTGAACTCTGTGCCAACATCAAACAATTGCTAGTTGAGAAACATCATCTTCACAAAGCTCTCCTCAGAGACTCTAAGTCCACCTCAGAGAAGGATGCCTTCAATAACATCGGAAGGACTGTACAACACAGATGCAGGAGTATGAGCGAAAAAAGCTGATGAGATCCAGGCATATGCAGAGAGTTACAATTTAAAGAACTTTGCCGCTGCATTGGAAGAAGTATATGCCCACATCATCAGGATCAGCGCCTCCCCTTTGTGCTGATGGGAACATGTTGATCATGAACAAAGAGGAAACCCTTCATAGGTCGGCTGAGCACTTTAACAGAGTTGTGAATCATCCTTGGACTATAAATGATGAAGCCATTTATCACCTACCCCAAGCACCTATCAGTGAAGCAATGTTGAGCTTAGTCAAGACCTAGAAAGCAAATCATCAGATGCAACACCAGCTGAGGCCAAAAAGGAAGGTGGTAAAGCTCCATCAGCTCTTTTGACTCATGTGGCAGCAAGAGACGATTCCACAGGAATTTAAAGATGCATCCATTATCTACCTGCGTAAGTGAAAGAGAAACTGACATTTTTGCAACGGCTATCAGGGAATATCCTTATTGTCTATCACAGGCAAGATCTTCACCAGGCTTCTTCCCAACTGTCTCATATTACACCTTGACTGGGGTCTCCTAGCAGAGCCACTGTGGATTCCAGAAAGACCGTGGGACTATCGACGTGGTGTTTGCTGCAGGGCAGCTGCTACAAAAATGTCAGGAACAAAATGGATGACCTGCTATGTCGATCTGACTAAAGCCATCAACACTGTTAGTAGAGAGGGTCAGTCTGAGGAAGATCACAGCAAAGAACAGATGCCAAAGTAAATTCATCACCATGGTGCATCAATTCCATGATGGTATGCAAGCCAGAGTTCAGGACAATGTTGAGACATCCGAGCCCTTCCCTGTCTCAAGCAGGGCTACGTCTTGGCACCAACACTATTCAGTCTAGTGTTTTCTGCCATGCCCCCAGAGATGTCGATCAGCATCAGATTCCGTACTGATGGGAAACTTTTCAACTTCAGGATACTCCAAGCAAAAACTAAGGTTATGACAAACATCATCAGAGACTTCCTTTTCCCTGATGACTGTGCCCTCAATGCTGGTTCAAAAGATTATATTGAGTGCTGAGTTGACAAGTTTTATGATGTGTGTCCCAACTGTGGGCTTACCATCAACAATGGAAAGACTGAAGTAATGCATATCTCCAGTTCCAGGGAAATCGTACATTGAGCTAAACATCACAATCAACAGTCAAAGACTCAACCCAGTGAAGAGGTTCACATATCTTGGAAGCAAATTGTCCAAGAGCACCGCCATTAATGATGAAATAAATGCCAGGATCACCAATACAAGTGCAGCCTCTGGCAGACTCTATACCAGTTCTGGACCAGAAGAGGCATAAGTCTACAGATGAAGAAGCTGAAGATGTACAGGGTTATAATACTTCCCACTCTGTGTTATGCTTGCGAAACATGGACAGTATACCAACGGCATGCCAAGGAACTGAACTACTTCCACACAGTCTGCCTCTGAAAACTCCTCAACATTAGGTGCCAAGACAGAATCCCTGACACTGAGGTCCTTACCAAGATGGGACTCCCCAGTACCTACACCATCCCGATGCAGTCCCAGTTACGCTGGGCAGGCCATGTAGCTTATATGCCAGACCTTCGGCTGCCTAAGAGACTGCTTTAAAACGAATACAGAAAGGAAAGCATTCCTGTGGAAGCCAAATAAAATGTTACAAAGACCAACACAAGATGCTGGAAATCCAAAATAACACACGCAAAATGCAAGAACTCAGCAGGTTAGGCAGTATCTATGGAAAGGACTAAAGAGGTGACATTTCAGGCCAAGACCCTTATTCAGGACACAAGGGTATCCAATTAGTATTAAAATAAGAGTGAATCACTCTTGAAAAGTGTCTCTCACCACCTGGATTTCAAAAATTTTATGCAGACTTCAAAAGATTGACGTCATATTTACATAGTGACAGTAGTGACAGTAGTCTTTTGAAATCAAATCATGAAGTAACCAAAAAGTACCAAGTTTTCAAAATTTATAAAGAAACCTACCCAAAGGGAACATAGTAGAATTATGTGAATGGCATAGAAAGCAGGTGAAAAATGAGCTGCAGTAAAATGTTTAAACCTTGATCTTTCTGAATGAATCCCGAATCAGGCATGGTCCTGAATGTTTACATCTTTACAGAAGCCTTTGATTGTTACTTCAGAGTTGAACATCATTTTTCTTGTAAACATTCAAGGGCTTGTCCTTTTCTAACATTTCAAAATTGAAACAACTACATTTCTTGTTTTAATTCTGTTCATTAAGAATTCATTTGCTGCTGTACTAATAAGATATTTGTAAACTGCAAGTTTTTGTCTTCGTTTCCTTCTGAGTGGTACATTGGAAAGATAAAACTGTGGAAAAATCTGTCACCTTGGCATATGGAATCTTAAAAATAACGTATCAAATAGTATGAAGATATATCTGTATAATCTATGCATATATGGAACATCCTTCCAGTCGAGGCAACGCTTCATGTGCGAATCTGTTGGGATCATCTACAGTACTCCATGCTCCTAATGCAGCTTCCTCTGCACCAGTAAGATCTAACAGAAACTAGAGGACTGCTTTGTTGAGTACCTTCACTCCACCTGCAGAAAACCCAATTTCCCGGCGGCCTAGCATTTTAATTCCGATCTCTGTTCCCACTCCGACATGTCAGTTCATGGCCTCCTCTCCTGCCGCAATGAGGCCACTCTCAGGTTGAAGGCTACTCAGATAGAATATGAGGTAATATTCTTCCAACCTGATGGCAAAACATCAATTTCTATAACTTTTGATATTTTTTTCTCCCTCCCCCTTCCTTATTCTTCCATTCCACATTCTGACTCTGCTCTTATCTCTTCTCTTCTCCTCAACTGCCATTAGTGCCCTCTTCCTTCCCTTTCTTCCATGGATCATTCTCCTCTTCTGGCAGAATCATCTCCAGCCCTTTACATTTTCCACCTATCACTTTCTAGTTTCTTTCTTCCTCCCCCACCCACCTGGCTTCACCTATCACCGTCTAGTTTGAAGACCTTCAGCTCCTTTATTATTCTTACTTCTTCCATCTTCCTTCCCAGTCCTGATAAAGTGTCTTGGCCTGAAACATCGAATCATTTGATGCTGCCTCACCTGCTGAGTTTCTCCAGCATTTTGTGTCTCTTTGCACATACTCAGTGTCTCTTGTTAAACATATTTACTATCTTTAATAAAATAGTGAATCTATTTTCACTGTAAATAGCTGGAAGTGTATGAAAGGTTGGTTGAATCATAGATTGTGAACCATGTGCAGTGCTGGTGATAACACCAGAGAGGGTACAGAAAAAATATAGAAGCAAGTAACCAAAGCTAAAGAACTAGTTTGATGAGAGGAGACTGGAAGGACAGGTGTTGTTTGCTTTGGAACAATGGGGTAAAGGGGAAATATATTAGAGGCATATAAAACTGTACAAGGCCTGGATATAGTGAACAGGAAGGTCCTATTTCCTTCATTAATAGTTCAATAATTCAGAACATAGATATAATTAACTGTAAATTCAGAATCTGGGCATCTTGCAGTGAGTGTCTCACCTCCCAATACCTCAAAGACATTCCATCATCTACAAGGCACATGTCAGAGGCATGATGGACTAATTCTCCACTTGCTCTACTAACTCTCAAGAAACTTGACATTATTCTACTTGGTTGTTACAGCAAAGTTCCAAGTAAAGTTTAAAGTTCAAATGAAAAATTATTATCAGAGTACATACATGTCACCACATACAACCATGAGATTCTTTTTCCTGCGGGCATTCTCAACAAATCTATAGAATAGTAACTGCAAACAGGATCAATGAGAGAGCAAGAGCATAGAAGACAACAAACTATTGAAATTGAACAATAAATAAATAGCAATAAATAACAACTGCATGAAATAACAAGATAAGGAGTCCTTAAATTGATTGTGCGAACATCTCAATAGATGAGTGTAATTATCCTCTTTTATTCATGAGCCTGATGGTTGAGGGGTAGTAACGGTTCTTGAACTGATGGTGCAAGTCCTGAGGAACTTGTACCTTCTACCTGATGGCAGCAGTGAGAAAAGAGCATGGCCTGGGTGGTGAGCATCTTTGATGATAGATGCTGCTTTTCTATGACAACATTTCACGTAATGTAGATATGCTCAATGGTTGGGAGGGCTTTACCCGTTATGCACAGGGTCAAATCCACTTCTTTTTGTAGGATTTTACATTCAAAGGCATTAGTGATCCAAAATCAGGCAGTAATGCAGCCAGCCGCCATCCTGAACATCCATTCCCTCTGTTGTGACTATGCTTTACTCTATGTTGTCTACAAAATGCCCTGATCTTTTTGGTTAAGGCCATTCTGACCTCTTCCAAGAAAGTCAAATACAGCTGGACCCTGCACTTCCCCAAGTTGCTAAGCTACCTGACATGAAAACATATCACTGTTCCCTCATTGTAAGTGGATTAAAATACAATTACTCCCTCCCACAACAGTGCTGTGACAGTTCCTCACCAGAAACATTGCCACATTTGAAGAAGCTGGCTAATCAACATCCTCTCGAAGGCCTCACTAACCATGTCCAGATTCTGAATAATAAATAAGAAAAACAGTTATGAAGCTTCACTGAGATTATAGAGCAAGAGCTGGGATATTGAAGTAACCTAAAATATACTTCTGGATGTGATGGGCAATTGCCTACCTTCTATGCCATATATTATTGTGATTCCACAAGTATGGAATTCAGAACCACTGCTTAAAGGCTCAACTGTGTGAAGAAAGAACTCTACCATTGAACTGCCCACTGGAGAGTATAGGAAAATGGGCCCTTTCACACAGTAAATGAAAAGTGAAAAGTAATAAACCATGTTTTAAAATGATGAACTGGCACAGAAATGTCAGGATTAAGCTGGTCCACACATTTTAGAATATAAAACACCTGCTGTTTATATTCTTCAAAGATCTCCAGAAACCTATACTAACCTAATGATGGGGTTGTAAAGAGAGCTTTTGACGCATTGTATTGAGTACCAGAGTTGAGATGTGTTGAAGTTATATAAGACATTAGTGAGGCCTCATTTGTAGTGTTGTGTGTAGTTCTGGTCACTGACCTACAGGAAAGATATTGAAAGTATACAAAGAAAAGTTACAAGGAGGGTTATGGGACTTGAGGTCCGAAGTTATAGGGAAAGGTTGAAAAAGTTGAAGCATTAGAGAATGATGAGGGAGTATGACAGGCACACAAAATTTTGAGGGTTGGGGACTTCCAGTAAGATGGCGATTGTTTATCTGCTCTGAACTTTTGCTCCGTCATTCTCCCTATCTTTGCACTATATGTCTCCATTCTTAAACTTTAGTTATGTATTTTATTAGGTCTCTTTTGCTTGCCTGTGAACACATCTATCTTATAATGGCTACCAAAAGTACTAAAACCGGGAAAAAGGAAACTTCTATGGCTTTGCCGGCTGACATTCTCGCTGCTTTGGAACAGCATCGACAAGATATTTTAAAGGAATTTAGAACTTCTTTCAACCAGCTGGATGTCAAATTGGATCGGATCAACGCTAGAGTGGACGAACATGCTGAACATTTATCTTGCATCGACTCAACTTCTGAAGATTTAAAACACTGAGTTCAATATCTTGAAACTCTCTGCTCCAGCCTAGAGAAGACGAGTTGTAAACTTTTTTCCAAAATGGTGGAACTTGAAAACCGGAGCAGACGTTGCAATCTACGAATTCTTGGTTTGCCAGAGGCCACCGAAAAGGGCTCTTCCATTGAATTTTTTCCTAAGTTTCGCTGTGAGATCTTCGGGAAAGAATTCCTCCCGACTCCACCTGAGCTTGAAAGGGCACACAGGATCTACGTTCCCCGTGCAATTCTGGATTTCCGCCCACGGCCGGTAATTTTGTGCTTTCATCAATACCAGGTGAAAAACCGTTTGATTATGGAGGCACGCCGCAGAGGTACTTTTGCTTTTCAAAATACGGTCATTCATTTTGTGGAGGATTTTGCCCCCCAGGTTCTGAAGATGCGTGCTGAGTTTAAAGGTGTAATGAAAGTGCTTTTTGATCGCGGACTCAGACCCTCCCTTCGAAACGCAGCCGATCTTCGAATTACGCTTACTACTGGAGAATATAAGTGGTTTAAATCAGTGAAGGAGGCTGAGGCATTTGTTGGAAGTCTTCCAGCCATCCTGTCTCCTTTGGAACCCGGTCCGACCTTCTAAAATGGTGGACAAGTACCTCTAGTAGTATAGCTATTTTTTCCGGACTCAGACTTTACTTGAATTACCTAGACATTATCTATTGAAACTCTAAGGGCTGTAGACAATCTCTCCCTGGACTTGGTGCGTTTTTTCTAAATAGATAATCCAAGTTTAATGTTTCCCTGCGGACGTTTAAATTGTACTAGTGTAATCTATTTTATTCTTGTATAAATTTATCTATAGAGATCTACAATTGACTCTAACTTGTTTTGGAGGTTTGGAGTTTTTATTGAAGGCCTCCCTGTTGGTTGATTCATAGTTTAAGTTTTGCTTTTTTTTCTGTAAATGGTTGATAAGTACTCTCTTTGAATCTATAATTTCCACCTTTTCTCCCTCCCTTTTTTCTTCTTTTAATCTTCTATAATTTTTCGCGGGTAGGTTAGTTTTGATTTTCTTCTGATTTTCTTTGTATTAAGTTTTATACTTCTGTTGAAGTTGTTCCTATTTGTAATTATGTTTTCTAGTGCATAAACGAGTTACCATTTGCTATAGTATTTATACAGAACTGTTGTTAACGACACAGAACTGGAAGTCATATTTGGGTTAATTTTTTTGGTAGAGCTAGCTGCTTTTTTTGGTAGCCGTCTAGTTTTGGGTTGCGAGAGTGGGGTGGATTCTCCAGTTCCAACACTGCTCACTGTTTCTTTTGCTTTTCTTTGTTACCCAGGACATGTTTCTGTTTTGATTCTATGGATCTATGTTTACATTTTTGCTCCCAGACTGTTATTGTACTGCTTGACTTTTTATATGCCTGCTGCCTTCTATGCACTAACAATTGATAATGGTTAATACACTTAAATTTGTGAGCTGGAATGTAAAGGGATTGAATCATCCTGTTAAAAGAAGGAAGGTCTTCTCACATATTTACAACTCAAAGCTGACATTGCTTTCCTTCAAGAAACTCATATTCATTGTTTTGATAACTCCCGGCTTTCGTCAAAGTGGGCGGGTCAGCATTTTCATTCATCCTTTGCTGCCAAAGCAAGGCGGGGGGGGGGGGGGGGGGGGGTTCCATCCTTATTAATCAAATATTCCTTTTGAACTCCATAATAAGGTATCTGATACAAATGGCCATTTCATTATTGTTTCTGATAAACTATATAATACTAAAGTTGTACTAGCAAACCTGTATGCCCCCAATTTTGATGATGTTAATTTTTATGAACGTTTTTTCTCCTCTCTACGAGACTTAAACTCATACTCTCTTATACTGGGTGGTGATTTCAATTGTTGATTAGATCCTAACTTGGATCGATCGTCCTCTGTTACTAGACCACCTACTAAATCTGCCTTAGCTATTCAATCTTTTCTCTCTAATTATGGTATCTCTGATATATGGCATTTCCTTCATTCTACTGGGAGAGTTTTTTTTTCACATGTTCACCATACCTTTACTAGAATTGACTACTTCTTACTCGATAAGCAACTAATTCCATTTGTCTATTCTTGTGATTATCAGAGTATACTGATTTCTGACCATGCCCCAATTACTCTGTCTTTAAATTTTCCTGGTCTCCCTCAGAGGAATAAACACTGGCGGTTTGATTCGACTTTATTATCGGATGATGATTTTCTAAAATTTATTAAGGATCAGATAACCTTTTATTTTAACACCAATACATCACCTGAAGTGTCATTCCAGATTGTCTGGGATGCCATGAAAGCATATTTGAGGGATCAAATAATCTCCTATACAGCAAATCTTAATAGAAAGTCCTGTGCAGATCGATTAGACCTCATTAATCAGATTAAAGAATTGGATCAACTGTATGCTCAAACTAGGAATCCTGAACTATACAAGAAGCGTGTAGAACTTCAAACTAAACTTAATCTTCTGTCCACCCAACCTGTCGAACGCCAACTTCTTGAAAGTAAGAGTCACTTTTATATTCATGGTGACAAATCTGGTAAATTTCTAGCCAATCAATTGAGGCGTTCCAAAGCCAAACAACATATTACAAAGATCCGGAAGGAGAATGGAGACTTTACTTCGGATCACTTAGAAACCAATGACGCATTTAAGAATTTCTTTTCTCGACTTTATTCCTCTGAATCTTTGAATGACAATATCTCTGTTGATAATTTTTTAAATAATCTGAATATTCCTTCGCTTTCATCTGATTTTAAAGCCAAACTTAATGCGCATATATCATCAGAAGAAATATCTATTGCAATTTCTGCATTGTCTTCAGGGAAATCTCCTGGACCTGATGGGTTCCCCGTAGAATTTTATAAATCATTCTCTTCACTTCTTTCTCCTCAGTTATTCTCAGTATTATCTGACTCGTTTAATTATGGCAAATTGCCATCCTCTTTTAATGAGGCATCTATTATTCTTTTATTAAAAAAGGGTAAAGACCCAACAGAGTGTTCCTCGTATAGGCCGATTTCTTTGTTTAATGTTGATGTTAAAATCTTGGCCAAAGTTTTGGCTTATAGATTAGAAACTGTTATTCCCTCTATTATTTCTGAGGATCAAACTGGTTTTATTAAAAACCATCTTCCTTTTTTTTAACATTTGGCATTTATTTAACATTTTATATTCACCTCCAACTGGGATTCCTGAATATGTTATTTCCCTCAATGTGGAGAAAGCATTCGATCGTATAGAGTGGAACTACCTTTTTGCAGTTTTAGAAAAATTTGACTTCGGTTAAAGTTTTATCTCTTGAATCAAATTGCTGTATTTGTGTCCTACTGTCTCTGTTTTAACTAATTTTCAGAAGTCCCAGTTATTTAACCTCAAACATGGCACCCGTCAGGGATGCCCTTTAGGTCCCTTTCTCTTTGATTTGGCTATAGAACCTTTGGCGTTAGCATTTCGAAATTGTCCTGAATTGACCGGGATTTGGAGAGGGGGTATTGAGCATAAAGTTTCTCTTTATGCTGATGACTCATTACTTTTTCTTTCAAATCCGTCTACATCCTTACCGCCAATGATTTCACTTCTTGACCAGTTTAGCCAGTTCTCTGGATATAAACTTAATTTACATAAGAGCAAACTTTTCCCAATTAATAAAGAAGCACAAGAATTAACATGTCGTGATCTCCCTTTTAAAGTAGTTCATAATCAATTTACTTATCTTGGGATTACAGTCACAAGGAAGCTTAAAGATCTCTTTCGTGAAAATTTTGCCAATCTTTCATATACTATTAAACAGAGTCTGTTACAATGGTCACCTCTATCTATGTCTTTGGTAGGTCGTACTAATGTTGTTAAAATGTATGTTCTCCCTAAACTTTTATATTTATTTCAATCAATCCCAATTTTTATTCCTAAATCTTTTTTTGATTCCTTAGACTCTATTATTTTGTCATATCTGTGGAAGAATAAGCGCTCTAGAATTAATAAAGTTTATCTCCAAAAATCTAAAAAAGTGGGTGGCATGGCTTTACCTAACTTTCGTTTATATTATTGGGCAGCCAATATACATTGTGCTACCTTTTGGTCTTTTTTCCATGGCCAACCCGAGTGCCCTAATTGGGTGGCAATGGAGTTGAGCTCCACTAAAGAATTATCTATCTCTGCACTTCTTGGCTCTGCACTCCCTAGTAGTTTGTCCAGATTAATAGTTAATCCTCTTGTTAGACACACTTTGCGTATATGGGCTCAATTTAGGAAATTTTAAGGTTTCCATGGTTTTTCCTTTTCTAGCCCTATCTTACATAATCAGCTTTTTTTTTACCTACTACATATGACTCAGCATTCCATGATTGGTCTAGGAAGGGCATTAGACATTTTGAAGATCTTTTTATTGATAATCGCTTTGCTTCTTTTCAACAGCTTTCTGCTAAGTTCAATCTACCCAATGCTCATTTTTTTAGATATCTCCAAATTAGACACTTTATCATTCTTTTAATTCCCAACTTCCCTGAAATGCGTGAGAAAAATGTCATGGACTTATTTCTTTCTATTATCCACTAGGTAAAGGTTTAATATCATTTATTCGTGATAAATTAGCAGCCTTATGACATGCCCCTGTGGATAAAATTAAAATGGCATAGGAGCATGATTTAAATACCTCCTTATCTGATGAGACTTGGGACCCGATTGTCAAATCGGTTAACTCAACTTCTCTTTGTGCTCGCCATTGCCTTTTACAGTTTAAGATTGTTCATAGAGCCCATATGTCTAAATCTAAATTATCTCGATTTTACCCTAACATTAATCCGCTTTGCGGTAAATGCAAAAGGGGCGAGGCCTCTCTCATTCATATGTACTGGTTTTGTCCTAGCTTGGAGAAATTTTGGAAAGATGTCTTCATAACGCTATTGTATATTCTGAATCACCACCTAGAACCTAACCCTTTAATTGCTTTGTTCGGTTTCTGGGGTGAGACAGATTTACGTCTGAGTTCGACTAAGTGTCAAATATTATCTTTTGCCTTTTTCCTGGCTAGACGTTTAATTCTCCTTAAATGGAGAGATGTTGCCCTACCCATGCATGCTCAATGGCTTACCGATATTATGGCCTGCTTAGACCTTGAAAAACATTCATTATTCAGTTCTTAATTCGGATATAAAGTTCTGTAAGGTCTGGGGACCTTTTATTGTGTACTTTCATAACCTTCCTCTTGACTAAGGTTTTTTTTTCGGTCCCTTGCTTTCAGCTCCTTTTTTTTTTGGTAGTAGGCATTAATATCTTCTGTTGCTAAGTGTATTTACAGTTTTGGGGGTTTGATTGTCCTGATTTATATTGTGTTGTGGCTGGTCTGGAGTTTTTTTTGTTGCGGGGCTTGGGGAGGATACTAATTTTACATGTCTTCAATTTGGGTGCTTTTTCAATTATCTTTCTTTGTACCATATTATTATTGTATGTTTATTTTTGCACTGTATCAATGTTCTTCATTTTGATCTGGGTTTTTTTATCTGTAGCTATGTAGAAAATATATAAAGAAACTAATAATAAATAAAAAATTTTGAGGGTTACACAGTAAATAGGGTAAACACAAACAAACTATTTCCTCTGAGATTGGGTGAAACTAGAACTAGAGGTGATAGATTAAGTGTAAAAGGTGAGATAATTAAGAGGAACATGGGGGGAACTTCTGCACTCAGAGGGTAGTGAGAGCATGGAACGAGCTGCCAAAGGAAGTGGTGGATGTGGGATTGATTTTGAAGTTTGAATAATTACGTGGATGGGAACAATACGGAGGGCAAATATTCAGGTGCAGATCAATGAGAATAGGCAGAATAATAGTTTAGCACGATCTAGTTGAGCCGAAGGGCCTGTTTCTGCCTGGTAGTACCCTATGACTCTGAGCTATTCAGAAGTCACTATGTCAAATCCACTCCATCCAAAACTTTTCCCTTCCAAATGAATAAAATTACAGTTTGTTCTTCTGTGACTCATCTTGCTTGCCTGTCCTTGATTTAAAATTTCTAATTTCAAATGGCCAAGTCTTGAATCCCTATAAATATCACAAGCACAATCTCTGAGCCAGATCCTCGCACTGCCTCAGAATAAATCTGAAAAATCTGATTTACCTGGATATATCTGTTTGCCATTCATCTTTAATGCAGATAAAGTTAATTCAGGTTTAAATAATTTTCACAGAATGGCTGTCAACTGCAAGGAGCAATGCACTAAATAGTTTATTTTGTTGAGTCATCAACAGCAGAGAGATGATTAACTGTGTACCTTTATCTCCTTTCTAAACAATTGCTGCTTCTAGAATGTTAGCTTTTCCCAAAGCTATTAGATTCTGTGAAGCAAGAAGTGATGTTTATTCTGATGCAGATACCTTGTCTGTGGCCATGTTTGTGATCATTAAATAATAATTTGAAGTTATGTTACAAGTCAGAATCAGAATAAGAATCAGGTATTTTTTGCCACTGACATAAATCATGAAATGTGTTGTTTTATGGCAGTACAGTACAGGTAAAACAAATTACTATCATAACAAAGTAAATAAATGGTGCAAAAGACAAATGTGAGGTAGTGCTCATGAGATCATGGACCATTAAGAAATCTGATGGCAGAGGGGTAGAAGCTATTCCTAAGTGTGGATCTTCAGGCTCATGTACCTCCTCCCTAATAGTAGCAATGAGAAGAGGGCATGTTCCAAATGGTGGGGGTCCTTAATGGTTGATGCTGCCTTCTTGAAGCTCCTCATTTTGATGAAGTCCTCGATGATGGGGAGGCTTGTGCCTGAGGTGGAACTGGTTGAGTCAGCAACCCTCTGCACCCTCTCAATCCTATGCATCAGTGCTTCCATACCAGACAAATGCAACATTTTATGGTTCATTTATAGATACTTCCTAGTCCTTGGAGGGATACAAATAGTAGACTACTAAATGCATACTTCACGTCAGGAGACTGAATTACAGCATACAACATTTTGAACAATCGTCCCACTTGTTCACTCTCAGTAAAACAGCCCACCCCAATCCCACATCCTCTTTATGCGACTGAGGGAGACATTACAGACTCCTCGCACCTTTTTAGGAGTTAGCACTATCCCAGGGATTCCCAAGTACTACTGGTAACCCTATAGCCTAGGCAGACTAATGTACCCAACATATATTTAATTATTTTTATTTTTCTTATGAGCTTTCCAATTAAATAACCTCAACTTTATTAACAGTCAATTGATCATCAGGGGTTTGCACAGTTTGGGGTGAAAACTACTCTAATAGACCCACGTGAGGCAGTTGTTTGGAAAAACCAAAATTCATTACACTTAATAAAGATTTTACATTAAATGAAGCTGTTGTTTCGTTACCTGCAAAGGAAGCAAACAAAGATTTTATTAAATGAAACTGTGAAGCTGACAATAAGTAGGTACCTTAAGGCAAGCATTTTTCCTTGTTTTGTTTCATGCTAATGTATGTTAGCTAGAACACCATTCACTTTAGAGTTATCACTCAGATTATGCTGTAGACATTTTTAAAATTAAAGACCCTCAGGGAGCCTGCATTTAAAAACAAGGCTGATCTTTGCAGAAATTACAAATACTGACTCTATCCAACTCAAAGCTTTGAAGGTATAATTGATTATAAATTCTGATCGGGACTGTTTTCCATAGTGATGCCAATTAAGAAGATTTTTTTCCTTTTCTTTGGTAGAGATAAAACAGCTTGAGCTCAAATTTGGAAAAAAAATACATAGATTATTTATGCATCATTTTTTCTTTTTTTATTTCTTATGTATTTTGTAACTTTGTTGCTTGAGTTCTTCCTGATAAAATAATCAGTGTGATGCGTGCTCTCATTACTTGATGGAATCTCACTCTAATGAGGAATATTTCACTGGAGCAAATGCTGCTAGAATTCTGTTCAGAATAATATCTAACACTCCAGTGCATTCACATTCTTCATCACCACGGCTACTAAGCAACAAGAGCACTCAGTCACAAAGGCATCAAAGACCATGAAAATCTATTTTTGATCTTTCCAAATAAATATAAATGAAGCCTGCAGTCCATCAATTGTCAAACAAAGGCTGAAGAAACTTTCCAACATTTAGAAGCTAAAATGATGTGCTCACTGTTTTGAAAATCCTTTAAAAATCATTATTACAGAGGTGCTACTACCACCAAAAGGTAAAGGAGAAAGTAGTGAAGATGTTTCTCCTGGTACTGTCAGGTTTGCACCTGTAGGCTCCTGCCAGTCTCCACATAATTAACAGGAGTCACCTGCCACTCATTTCCAGTGCATCACCTGCAGCCTATTTAAACCCTGTACACATCTACAATCCTTGTTCATTCATTCAAACTGGCAAACTGGCCAACCTCAACCAATTACTCCTAGCCTTCAGTGTCCATGTTTTCTCTTGTTTTGTGGCTCTTCATGGCTTGTTGTTTTGCAGTTTACTTCTAAAGTTATTGCTCATTGCTGAATCATCTCTGCTGCTCCACATTTGGGTCAAGCCCCTCCACATGACCTGACAGGATGTATAACCCAGCCGAGAGTGCTCACCTAAAGGAAGTCATCCATCGACATGAGCGCACAATCCAGAAGCAGCAGGACATCAGTGACCATCTGCTCACCATCATCTTCAAACTCTCCACCTTGACACAGAAACCCCATGACTTTCAACCTCCTCCTTCAGAGCCCCGAGCTCTGGTGCCTGAACGTTTCGATGGATTCCTCCATCCAGTGCTGCAGCTTCCTCCCCCAGTGCATCTTACACTTCAAGTTCCAGCCATCTCTGTACATTACAGACTGAGCTAAGATTACCTTTGTCATCTCTCTCATGACTGGGAGAGTACCAGCCCGGGCCACCACTGACTAGAACAATAAAACAGGTACTTACTAAAAACAAGAGGAATTCACTGCTGAGATATGCTGGGATTTTGATCATCCAGGAAGTGGGAGGGAGACAGCAGAATGGATAATTTGTCTATTTATACTCAATGCTGGATTATACTGTGGATTTCAGGACCCTCACAGTGGAATGTGGCTGAAATGCAGAAGCACTCCTGGCCTATCACCATCATGGTCTCTTGGAACACTTGAAAAATGAGCTGTCTACCCAAGTGATGTCCACCGACCTCAAAAGCCTTATCACTCTGCCCCTCCAAATTGAACAGCATCTTATCAAAGAACCTTCCAGCTCATCAGCCAGAATCACAGTTCCATTCTTTCTAAGGCTGCAGGACCCATGCAGTTACCATAATTCCCCAAGAGCATGAGCGTTGGTGAAGCACCAACTTGTGTGCTTACTGAGGAGCAGCCAATCATCCATGCATCAAATGCACACTGCTTCTGGGAAAATGGCACCACCAAATTGAGACAAGCGGCCTTCAATCTGCTAAATTCCTCCATCCCCTCATTTCAGCACAATAGACTGATTCAGTCTCTCTGTTGTCCTCCACCACCATTCCACCTCACTCCCCCCACCCCACACCCCAGCTCTATGCACACAGGAAACTCTGGTGAATTCTGGCACAACAGGCAACTTTCTGGACTCTGTGTGTACAGCTTGGACTCCATACTGAGCCTGCCTCCCAGCCCGTCTGCATCACACCCATTGACAGCTGTCCCTTGGGATCAGGGATGGTCAGAGTGCGCACACAGTCTGTACACATCAGGGAGCACCACGGGTCCATCCAATTCCTCTTATCAACTCACTCAACACTACTCTCGTCTTGGGTTACCTCTGACTGTCCGTTCACGATGCTCACTTTGCCTGGTCATCTGGTGCACTGCTGAGTTGGGTCACAGAATACTTGGCAGACAGCTTGTCACAATAGTTCAACCCAGCAGAAACAGAGATTGACCATCAGCCCATCATTCCATCCTTGCCCTGGTCATCTCAGACCTTGAGAACCAGATCTGCCAGGCCCTACAGCATGAGCCTGTTCTGACCAACACACCTAACAAACGCATGTACCTGCCAGCAGCCATGTGCTCTGAGGCACTCCACTGGGCCCAGTTCTCACTCCTCTCCCGCCATCCAGGTCATGAAAGACCCTGAACTTTCTACTCAGTCAGTCCCGGTGGCCCAACATGATCATAGATGTATGTCAGTTCATCACTGCCTGCCCTCAATGTGTTCAGTCCAATTCCTCCGAACAGTGGCCACATGGGCCTCAATGCCCATTGTCCCACATAGCCATGGATTTCATCACGGGTATGATACCTTCTGATAGGGCCACAGTGATCACAATAGTAATGGACCAGCTCTCCAAAGCAACCCAATTTATTGCTCTCCTCCATGATTTCCCTCAACACTGACAGGTGCCTCTACACTCCATATTGATTGGTAGGCTATGCCTGGCCTGTCAGTATTTGCAATGAGTGTCATGGAGGTTATCCCCATCATACTTCTGTAGCTGTACTAATTGTAAGGCTACAGATGCCTTCATTGTAGAGTGAATCCAATTATCTCCATTGCTTTGGCAGTCAGTCAGTCTAAATTTAATGGGCCAGATGGCCTTGTTTTCTGCTGCAACATTTCTGTGATAATGCAAATTCCTTCTTTGCCTGCCTGGTGTAGGTGAGACAAGATTTAAACAGAACAAGGAACTATGGAGTATAAGAACAATCCCTTCAGTCCATTGAGTTTGCTCCGGTCATGATGACAAACCAAACAAATCTTGTGTGCCCACATATCATCAATATTCCTTTGTTTCCTGCTTATCCATGTGTCTGTCTGAATGCCTCTTAAATGTCACTACTGAATCCACTTCTTCTACCTCCCCTGAAGGTGCTTCCAGGAAACTACCCTCCCTATAAAATAAAACATGTTGTGTACATCTCATTTAATGTTTTCCTTTCAGTTTAATGTCATGCCCTTTAGTATTTGACACTTTCACCTCGGGGATAAAGATGCTGAGTATCTACCCATTCTACTCCTCTCCTCGTTGTATATATTTCTATCAGGTCACCCTCAGCTGCTGTCACTCCAGTGAACAATCCGTTAGTCCTGTCCCTCCTTATAGCGAATACACTCCAGTCCAGGCAACATCTTGGTGAACCTCTTTTTATCCCCTGCTTCCAGACTTCCACATCCCATCTAGAGCTTGGCAACCAGAACTGCACACAATACTTCACATGAGGCCAAAACAAAGTTTTATATAACTGCTACATCCCAACTTTTATCTTCAGGGTGCCAACCAATAAAGGGAAGCCCTTCTTCACCAACCTGTCCACTTATGTTGCCATTTTAGGGAGATCTGGACTTGCACCTTAAAACCCCTCTGTACATCAATGCTCCTAAAGGTCCTTCCATTTACTATACACTTTCCTCCTGCAGTTGGTCTTCCAGTGTGCGATATATCACACTCAGAAATGCATTGCTCCTGCCTCACTGTACTCGTGTCCAGATAGGCTCATTGTCTCTGCCTTCTCCTGACCCACCTTTCTTTATACCTCAACTCCATTCTATCCCCTTGGGTCAGTCCCTTCTCTACTACATCTGCAACACTTCTCATGCTTTTGATCTCCTCAGTAACATTCAACTCTAGCCCTGACCATCTCATTTTCACCATGAATGTCTAACCCCTAGACACTAAGGACACTTAGTATCCTCAACTAAGGAGGCCTTAAAGCTCTCCTCTTCTTTCTCACTAAAAGAACCAACCAGTTCACCTCCACTGCCATCCTGCACCATCTGGCAGAACTGGCCTTCATCCTCAACAATTGCTTCTTTGTTTCCTCCCACTTTCTCCAGACTTGAAGAGCAGCCATGGGCAAAGCTACGCCTACCTTTTCATTGGCTACATAGAACGGTCCACGTTCTAAGCCTGCCTCGGTAATGCTCTCCAACTTTTCCTCCATTACATTAATAACTGCATTTGTGCTGCTTCATGCACCCATGCTGAGCTCATCAATTTCATCAACTTTGCCTCCAATCTTCACCCTGCCCTTAAATTCACTTGGTCCACTTCTGACACCTCCATCCCCTTTCTTGATCACTCTGTCTCCACCTCTGGAGCCAAATTATCAAGAGACATCTTTTATAAACCTACTGTTTCTCATGGCTAGCTTGACTGTGTCTCTTCCCACCCAGTTTCCTGTAAAAATGCTGTTCTCTTTTCCCAGTTCCTTTGTATCCACTGCATCTCTTCCTAGGATGAGGCTTTCCTTGCCAGGACATCACAGATAACCTCCTTCTTCAAAGAACAGGGGTTCCTTTCCCGTAACTCCTTAATTTCCCAGACATCTGAACTTATCCTATCTTCCCACCACCTTAACAGGGACAGACCATAAGATCATAAGATATAGGAGCAGAGTTGGGCCATTTGTCCTATCAAGTCTGCTCTGCCCTTTCATCACGGCTGATCCAATTTCTTCTCAGCCCCAGTCTCCTGCCTTCTCCCCATATCCTTCCATGTCCTGATCAACCAAGAATCTATCAACATCTGACGTAAATATACATGAAGACTTGGCCTGCACAGCTACCTGTGGCAAACAAATCCACAGATTCGCTATTCTTTGGCTAAAAAATTCCTCCTCATCTCCATTCTAAAAGGGCGCCCCTCAATTCTGAGGCTGTCCTCTGGTGTTAGACTCTCCCTTCATAGGAAAAATTTTCTCCACATCCACTCTATCAAGGCCTTTCACCATTTAATAAGTTTCAAAGAGGTCACCGCTCATTCTTCTGAATTCCAGTGAGTACAGGCCCAAAGCCATCAAACACTCTTCATATGACAAGCCATTCAATCCTGGAATCATTTTCATGAACATCTATAGAACCCTCTCCAGTTTCAGCATGTCCCTACTAAGATACAGGGCCCAGAACTGTTCACAATACTCCAAGTGAGGCCGCACCAGTGCTTCATAAAGTCTCAAAATTACATCCTTGATTTTATATTCTAGAAATGAATGTTAACACTGCATTAGCCTTCTTCACCACAGACACCTACAAATTAACCTTTAGGGAATCCTACAGAAAGACTCCTAAATCCTTTGTACCTCAGGTTTTTATTGTATTTTCTCTCCATTAGAAAGTGGTCAACCTTTCATTCCTTCTATCAAAGCGCATGATCATATACTTCCTGGCACTGTATTCTATCTGCCTTTTCTTTGCCCATTTTCCTAATCTGTCTAAGTCAATCTGGAGCCTCTCTACTTCCTCAGAACTACCTGCTCCTCACCTACCTTCATATCAACTGTAAACTTTGCAACAAAGCCACTAATTCCATCTTCCAGGTCATTGACATATAATGTAAAATGAATTGTTCCCAGAACACCACGGGCAGTCAACCAGAAAACGTTCCCTTTATTCTCACTCTGCCTCCTGCCAATCAGCCACTGTTTTATCCAGGCTAGAATCTTTTCTGTATTACCATGGGCATGTAGTTTGTTAAGCAGCCTCATGTGTGACACTTTGTAAAAGGCCTTCTGAAAGCCCTAGTACACAATATCAACCGATTCTCCTTTGTCTATGCTACTTGTTATTTCTACAAAAAATTCCACCAGATTTATCAGGCGACAGCTTCCCTTGAGGAAACCATGCTGACTACATCCTATTTTATTCCCAGCTTCCCAGTACCCTGAGACTTCATTCTTAATAATCAACTCCAACAACTTCCCAGCCACTGAGGTCAGACTACCTGGCCTATAGTTCCCTTTCTTCTGCCTCTCTCCTTTCTCAAAGACTGGAGTGACATTTGCAATTTCTCAGTCTTCCAGAACCATTCCAGTATCTAGTGATTCTTGGAAGATCATTACTAATGCCTTTGCAATCTCTTCAGCCACCTCTTTCAGAACCCTGGGGTGTACACCATTTGGTCCAGGTGACACATTTACCTTCAGACCTTTCAGTTTCCCAGGAACCTTCTTTCTGGTTATGATAACTCCACACACTTCCTGACCCCTGACACCTGGAACTTCCAGCATACTGCTAGTGTCTTCCACAGTGAAGACTGATGCAATGTACTTATTCAGTTCATCCGCCATTTTGTTGCCCACATTACTACCTCTCCAGTATCATTTTCCAATGGTCTGATAGCCACTCCCGCCTCTCATTTACACTGGCTATTGTAATATTGCCCATTTGGAATGCATTTTGTATCTCCCGTTGTAATTTGTAGACCACGTCCTTAATACTGTTTGGGGATCTTTTTACAACTCTCATCAGAGTATTTTTAACCTTTGCTGTTCCTTAGCTCTGTCCAGATTGATTCAACACCTTCAAGCCCTACGTCACCTCTTTCTAATGATCTGATTTCAGTTTTTACCAAAAGAGCAACCCTGCACCCTCTGCCTTCCTGACTGTCCTTTCGACAGAATGTGTATCCTTGGACATAAAGCTCCCAGATATAATCTTCTTTCAGCTGTGATTCAGTGATGCCTACAAGAATATACCTGTCAGTCTGCAACTGTGCGTCAAGTTCATCTGCCTTATTCTGTATATTGTGCGCGTTCAAATATAACACCTTCGGTCCTGTATTCACCCTTTTCAATTTTGTCCGCCTTTTACATTGCAACTCATCCTGCTGACTGCAATTTTGCCCTGTCAACAGCCTCTCCTCACTAGACATTGCCTCTGTTTGTGAACCAGCTATCTCATCTTCAGCACTATCATATGCCTTTTCTACGATAACTCTTACATTGAATTATCAGCAGCTCATGACCATAGTTGCACTAAGCTCAACCTTTCGATCCTAACTTTGTCTGAGGTCTGACCAACATCTGTGTCTGCAACCTCTCCACTAACTGTTCTGACACACTGGTTCCCATCCCCCTGTAATTCTAGTTTAAACCTTACCATATAGCATTAACAAACCTTCCCACTTGGATATTAGTCCCCCTCCAGTTCAGATGCAAACTCTTCCTTCTGTAGAGGTCCCACGTTCCCTGGAAGAGAGCCTAATAATCCAAAAACCTTATGCCCTCCCTCCTACTCCAACTCCTAGACACGTATTAAACTGTATAATCTCCCTAGTTCTGGCCTCACTAGCACATGGCACGTTTAACCATCCTGAGGTCACATCCCTGCAGGTCCTGCCCTTTAACTTAGCACCTAACTCCTGAACTCCCTATGCAGAACCGCATCACTTGTTCTAACCATGTCATTGGTGCCTACATGTACCACAACTTCTGGCTGTTCATCCTTCCACTTATGAATGCTGAGGACCTGATGCGAGATATCCTGGACACTGCCACCTGGGAGGCAACATACCATCTGGGAATCTTGTTCTTACCCATAGGACCTCCTGTCCGTTCCCCTAACTAATGAATCACCTCTCACCACCGCGTGCCTCTCCTACACTCCCATCCCTTCACTTTTCAGTCACAGAGGCAGACTCAGTGCCAAAGATCCAACCACTGTGACCACTCTTAGGTCATCCCCACTGACAGTATCCAAAGTGATAAGAAGGATGGCAACAGGGGAATTCTGCACTGATTCCTTACCCCCTTTCCCCTTTCTGACGGTCACCTGGTTCCCTGTGTCTTGCATCTTGGGTGTAACTACCTCTCTATATGTCCTATCTATCACCCCCTCAGCCTCCTGAATGATCTAAAGTTTATCCAGTTTCTTCCTGCTCCAACTCCTTAACGCAGGTTGTCAGATGCTGCAGTTGAATGCACTTCTCGCAGATGTAAATAGAGCTCCTGTTGTGCTTAACTGCCGCCTGATGAGCCTCCACTTCCAACACATCATTCTCCACAACTTCAGCCATCTCTAAAGGGATCCTATAACCAAACATATCTTTACCTCCCTGACACCTCCCCTGCTTTCAGCTGGGATCACTCCCTCTGTGATTCCCTTGTCCATTCATCCCTCCCCACTAATCTCCCTCCCGGCACTTACCCCTGCAAGTGGCCAAAGTGCTACACCTGCCCATTCAACTCCTCCATCAACTCCACTCAGTGCCTTAAACAGTCCTTCATGTGAGGCAACATTTCACCTGCAAATCTGCTGGAGGTGCCTATTGCATCTAGTGATCCTGATATGGCCTCCTCTGCATTGGTGAAATGGTGTTGTAGATTGGGGGACTGCCTTGCCAAGCTCCTCCATTCCATCTACCAAAAGCCGACTTCCCAGTGGCCAAACCTTTTAATTCCGATTCCTATTCTGACATTTTGGTCCATGGCCTCCTCTCCTGTCATGATGCGGCCATGCTCAGGATGGGAGTAACACATTTTATTACATCTCTGTAGCCTCTAATCTGACGGCATGAATATTGATTTCTCCTTCCATTACAAAAAATAATTTCACCCCTCTTCCCTCTTTTCCTATTCCTCACTATGGCCTCTTACTTCTTTTAACCTGCCTATCACCTCCCCCCAGTAACAGATCCTTCCCTTCATCCTATAATCCACTCTCCTCTCCTATCAGATTCCTTCCTCTCCAGACCTTTACTTTTCCAACTCACATGACCTCACCCATTACCTTCCAGCTATCCTCCTTCCACTCCCCCCTCTTCCCCCTTTCTTTCCAGTCCTGAAGAATGGCCTTGGCTTGAAAAGTGAACTGTTTGTTCACTTTCACAGATGTTGCCTGACCTGTTCAGTTCCTCCAGCAGATTGTGTGTGTAGCTTTGGATTTCAGGCATCTGCAGAATGTCCAGATTAAATTCTACCTGCCATTTCTCCACCCTTATTTCCAACTTGTCTTTATCCTCTTGTATACTTTGACAGCTTTCTCCACCACTTTGCATTTCATTTGCATTTTTATTAATCAGATCATTTGTATTTTCATCTAAATCATTTATATATGATAGATCTTTGCAGGTGCAAAGACCCACATTGATGCTTTCTGGATCAGACCAGTCCTGATATAGAGATATGGAGCTGGCAAACAATATACCTTATCTCCCCTTTATCCTTACTTTCAATCAAAAATTGCCTATTATGATGCTGATTCAAATAATCCTTTTTTTTCAAACTTCTCTAAAAGCCTTACATCAAATGTTGCATGGACTATTTCCCATATCTTCAGAGCCACCCCTCAGCAAAGGTAGTCATTCACTATGATTTTCATTCTGACAACTCAACCTTTGATTGATTGAGCAAAAGGGATTTTGAAGATCAAGCCTTGACACTAAATTGATGGTCTGCTGGGTAGTAGCGATCCTCGACCACCTATCATCTTCTGACAACCGGATTACTGGCAGCAGGAATCAAACCATTAATACCATCTTCACAAAATCTCAAACTTACTGGAATGACAAGCAAGTCAATGTCAATGTTCTCCTCCAAACTAATATCCCTAGCATTGGCCCTAATTTAGTCAGCAGCATTGGCCAGGCCACATCATTCACATGCCTGACACTTGTCTCCCAAAACAGACATTTTGTTCTGAGAGATTACAAGGTGTGCAGAGAAATTGATAGATTGATGTGGTCAAAGTCTGGAAGGGAGCACTTCACCTCATAAACTGCCCACCTGTTTGTCCTCTCGCATCTGAGGAGAATTACGGATCTGACATTGACCTTGTCAATCTCAGAGACCACAAAAAACCAGTCAAGCTCAGCGCTGAGGAACTGCCCAGGAAAAGAAAATATCAGACATCCAAGGCAAAATAGTGCCATAAGAAAAATCTACCTGCAAATATCCCAGAGGCAGAAATTTAACTGCCTCCTCAAACTGAGGTTACACATGCATAAGCAAACCAAGGAATTATGTAGCCACTTATTAATTCTGTTGTCCATGAATTTAAATAAATGCCTATAAGAGCACAAGCACTGTAGTCCCTACGGGTTATATTGTGCTAAAGCCAAGAACACATCTGACCAAAATGATCCCACCCTCACTATAAAGGGACCAGAAATCAAAACTAAGGTAAAGTGCAGGCTTTCCTGATTGGATAATTATTTTTTGTTTAGTTGTTAAATTTTATTATCAAATATTATTGATTTCCAACATTGTTATCATGCTGAAAGCCTCGCCATGGAGGACTCCTCCACGGCAACAGAAAAATATTTTCTCAGCTAATGACCGGTGATTTTATTTGCCATATTTCTAAAAGATGCATTATATGGCAATTCAAGCAAACTCCATGAATAGAATAGTTAAAGAGTGAAAAATAGGCCATGTGTAATTTGTATTAATTGGAGCAGAGACAAGATCTTCGTGAGGCTTATGCTGGTGAACTAAATATTGTTTTGCTACTGTTTTAATTAGTGTCTTACACTTTCTGCCCTCAAGTGATGATGCTTGCTGCAATGAGACTGGTGAATTTACTCATGCTGTCCTGTGGGCCATTTTTCTCTTCTATCTCAGCTCAATCCTGTTAGTAAGCGATACAATCTTTAATATGCATGTACTATTTGAACTGCCAACAGTTAGCACAGTGGTGATAGATTTGATAACAAGCTCATAAATTATTTCTGACAGTTAACAAATGCAAATTATATATATTCTGTTAACTGTATTCTTTAAATTGATTTGATCAGAATTGATTGAGCAGCTATTGAATAATTCCTGAGCAACAAAATGATAAAAGCAAACATGGAAACAGTTTAAAATAATTAGGGATGATAATAATCTTCATTTCCTCTCAACTGGATTATTATGTAGTTCTGTTTTAGTTCTCTTATTTCTCTTTGCTGTCTATGACTGTAGCTGCCTAATACTCCAGCTACTAAACTCTGAGCTGGATTCAGTGCTCCCCCATGAAATCCTACTCCTGCCCACTCTCGAGTTAGCACTTTGTCCAGGAGGGGATGGTGCTGTCTGCTCAGCAGTCACAAAACACCTGTCCACCTGGTGCTATACATGCAAGCTTATGTCATGGGAAATCAAACAAAGAATCATTCAAGACCCAGTTTGTTACAAGCATCAGAGACATTGCCCATCAGTAGCGAAGCAAAAGAGTGTGTGTGTGTGTGTGTGTGTGTGTGTGTGTGTGTGTGTGTGTGTGTGTGTGTGTTTCTTACAACTTTATTATATTGCTTTCCATTTCATCCCCAGCTGTCTATGGATTAATAATGTTAGTAAATTATTGCATACATTACTCCATTATACACCTAGTTTTGTATGCATGGAATGGTTTAACCATTTTTTGGATGGATAATAGATAGCTCTGAGTCAACCCAAGATGTTTTAGACCATAAGATGTAGGAGCCATTCAGCCCATTAAGTCTGCTCCATCGTGGTTGATCCCGGATCCCACAACCCCATACACCTGCCTTCTTGCCATAACCTTTCATGCCCTGACCGACAGGAAACTATCAATTTTTGCTTTCAATATACCCACTATCTTGACCTTCACAGCTGTCTGTGATAGAGCATTCCTCAGATTCACTACTCTCTGGCTAAAAAAAATCCTCTTTACCTCTGTTTTAAAGGATCACCCCTCAACTTTGAGGCTGTGCCCTCTAGTTCTGGATACCCCCACCATAGGAAACATCCTCTCCACATCCACATTATACAGTCCTTTCAAAATTTGGTGGGTTTTAATGAGATCCCCCTGCATCCTTCTAAATTCCAGTGAGTACAGTAACCCCTTCATTCCCAGAATCATTTATGAACCCCCTCTGGACACTCTCCAATGACAACACACCTTTCCTGAGATATGGGGCCCAAATCTTTTGACAATACTCCAACTGCAGCCTGACCAGTGTCTTATAATGCCTCAGCATTATCCCCCTGTTTTTATATTCTATTCCCCTTCAAATAAATGCCAACTTTGCATTTGCCTTCTTTACCACAGACTCAACCTGTGAATTAACCTTTTTGGAGTCTTGCACAAGGACTCCTAAATCCCTTTGGATCTCTGATGTTTGAATTTTCTCCCCATTTAGATAATAGTCTGCACTTTTGTTCCTTTCACCAAAATGCATTATCATACATTTCCCAACACTGTATTCCATCTGCCACATTTTTGCCCATTCTTCCAGTTTGTCTAAGTCCTACTGCAATTCCAATCAGGAAACCTCATCCTTAGAAATTGACTCCAAAACTTTCCAACCACTGAGGTTAGGATAACTGGCCTATCTTTTTCTTTCTTTTGCTTTCCTTCCTTCTTAAAGAGTGGGCTAACATTTGCAATTTTCCATTCCTCCAGAATCAAGTGATTCTTGAAAGATCATAACCAATGCATCTGCTATCTCTTCAGCAAACTCTTTCAGAACTCTGGGATGTGGCTCATCTGGTCCAGGTGACTTATCCACCTTAGAGTTTTCCTAGCACTTTTTCCTTTGTAATATCAGTCCTGCTCCCTGACACTCACATATCTTTGCTACAGAGTCAACCTACGCAGCAGCTTTGAGTGTCCTATGGACTCAGACCCCAAGATCCCTCTGATCTTCCACACTGCCAAGAGTCTTACCATTAATACTATACTCTGCCATCATATTTGACCTACCAAAAAGAACCACTTCACTCTTATCTGGGTTGAACTCCATCTGCCACTTCTCAGCCCAGTTTTACATCCTATCAATGTCTCAGTGTAACCTCTGACAGCCCTTCACACTATTCACAACACTTCCAACCTTTGTGTCATCAGCAAATTTAATTAACCCATCCCTCCACTTCCTCCTCCAGGTCATTTATAAAAATCACGAAGAGTAAGGGTCCCAGAACAGATCCCTGAGGCACTCCACTGGTCACCGACCTCAAAGCAGAATAAGACCCATTGACAACCACTCTACCTTCTCTGGGCAAGCCAGTTCTGAATCCAGAAAGCGTGGATACCTTAAGTTCTTTAATAAAATCTATATTATTACACAACAACCAATCTAAGATAGCCTGTCCCCAAGTAGGGTCAAGCACAAGCTGCTCTGAAAACTCATCTCATAAACATTCAACAAATTTCCTCTCTTGTAGTCCGACGCCAACCTGATTTTCTTAATCCCCTTGCTTATTGAAGACCCCATTACAATTGTGAAATTACCCCTATTATATGCCTTTCTCAGCTCCCTTTGCAATCTCAACCCCACATCTTGGCTACTATTTGGAGGCCTATATATGATTCTCATTACTTTTTTTAATCCTCACAGTTTCTTAATTCTACCCACAAAGATTCAACATTCTCTGACCCTATGTCACCTGACCCTACTTTTTCACTGTTTCTGAGCCAGAACAATGCCCCAGTACTTAGTGACCTGGTGAATTCTGCTCAAGCTGCCTCCGTACTGATAAGCAGATGCTCTGCTGGTCAGTTCTGTCTGTAGAATGAGGTCAAGTCCCATAATGCCTAGTCAGTTCTCTATTTTGTAACATAGACCAGTGGCCAATTGAGACATTGGAAATTTTGAGAGGAGTGGAATTCAATCAGGTCTACTGCCCGAGTCCAAAAGGCAGCAGCAGGTCACTACAGAAAAAAAGAGCTTTGATCAGAGGCCAGTCGGTGTTTGGGATTGTTCAGCAAGAGCAAATTAAAGGAAGACAGGGGCAAGCACAGCAGCTGTTGTCTGAGGGGACAGAGCCAGAGTGGTGATCTACAAGCTTTAGCTCTTCGAGACTTCAGCAAAGAGGAGCTTCAGTTAAAGAAGACAAAAAAAGGAAAGCTCTAGGTTAAGTTATTTTTCTTGCCCTTCTTTATATCTGGACAGCTAGGACAGTAGAGATGCCAGGCGGGATAGTGGAAAGCTCCTCCTGCGGGATGTGGGAAGACAGGGAGACCTCCAGTGTCCCTGAAGATTACAACTGCAAGAAATGCATCCAGATCATTCGGAAGGCTGAGGGGGTGATAGATAGGACATATAGAGATGCAGGATACAGGAAACTGGGTGACAGGAAGGGGAAAGGAGATAAGGAGCCAATGCAGAGTACCCCTGTAGCCATCCCCCTGAAAAACAGTGTCTCTGGCACTGTCTACCTCTGTGACTCAGAAGAGAAGTGGGGAAGAGGCACACTGTGGTGACAGGGAATTCATTAGCTCAGGAAAAGGAAAGGGTCAGAGATACCTCAGACTGAGTCCTCAGCATTCTTAAGTGGGAGAGTGAACAGCCAGAAGACATGATCCATGTAGGTACCAATGACATGGATACGGCAAGTGATGCGGTTCTGCATAGGGAGTTCAGGGAGTTAGGTGCTGAGTTAAAGTACAGGACCTCCAGGATTGTGATCTCAGCTTTGCTGCCTCTGCCCTGTATGCAAGAAGCCAGAACTAAGGTCTAAGCCAGAACTAAATACAGTTTAATATGTGGCTAAGGAGGTGGTGTAGGAGGGGAGGCATAAGCTATTTGGGTCATTGGGCTCTCTTCCAAGGAAGGCAGGACCTGTACAGAGGGATGGTTGGCACCTGAACTGGAGGGGGAACTAATATCCTAGCAGAAAAGTTTGTTAATGCTGCATGGTGGGGTTTAAACTGGAGTTGCAGGGAGTGGGAACCAGAGTACCAGAACAGTTAGTGGAGAGATTGTTGAGGCAGATATTAGTAAGACCTCAGACGAAGTTAGGAGTCAACAGGTTGAGCATGGTATGACTCATGTCCTGAGTTGTGTATATTTCAATGCAAGAAGTATCTGAGGAAAGGCAGATGAAAGCTGGTTTACGAACAAAGGCAATGTGTAGGAGAAAAGACTGCTGATAGGGAAAAATTGCTCTCAGCAGGATGAATTGCAACATAGAAGGCTGACCAAAGCAAAAATGGTGAATCCAGGACTGAAGGTGTTATATTTGAATGTGCGCAGTATACAGAATAAAGCAGATGAACTTGCAGCACAGTTCCAGATTGGCAGGTATGATGCTGTAGGTATCACTGAATCATGGCTGAAAGAAGATTATAGCTTGGAGCTTAATGTCCAAGGATACACATCGTGTCGAAAGGACAGGCAGGAAGGCAGAGGGTGCAGGGTTGCCCTTTTGCTACAAACTGAAATCAGATCATTAGAAAGAGGTGACATAGGATCAGACTCTCTGAAATTTAGCAGCATGAGGGGGGCGGGTCTCATTGAAAACTAACGAATGGTGATAGGACTGCATAAGGTGGATGTGGAGAGGATGTTTCCTATGGTGGGAGTGTCTAAGACCAGAGGACACAGCCTCAAAATTAAGGGGAGTCCTTTTAGAATGGAGATGAGGAGGAATTTCTTTAGCCAGAGAGTAGTGAAACTGTGGAATTCTTTGCCACAGGCAGCTGTGGAGGCAGAGGTTGATAGATTCTTGATTGGCCAGGGCACAAAGGGATATGGGGAGAAGGCAGGAGGTTGGGGCTGACGAAAGGGTGGAGCAGACTTGATGGGCCAAATGGCCTCACTCTGGTCCTATATCTTATGGTATGTCACCATACTCCCTCTTGCAATGTGAATACTTGTGTGTTTCTACATGTCCACTTTTGCAATGCTGCTTTCATCCCAGCCACTTCTGAAATTTACCCCTCCCAGTTGACTGATTCCACCCCTCCATCCGGACACAATCCAAGATTGAATCAGACAGTTCGAAACTTTGGCAGAATTTTACCTGCAAGATTAGGTTCAGAACCTAAAATAACTGTCCTGTCACCAAGGCTTTGATTTTCACCAGCATGACTTTGCCTTGGTCATTGTCTCAGTGCAGCTGCTGAAACCCCAGTCACATCTGTCTATCCAATGTAGTCTCAGCCCGTGTCCCAGATTCCACTCTCAATAATCATGAGCTTTCCTGCCCATGTGATAGCTGTGATGTCAGTTCAGTAGAAGTTGGTCCTTGTACTGATCTGCGTGGCACTGTATACAGATATTCGTTCTATTTCCTAATGCTATTTGCCTGTGGTGTTACTGAAGTTTCCCATTACACCAGGACGTATATGTACTTGTGCATATGACAATAAACTTGACTTGACTTTGGAATTTCAACTTCAACCTCCTCACTTGCTGATGCGATGAGATATTTGGTATCGCCTTTTCCCTATGCTCATTTGTCTTAATATTTTATACGTTAATCATTTTCAATGGATGATGTCAGTATCATATTCAGCTTTTGAATCCTAAGCATATTGCCTGGTTACTTCATCCATTGAAAATGGCCTTAAGTGTTTCAAGAAGGCTGCACTGCCTGATTAGTGATACATCTGTTTGTTTTTGAAGACAGCTGTCTGTTCTGGTAGTAACTATGGATTAGCAATGTATGTTACCCTATATATAATCAATTTGTAGGCAATTGATAGCAAAGGGTGATACACATTCCAATCTGGTTTGGCTGGAGTAGTCCTACGAATGGGTCACCAGCACTTGTGAATGTTGTTTCTTCATGCATATGACTATAGGGACCTCACCATCCAGTCTCTAAATCAGTGCTTTTCATTTTACATGACCCTAGAGGACAGATTATTGAGTCCAGCAGCTTTATGGAGTTTAGTTATGATTCAAGATTCAAGATTATTTATCACGTATACATCAAAATATACAATGGGATGTGGTGTTTGCATTAACAACCAACATACTTTGGACAAGCTATTGAGAAGCAGTTCCACAGTGTTTCATTGCAGTTGTTTGCTGCATTGTCTCTTTGTGATCCCACTGTACCAGAGGAACTGTGCTGCTGAGGTAGTAATTGTAGATGGTTGTTGCAGTCTCTATACTTAATCACAGCTTGCCTCATCTCTATTACTATCCAGTTTCAGAAGTACACAATTTCCTGACCTGTGCATTGAATCTATTTGTTCATGATGCAGTGTTTAATCAGCTGTAATTTCTTTCAGTTATGTTTTGAGAGTAAAAGTCATATCCTCCATCAGAATCTCTTACACTTCAGTAATCTCAGTTCCAGGTTAATCAGAGAGTTAAAATCTCCAACAACGTGCTTAATTCTAAGTTAAGTTTCTGGCTTCCTAACCCCAGCATCATAAAGTCTGTTTACGTCAACTGCTAGCTTCTACTTCTAAAGCAGTCTCCACACCTACCTCAGTCAGCTGCTGCCAACATCTTCATCCAAACCTTTGTCATCTCGAAATATGACTCTGGTCTCTTGCTGAGTTTCCCATCCTCCATGTTCTGTGAAAATCAGTTGACAAGTCCGGATATTGGCAGAAATGCACAGTGTGTCACATGTTACACTCTTATTCCAGTACAGAAGCAGGTCAACTGGACCATGCTGAGTCCTAACAGAACAATCTTATCAGACCAATTCCTCCCCACTCCATCCCACTATCCCCCTCATTTCCTTGAAGCTCTGCAACCTAATCTCTCCCTCTCCCTCTCCCTCTCCCTCTCCCTCTCCCACTCTCTCTCTCTCTCTCTCTCTCTCTCTCTCTCTCTCTCCCTCTCCCTCTCCCTCTCCCTCTCCCTCTCCCTCTCCCTCTCCCACTCTCTCTCTCTCTCTCTCTCTCTCTCTCTCTCTCTCCCTCTCCCTCTTCCTCTCCCTCTCCCTCTCCCTCTCCCTCTCCCTCCCTCCCTCCCTCCCTCTCTCCCTCTCACACTTTTGCCATTTGGCCATTTGCCCACACCAAGGGATAATTTACAGTAACCAATTCACCTACCAATACACTTTCAGAATTTGGGGGAAAAGTGGAGCACTCAGAGAATACGGAATCTCCGCAGAGCAGGATTGAAGCCTAGTTACTGGCTCATTAGGGAACAACGTTAACCATCATTCTTGTTCAATATTAAGACAACTTCAGAAAATATATATGGATTCTAAACAGCCAAAAGCAACAATAGAGGAATCCAACTTCCATTCAATGTAGTATATCACTTGATTTTAAACCTACAGGACGAAACCTTTCTATCTGCTTGCTACCTTTATTGTTCTCAACAGCAAAATTCATAGCCTACGATGTACCGTCAAAGAAGCCTTGCTACAGTGCAGCCAAACTCATGGAGCAGTGGAGATAGAAATAGTGACCATTTAATGTAGTGGTTGATGTGCCATTCGGATGAACCATTTTGTCAGAGACAGAGCCGTGTTTCTTGAACATTGTTGGAGCTCCACCACTCCAAGCTGCCAGGCAGCTGTGTTGACAAAGGCGTTGCAATCTTGTAAGTTGATGGAAGGCTTCAGATACACTGAGACTTCGAAGTCTTCGGATGGAATTGAAATTAGTTTATTTTTGTCACATCTACCAAGATATAGTGAAAAGCTTGCCTTGCATATTGTTCATAGAGGTCAGATCATTACATTGTGCATTGAGGTAGTATAAGGTAAAACAATAACATTACCACAACTGACGGCTGGCCTGGGACTTAATTTTGGACTGATACAGTCTCTAAGGATAGCTTTGTGGAGCTTTTATCTAATTTTTTGTAAAGGTCAATGTCACCAGATTTTAATGCTACAAACCTAATCTTCATTAGGAAGTGGCTCTCCCAGTGCATCCATGCTTTGGACATTTTGTAGCTGAGGATATGTTACAACTATCTGGAGTGCCAGTCCCCTGTAGTTCATGAAGGCCATCTTGCTTGGTCAGCCAGACTCTCAGAATTTTATTGTAATTTGATGCTTGAGTAGTTGCCACATATTTATGCTAATGTTTCTCATTATTTTGCCCCTGGTAGTCATTCCGTTCAAATAAATGGCTTGGTAATTTGCTATTGCTTTTCCATGGGCATCAAGATCATTGTTACTTCCTGAGGGGAAATCATAGATGACATTATTTGTGCTATTTACTTTCATTGTTGTCCATGGTAGAATCTGAAGTCACGGCTCCAGGGTAAACGATGCAAAACTATTAGCATTCTGTCACTCTATCTTTGCTGGCTCAAGTCCAGATGTAAAGTGGGAAAGAAATAGGAGGCGAGTGAGGAGGAGATAGAGAGGAGCTATAGGCAGGTAGTCACACCTGGGCCTCAGGAGGCAGATAAGTGGGTAACAGTCAGGAGAGGGAAGAGCAAGAGTCAGAGGCTAGAGAGCACCCCTGTGGCTATCCACCTTGACAATAAGTTCTCCTGTTTCAGTACATTTGGGGGGGGACAGTGTACCTGGGGGAAACAATAGTGGCCGTGCCTCTGGCATAGAGTCTGGCCCTGTGGTTCACAGGGGTAGGGAAAGGAAGAGGATGGCAGCAGTGATAGGAGACTCTATAGTTAGGGGATCTGACAGGTGATCTTGTGGACTCAGGAAAGAAACACGGATGGTAGTTTACCTCCCAGGTGCCAGGGTCCGGGATGTTTCTGATTGCATCCACAATATCCTGAAATGGGAGGATGAACATCCAGAAGTCACAGTACATATTTGGTACCAATGACATGGGCAATAAAAGGGAGGAGGTCCTGAAAGCAGACTACAGGGAATTAGAAAGGAAGTTGAGAAGCAGGACCACAAAGGTAGTAATCTCGGGATTGCTGCCTGTGCCTTGTGACAGTGAGAATAGGAATGGAATGAGGTGGAGGATAAATGTGTGGCTGAGGGATTTGAGCAGGGAACAGGGATTCAGATTTCTGAATCATTGGGACCTCTTTTGGGGCAGGTGTGACCTGTACAAAAAGGACAGGTTGCCCTTGAATCCCGGGGGACCAATATCCTGGCAGGAAGGTTTGCTAAGGCTATTGAGGAGAGTTTAAACTAGAATTGCTGGGGGGTGGGAACTGAACTGAAGAGACAGAGGAAAAGGCAGTTGGCTCACAAATAGAGAAAGCTTGGAGACAGTGCGAAAGGTAGGATAGGCAGGTGATAGAGAAGGGACCTGCTGAGACTGATGGTTTAAGAGGTGTCTATTTTAATGCAAGGAGTATTATGAACAAAGAGGATGAGCTTAGAGAATAGATCAATACTTGGAGCTATGATGTTTAGCCATTCCAGAGACTTGGATGGCTCAGGGGCAGGAATGGTTACTTCGAGTGCCAGGCTTTAGATGCTTCAGAAAGGACAGGGAGGGAGGCAAAAGAAGTGGAGGCATGGCACCGTTGATCAGAGATAGTGTCACAGCTGCAAAAATGGAGGAAGTCATGGAGGGTTGTCAATGGAGTCTCTGTGGGTGGAAGTTAGGAACAGGAAGGGGTCAATAACTCTACTGGGTGTTTTTTATAGACCACCCAATAGTAATAGGGGCATCGAGGAGCAGATAGGGAGACAGATTCTGGAAAGGTGTAATAATAACAGGGTTGTTGTGATGGGAGATTGTAATTTCCCAAATAATTGATTGGCATGTCCCTAGAGCAAGGGGTTTAGATGGGGTGGAGTTTGTTAGGTGCATTCAAGAAGATTTCTTGATACAATATGTAGATAAGCCTACAAGATCTTGATCTGTATAGCCTACAAGGCTATATTTGATCTGGTATTGGGAAATGAACCTGGTCAGGTGTCAGATCTCTCAGAAGCAGAGCATTTTGGAGATAGTGATTGCAACTCTATCTTCTTTACCATAGCATTGGAGAGGGATAGGAACAGACATGTTAGGAAATCATTTAATTGGAGTAAGGGGAAATATGAAGCTATCAGGCAGGAAATTGGAAGTATAAATTGGGAACAGATGTTCTCAGGGAAATGTACGGAAGAAATGTGGCAAATGTTCAGGGGATATTTGCGTGGAGTTCTGCATAGGTATGTTCCAATGAGATAGGGAATGGATGGTAGGGTACAGGAACCATGGTGTACAAAGGCTGTTGTAAATCTAGTCAAGAAGAAAAGAAGCGCTTATGAGAGGCTCAAAAATCTAGATCTCTTCATCTAGAAAATTATAAGGCCAATGGGAAGGAGCTTAAGAAAGAAATTGGAAGAGCCAGAAGGAGCCATGAGAAGGCCTTGGTGAGCAGAATTAAGGAAAACCCCAAGGCATTCTACAAGTATGTGAAGAGCAAGAAGATAAGACATGAGAGAAGAGAAGAGCACCAATCAAGTGTGACAGTGGAAAAGTGTGCATGAAACTGGAGGAGATAGCTGAGGTACTTAATGAATACTCTGCTTCAGTATTCACTATGGAAAAGGATCTTGGCGATTGTTGGGATGACTTACAGTGAACTGAAAAGCTTGAGCATATAGATATTAAGAAAGAGGATGTGCTGGAGCTTTTGGAAAGAATTAAGTTGGATAAGTCACTGGGACTGGACGAGATGTACCGCAGGCTACTGTCGGAGGTGAGGGAGGAGGTTGCTCAGCCTCTGGTGATGATCTTTGCATCAATGAGGACAGGAGAGGTTCCGGAGGATTGGAGGGTTGCAAATGTTGTTCCCTTATTCAAGAAAGGGCGTAGAGATAACCCAGTTAATTATAGACCAGTGAGTCTTACTTGGAGAGGCATACTATGATTAGGAATAATCAGCATGGCTTTGTCAAAGGCAGGTCATGCCTTATGAGCCTGATTGAACTTTTTGAGGATGTGACTAAACACATTGATGGAGGTAGAGCAGTAGATGTAGTGTATATAGATTTTAGCAAGGCAATTGATAAGGTACCCCATGAAAAGCTTATTGAGAAAGTAAGGAGGTATGGGATCCAAGGGGACATTACTTTGTGGATCCAGAACTGGCTTGCCCACATAAGGCAGAGTGTGGTTGTAGATGGGTCATATTCTGCACGGAGGTAGGCCACCAGTGGTGTGCCTCAGGGATCTGTTCTGGGACCCCCTACTCTGCGCGATTTTTATAAATGACCTGGATGAGGAAGTGGAGGGATGGGTTAGTAAACTTGCTGATGACACAAAGGTTGGAGGTGTTGTGGATAATGTGGAGGGCTGACAGAGGTTACATCGGGACATTGATAGGATGCAAAACTGGGCTGAGAAGTGGTGGATGGAGTTCAACTCAGTTAAGTGTGAGGTGTTTCATTTTTGTAGGTCAAATATGATGCCAGAATATAGTATAAATGATAAAACTCTTGGCAGTGTGGAGGATCAGAGGGATCTTGGGGTCCAAGTCCATCAGACACTCAAAGCTGCTGTGCAGGTTGACTTTGTGGTTAAGAAAGCATTGTTGCATTGGCCTTCATCTATCATGGGATTGAGTTTTGGAGCCAAGAGGTAATGTTGCAGTTACATAGGATCCTGGTCAGACCCCACCTGGAGTACTGTGCTCAGTTCTGGTCACCTCACTTTCGGAAGGATGTGGAAGCCATGGAAAGGGTGCAGAGGAGATTTACAAGGATGTTGCCTGGATTGGGGAGCATCCTTATGAGAATAGGTTGAGTGAACTCAGCCTTTTCTCCTTGGAGTGATGGTGGAGGAGAGGTGGCCTGATAGAGGTGTACAAGATAATGAGAGGCATTGATCGTGTGGATACTCAGAGGCTTTTTCCCAGGGCTGAAATAGCTAGCATGAGAAGGCACGGTTTTAAGATGCTTGGAAGCTGGTACAGAGGAGATGTCAGGGGTAAGTTTTTTACACAGAGAGTGGTGAGTGTGTTGAATGGGCTGCTGGCGATGGTGTTGGAGGCAGATACAATAGGGTCTTTTAAGAGACTCCTGAATATGTACATGGAGTTTAGAAAAATAGAAGGTTATGGGTAACCCTAGGTAATTTCTAAGGTAAGGACATGTTCGGCACAGCCTGTATTGTCCTGTAGGTTTTCTATGTTTCTAAGTAATGCCTGTATCCCACTGATACCACTGCAAAGGACATCCTAATGTACACCCAACTGTTGGAATGTTATGGTGCAAGTTTGGTTATTGAACACTGTCATAGAGCACTATAGCATAGACACAGGCCCTTCAAATCTGTGCAAGCCTGGTCTTCCGCCTAGTCCCATCTACCTGCATCCAGACCATAGCATTCCAAACCTCTCTCAGCGCTCTCATGTACTGAATCTATCCAAACTTCACTGAAATGTTATAATTAAACTTGTTTTTACCACCTCTGCTGGCAGTTCACTCCAAATGCACACCATCCTCTTAGTAAAGAAGTACTCCCTCAGTTTCCCCTTAAATGTTTCTCCTTCCACCCTAAACTGATAGCCCTAGCTCTCATCTCACACAAGCAGAAGAGAAAATGTTTGCAAGCCTTCATCCTACCTACACCTCTCATAATTTGTGTATCTCTGTGAGATTCCTCTTCATTCTCCTGCTCTTCAATAAATAAAGCCCTAATCTTTTTAATCTTTCCCTATTAATCCTGTCCTCAAGACACAATGATATACTTGTAAATTTTTTCTGCACTCTTTTTTTCTTTTCTAAATCTTTTTATTAATATTAGTAATATGGACAGAATACAAATGATATATTGATAAAGAAATTACCAACATACAAATTCCATTACATATGAAAAAAACATACATAATAGTTACAATATAAATGAGTTTACCAAGACATAAACCATACAATATATGTATGAACATGGTAAGTCTAAATATTTCATAATATATGATATAAAAAAAACAGAAAAAGGAAAGAAAAAAATTAAAAAATATATATATAATGCAAAACTAGCTAGTCTACTAA
This sequence comes from Hypanus sabinus, assembly GCF_030144855.1. Classification (NCBI taxonomy): domain Eukaryota; kingdom Metazoa; phylum Chordata; class Chondrichthyes; order Myliobatiformes; family Dasyatidae; genus Hypanus; species Hypanus sabinus. The sequence goes on from NC_082719.1 coordinate 50,065,638, forward strand.
TCTAATAACTAATAACTAATATAGAACAAAAAAGAAGCAAAAAAAAGAGAGAGAAAAAAAGGGGGCTGTTTATAATATCTCACAAGAATAAATATTCCTCAATGCCGTCACTTCTGATAAAGAAATTACCAACATACAAATTCCATTACATATGAAAAAACATACATAATAGTTACAATATAAATGAGTTTACCAAGACATAAGCCATAAAATATATGTATGAACATAGTAAGTCTAAATATTTCATAATATATGATATAAAGAAAACAGAAAAAAGAAAGAAAAAAAACAAAAAAAATATAATGCCAAACTAGCTAATCTAATCTAATAACTAATATAGAAGAAAAAAGAAGCAAAAAAAGAGAGAAAAAAAAGGGGGCTGTTTATAATATCTCACAAAAATAAGTATTCATCAATGCCGTCACTTCCTGTCCTCTCAACATACATAAGCTAAAAGCTGGGAAATCAAATGAACTTGGAACAGGGTCATATTACATCATATGAAAATGTTGAATAAATGGCCTCCATAACTTTTCAAATTTAATAGAAGTCTCAAAAACACCACTTCTAATTTTTTCTAAATTTAAGCATAACATAGTTTGAGAGAACCAATTAAATACAGTGGGAGGATTAATTTACTTCCAATTCAACAATATAGATCTTCTAGCCATCAGAGTTAGAAATGCAATCATTCGATGGGCAGAAGAAGATAAATGCAGTGAGTCTAACATTGGTAAACCAAAAATTGTGGTAATAGGATGAGGTTGTAAATCGATATTCAAAATCGCAGAAATAATATCAAAAATATCTTTCCAATATTTCTCCAAAAATGAACAAGACCAAAACATATGAGATAAAGACGCAATTTCAGATTGACATCTATCACAAATAGAACTAATGTTAGAGTAAAAATGAGCTAATTTATCCTTGGACATATGGGCCCTATGTACAACCTTAAATTGTATTAATGAATGTTTGGCACATATCGATGATGTATTAACTAATTGAAGAATTCTATCCCAATTCTCATTAGAAATAATAAGGCTAAGCTCTCTTTCCCGATCCTTTTTGGTCTTATAAAGAGGCTCTGAACGTATCTTCATAATTATATTATAAAGTTTTGAAATAAGCCCTTTTTGAAAAGGGTCTAATTCAAATAAACTCTCCAAAATATCTGAAGGCACAAAATTTGGAAACGTAGGGAGTACAGAACTTAAAAAATGTCTAAAAAAATGAAATCTAGGCAAGTTATATTTGTTGGATAATTGCTCAAAAGACATGAAACAATTGTCCAAAAATAAATCAGAAAATCTTAGTAATCCCTTAGTTTTCCAAGCCGAATAAGCTTGATCTATAATGGAAGGGTGGAAAAAACAATTAGATACAATAGGACTATTTAAAACGAATTGAGTCAACCCAAAAAATCTCCGAAATTGAAACCATATACGCAAAGTATGTTTAACTATCGGGTTGTCAATTCATTTCGGCAATTTAGAAAGAGCAAAAGGGAGAGAAGTCCCTAAAATAGAACCCAGAGCATAAACTGATACAGATTTAATTTCTAAACTCACCCAACAAGGGCCGAAAGATCCACCCCCATCTTTCAACCAGCATAACAAATATCTAATATTAACTGCCCAATAATAAAATCTGAAATTAGGTAATGCTAACCCACCTTCCTTTTTTGTCTTCTGTAAATATATTTTACCTAACCCGGGATTTTTATACTGCCATATATATGAAGAAACTTTTGAGTCAACATTAGTAAAAAAAGATTTTAGAATAAAAATTGGTATCGCTTGAAAAATATATAAAAACTTAGGTAAAATAACCATCTTAATAGCATTAATCCTACCTATTAGGGATAAAGATAATGGTGACCACTTAGTAAACAAACCTTTAATCTGATCAATTAAAGGTAAAAAATTAAATCTAAACAAATCTTTATGGTTTGTTGTCATTTTGATCCCTAAATAAGTAAAAGAATCATTAACTAATTTAAAAGGTAAATTTCCATAAATTGGGACCCGTTTATTCAAAGGAAACAATTCACTTTTATTAAGATTTAACTTATACCCAGAAAACTCACTAATTTGAGCCAATAATGATAAAACTGCTGGGATGGATTTCTCCGGGTTAGAAATGAATAGTAATAAATCATCTGCATACAAAGATAACTTATGAATGTCTGTCCCACGATTAATACCCAAAATATCCTGTGATTGTCTGATGGCAATTGCCAAAGTTTCTAAGGCATTGTTAAATAGTAATGAACTAAGAGGACATCCTTGTCTAGTGCCCCGAAATAGGCGAAAAAAGGGAGATCTTTGATTATTGGTAAACACTGAGGCTACTGGAGTATGATAAATCAATTTAATCCATGATATAAATATCGGACTAAAATTAAACTTCTCCAACACATTAAATAAGTAAGGCCATTCAACTCTATCAAATGCTTTCTCCGCATCTAACGAAATCACGCATTCTGAAGCGTCATGTGAGGGAGTATAAACAATATTCAACAATCTCCTAATGTTAAAAAAAGAATAGCGATTTTTAATAAAACCAGTTTGATCATCTGAAATAATTTTGGGTAATACCTTCTCCAATCTAGATGCCAGTAACTTGGAAAAAATCTTGGAGTCTACATTCAATAAAGATATTGGTCTATAGGAAGCACAGTTAGTAGGGTCTTTATCTTTCTTCAATATTAGAGAAATGGAAGCTCTATAAAAAGATTGTGGCAAATTCCCCAATCTAATGGCTTCCTCAAAAACCTTACATAACCAAGGGGAAAGGGTAGCGGAAAAAAAATTTAAAAATTCAACTGTATAACCATCTGGACCCGGTGCTTTCCCAGAATTCATTGAGGAAATAGCCCCTTTAATTTCTACATCCGTAATAGGAGTATCCAATATTAAAAGATCATCAGATGATAATCTTGGAAAATTTAATTTCCCAAGAAAATCAGACATGGTATTATGATCTTGAGGAAATTCAGATTGATACAGGGAGGTATAGAAGTCTTGAAATGCCTTATTTATCTCATCATGATTAACTGTCAGATTCCCATTCTGCTGACAAATCTTAGTGATTTGACGTTCAACCAAAGCATTCTTCAATTGACTAGCTAATAGTTTACCAGATTTATCACTATGTATATAAAAATCAGATCTAGTTTTCATTAATTGATTTTCAATCTAGGATGTAAGTAATAAACTATGTTCCATTTGAAGTTCAACCCTTTGTTTGTAAAGCTCCTTACTAGGAGCAATCGAATATTTCTTATCAATCTCCTTAATTTTATCAACCAATAAAAGAGTTTCCATCTTAGTATGTTTCCTCAGACCAACAGAATAAGAAATAATCTGTCCACGTATATACGCTTTAAAAGTGTCCCAAAGTGTTCCGCAGGAGATATCATCTGTAGAATTAGTTGAAAAGAAGAAGTCGATCCGCTCTTCCATAAATTTTATAAAGTCTGAGTCTTGCAATAAGGTAGAGTCAAATCGCCATTGTCTGGCATTAGAAGCTGTATCCGTAAATTTCATAGGAAGTAATAATGGAGCATGATCAGAGATAGCTATAATATCATAGTTACAACCGATTACCAATGGAATAAAACAAGAGTCTACAAAAAAATAATCAATTCTCGAATAAAAGTGATAAACGTGAGAAAAAAGAAAACTCTTTGTCTTTAGGATGCCGAAATCTCCAAATATCAAAAACTCCATTGTCAGTCAAAAAAGAGTTAATACAAGTGGCCAGCTTATTAGGTAAAGTCTGAATAGATAAAGATTTATCGATCAAAGGATTTAAACAGCAATTAAAGTCACCACCCATTATTAACTTATATTCATTTAGATTGGGTAAAGAGGTAAATAAGGACTTAAAAAAGTCAGGACAATCCACATTTGGAGCATAAACATTAACCAAAGCAATGTTTTTATTACAAAGTAAACCCATAATTAACAAAAATCTACCATTCAGATCCAAAAAAATATCATGTTGAACAAATGGAATAGAAGAGTCAATAAAAATTGAAACTCCTTTTACTTTAGTATTCGGATTTGTGTGATACTGTTGACCCCACCAAAATCTGAAAAAACGAAATTTGTCCTCCTTCCTCACATGAGTTTCTTGTACAAAAATGATATGAGCATTAAGTCTTTGGAATACTTTGAAAATCTTCTTTCGTTTAATTGGATGATTTAAACCATTAGTATTCCAAGACACAAAATTAATGGTCTGAGCCATAATTCTAAAATCAACCCTTCGGTATAGAAAGAGTTAACCAACTTATAAACTCATGCACCCGGAAGAGGAACAAAAGTAAAGAGAAGACCCGGAAGTGACAACAACACAGACATATTTGAAGTTCAAAAACAGCCCAAATAAAAAAACTAACACAAACTGATGCAAAAAAAATAGAATTAGAAAACAGACCATCCCCCACCCCCAAGAAAAAGAGAAAAAGCCAAAATATGACTTAAAAAAGGAAAAAGTAAGACTAATTCTACCCCCATGTCAGCTGAAGAACACTCCATATATAGAGGATATATAAAAAAGAATCACCCCAACTTTAAAAATTAAAATCGCTATAATAAAAACCATATTTCTAAGTATAGTTAGTTGTAAAAAAATAAGAATATAGTCACTAAAAAAAATTATAAATCGGGCTCTAGCCCAGACAAAACAAAAAATATTTAAGCTATGATAAGCGATGCATTGTAGGAAGAAGACGAAAGAAAGAAAAAAATAACGCCATCTTAAGCAAACCCAAAAATCTTTTTCAAAAAACCACCCTTAATTAAAAAAAAAATTCACCTTCAAAGAATTAAAAATATACCTTCGAAGGAACAAATTTAATGGACAAGAATGTAGTATAATGGTTAAAGTGTATAAGGCAAAACAATTAATATGACGAAAACACACTTTAACTTAAGTATAAAGTATAGGATGAACCTACACCAATAACCAGATTTTAATTCTGGTTTAAGAAATCGAGAACCATCTTACACGATCAGAATCGTTCATTTATTAGAGACTGGTGTCTGTAGCAGTAAGGAAGTTCTCCTCCAGATAATTTCTCACTTCTGAAGTTGAAAAAAAAAACCTGGCGTGGAGCATTCGATGGAGATATTCGAAGCTTTGCAGGGTATAGGAGCGCAGGTTTCAGATTTTTCTCATAACATTCAGCCATCAACGGTTTAAAAAGAAGCCTTCTTTTTAAAAGGTCAGGGCTAAAGTCTTCAACCAGGCGGAAGCAGTAATCTTTGAATTTAATCATTCCTGCCCGACGAGCTGCACGTATAAGTTGTTCTTTGTCATGTACATAATGGAACCGGACAATTACCACCGAAGGTTTGTCTGTAGCACTCGGTGATCGACGCCGAATTCTATGTGCCCGATCCAATAAAGGAGGGTTATTCGGGAAAATCGACGGATACGCTTCTTTTAAAAGTTGAGCAAAATATTTCGAAGGGTCATCTTTTTCTATGCCGTCTGGAAGACCAAGTATACGTAGGTTCTGTCTTCTGGACCGATTCTCAAAATCGTCACTCTTGGCTTTAAGGGCTTCCATCAGCTTAATGGTCGAAATTAAATCCTTTTGCAGTTTTTCAATAGTCAAATCTCGCTTCCGAGCATCTTCTTGCAGAGACGCGATAAGAGCTTGTTGCTAGTTAATTACTGAATCCGTCTTAACCATTAATCATCCACTCTTGAAAAGCCTTTATATCTTCTTTAAAAAATTGTTGTAGTTCATCAGATTTTTTTATCCAAAACCTCCATAAACAATTCATAAGTTAATTGAGTTTGTTGTGGCAGTGCCTGCTTCTTTGGTAGGAGGGAGGGGTTAGATTACAGCAGGTCAAGAAGTCTGCACAACATTGTGGGCTGAAGGGTCTTGTAAGAAGTTTGTACATTCTCCCCATGACCATGTGGATTTCCTCTCACATTTCAAAGATCTACAGGTGAGTAGGTCACATGGATGTAATTGTGTGGTGTGGATTCATTGGGCTGAAAGGGCCTGTTAACTTGCTATGTCTCTAAATTAAAAAAAATAAAATCAATTAATTTAACTGCTATTTTATCCCTTCCCCAGTATTTTGGACAGGATCAGCACTAAAACAGTACTTCCTCATCGATGCTTCTGTCAGCCCTGCAACAAGAATTGGTCTTTTCATGTGCTTGCAATCTGTAAGTTATGTATAGGACAAAGAATTGCATCAAGGTGGCTCTGGATCGCAAATGTGAAAGTCACACAATTGCATACAAAGTGGACCAAACTTCTGCATATGTTTAAACATTAACTGCAAATGTTGTACAAACATATGTGAGTTTTATGTGTGTGTGTGTATAGATTTCTACTCCTCAAAATATTTCTCTTCTCAACACAGGTGGATGCACATGGAAATATTCTTCTAACCACTCTTGAAATTAGAAATGAAATCACAGGTTCTGAGGTGTTGACGAATATCAATGATCCAAGAACCACCATGTTTTCTTATGACAGTGGCAGCATTCAGCACAGAAGACCAATTGCAAGCAGGGATGGCTATGGTAGAAGTGCTTTGGAAAGGCACGTGGTTCAGAAGAAGGGACGTTTACGACGACGGACGTCACAACTGAAAATAAAAATCCCAGATCTGGCAGATGTTAATGCCATAGACAGGTGGTCACGGGTGGTCTTTCCTGTCACGTTTGGGTTTTTTAACTTGGTTTACTGGCTTTACTATGTGCATTAGCTCAATTATTATCTACTGTAATATTAGATTTCATTTTCTTGTTTCCTCTTATTAACCCTTAAAGGACTGTAATAGCAACAACATCAAGGTAAGATATTCAGCCCTATTATAGTTTGGAGGATTAACTATATACATTGAGTTTGTCAATGAATTTGTGTCTGATGACTACGAATGCTTTGGCTTTAAAATAAATTACCACAGCTAAATGTTTAAATCCTAGCCACAGCCATCCAGCATCTTCTATTTTAAATAGGAAACAGAGTCTGTTTCTTTATAAAATTCATGAGCATACCTTCAATATTCCCTGCGCCTCTCCCACTGGGAATCAAGAGAACAAACTGTGCTGAAACACATTCACTGTATATAAATGTGTTTGTTACTATTGATGATCTTAGTAGTTGAAAGCTGGTTGACTTTAAATGCCATTCCTCCAAACACTATTTTTGATTATGTTGCCCATTCTATTTTGACAGAATTGATATAAAGTAATGGGCAAAACAATATTCTTTGATGGCAGCAGACACTCAGCGACTATTAACAGCAACACTCATTTCTGGACAAAGTTGTTAAGCAAGCAGGAAAAAGCAATAGGGGAGGTGTAGGAGAGTGAGCTTGTGGTGATTACATTAATGGTGCCAAGCAATCTAACCATTATTCATGCCCAATTCATTCCCACTAGATCAAAGTTAATACACTGTATATGTTCCACAAAAGGACAGACCTAATTAGCATTCAAATGTTGGAGCTTTAATAACACCTCCCTTCTAAATCACAGCCCTGTGACCCCAGAAACCTCATAAGTGGCTCTAATTCCACGCCCACCCCCCTCAACATACCATCACTAGTCAGAGCTTAAAATTCTTAAATACCAATCAATCCTCAAACCAAGGTCCTGATTTTCTGGTCCTTTTCCAATGAACCAGAACCCCCATAGAAGGTGTATTTGGAACAACGCTATTAAGGTTAGCAAATTCTCCACAAATTTGGCTTTGCCAGATTTTCCCCATGCTGCTGGTCTTCCCCACACCATCCCCCGTTCTCATTTAAAAGCAGGGCAAAAACTCCCAGGAAGTTATAGAAGTATCACATGTAGAATTACCTGCCTTTGCTTGGCCCCACTGTTACACCCTAATCTCAATTTCTGCCTTGTTTATTACCTGTGCATGATCCTTTGTTTCCCCCAGAACACGTCTTTGTCACTTGTTCTCCTGGTATCATAAACATGTGGCTATTATTTAAAAATGTCTAAGCAACAGTACATTAATTAAAAATAACCTGAAACCACTCAAGTTTAATTTGCATGAAGTCACCACAAGCACATGGTAAAGAGATGCAGACCATCATTCCATCACAATCTTTGCTTGCAATCCATTCTGTTTTGTTTCTTCTCATTTCCCTTTTCATATTGCACATTTCTGTTGCCTTCCCATCTCTGAATTCTAAACAGAGTCAACTCCCATTGTCTTAACACATTTCACTTTATTGGCAATGAGGTGATCTTTGTTTGTGTTCTGTTTAGTATTTTTTGGTGTAATTAGAATTGCTTCATATAAGGAAATTTTACTCAGATTTGACATGCAGTTGGATGGGACTGTTTTGTTATTAAACATACAGAAAGTTGTATCCGTGACTTTACAATCGACTTTACTATCTTAATGCAACCACAGAATGCACTCATCCATTTTTACTATGATCAGTTATTTTGAATTGTCGACGTCCCCAAGTTTACTTAGAGAATCTTATCACTTGTAAGAGTGAAGTTCACAGGGATTTCTTCCATAAATATTTGGATTAAAATAAATGTATTCTTTATTCAGGCATTTCTAATTTTGCTGCAATTATCAAATGATAATTCTTCCCAACTTATTGTTCTCATTATATTTTACATTGTATCAGGAAAGGGTAAAGAGAAAATATCTAATTCACGTTCTTCTCCATGTGCCAAAGTTTTATACTCAACTGTACTATTAATGACAAGTCATAAGGTTTTAAAGTCAGAAACAAACGGATTTTACAACTGTATTTACCCTGTACATGGCTGAATATAGTGCCTTAGATACTTAACAAGTCACATATATAAGAATTACTGAAGTATAATTCTACAGTTTTCTAGTTACAAAGTTTTTATAATCATTTAATAAGTACAACACATACATTGTAAACTAATATGCCAAGTAATCTGAGACATTCTGGTAGAAAATGTATTTCACGTGTTTAATACTGAGACAGAACATCATGACCTGCACTAAAGAGTGAGGCAATATTGGTCAAAAATGCTGGTGGAGTAACTTACACCGCCAGCCATACTTTTTAGCATGCAGTTTTTGCCGTTACGTTCTATTGTACAAATTGCAGTCAAAATCCAGTCCTTTTACTACGGGTTTAATATCACTTAGTACAATGAGACAAAACAGCTTAATGCCTTGTATGCTGTAAGACATAAATTGACTGTGATACTGGGTTTTAGAACCATTAAAATATTCACATGTAAACTGCTAGTGTTAGTGAAGTACTTTCAAGAGCAAATTTTTATACTGCTGCCAACAGACGTGTAAATTTGTAAATATATCTGAAACATTGAAATTGCTCTATTGGCTTATACTTTATACATCCAGTGGTACATTTTGGCCACAAAGATCATTTTTGGCATGTGTACTTGATATGATATGTGTGTTGTTATCCGAAGGTTGTAGATTTAATTAGTTTCAAACATTTGTGTAGCTTGTACAGTATTTAAAATAATATCCTAAATCTCATCTACTGAGTTTGAGAATGGTTTCTTTAGGCCTGATAAAAAAAATCCTACAATCAAATCTTATTAATTTCAATTCATTTAATCCTCAGATTACTTCTGAAGATCAGGATAAGGTACAGTAATACATTACAGTAGACACTAAGTCAACTGGATATTTTGAATTGTGTAATAGCAAATAAGGAATGCTTTAGTCTAGAGATATAATAATAAATTTGAATTCTGAATAGATAGAATCAAAATTGTTCCCTTGCCTGCAAAGTAATTGTTGGTACATAGGTCAGCTAATCACAAATTATAAATAGGCCAGCAAATACCTGGACTACATTTCATTGTTATACTCCCTTAAAGGTGTGTAATATCATTCTACTATGTGAGAATGGCACTTACTTTGTTTATAACCATCATTGGATCCTTGAAATAAAACTACTTTTTTAGCCGTCTTTATGCTGTCAGTGTATGTAACGGTGAACTCTGACAGTACTGGGGGGTGGGGGCAACTTTCTATGTCACTTCCTGAGTGAGAACCTGGTGAAGTGGATTATACCACTGCTATAGAAGAGCCTCCCCCCCCCCCATTTCTATATCATTCATATCAAATGAATAGAAAACAGATGAACTTTTTAACAACCAGTGACACATCTATGTCACTGTACTAAAGAAATTGATCATAAACCCATTCTGTTGTTCCATTGATGTGTGATGAAATGTGTTTTATTATTTGTGACATAATCAAAATAATTTTACCAAAAGTTAATAAAGAATTCAGTATTAGAGCATGACATATCGTGTAAATTGTATTTAACTCTTAAGATACCAATAAAAATGGCATGAAGAATTGCCATTAAGTACTGAAAATGCATCCATACTTAATCATAACTGCATATATGTTATGATGAGACAGAATTGCATCTTTGCTCACTGGCACTACGCAGCCAATATAGGATCAAACATTAATTTTTACTGAAGTCAATGGAGCCAAACATAGGGAAAAGGCGACAGAAGGCCGCTGATATGATAGCATAATTTAAAGCCAGTGACCAAATCTGAATTTCTAATCATACCCCGCAAAAGAAATTAAAGAGATTGATTAGAGGTGGCTAGCTCCTGCTGGGATTACTAGTTTCTCTGACTTTCAAAGACTGATATATTGAGACACAACATTTTGTGACTTACAGTCAGATAAAATTAAATGGTGTGAAGCCATGGACTCAGAAATAACAAAAAGATAATAACCTGTTTAGCAAGTTAACTACTTCGTGGTAGTCTCTTTCATTTTTAGTTATGCATGAGTTTAGCATTTAGCAAGAAAGTAGGTCTATAATAACTTTTTGAAAATAAATTCACCAATTCATTTTAGATTATACACTGGTGCTCTTAGACTATGGACAAATTTCCAGCTATTTGATTTTCCAGCTCTTCCTAGAAAAAAAGTGATATGCATTAATTCCCAAACTGTTCATTAATATACATGCAAAAATACTTTTTATAGAATAGTACAGCATATTACAGACCCTTTGGCCCACAATGTTGTGCCGACCCTTAAACACTGCCTCCATTATAACCCCCTGGACACTGCTAATAGTTACAATAGGTTTCCCTTATTTGTTAGGTAAGTAATCTAAAATTTCTAGACTTAATAAAGTCTGGGTGGAATTCACAGTGGCAAGGAAGTCTAGTTGATTTTCATTCCATTCCAATCAGCACACTGCAAACTGAAGTGAGTTTCCCGATAGGCATTCATTCCTCCCGTAGCTGATCCTAGACAATTTAATTCACACAGGAATTGGGCATGGAAAATCAGCCATTTAGTAAAGTTCAAACATAAACCTTCAGAAAACTGGACATCTATTCCAAGATTCTTTAACCGTCCTTTATAGTAAGCCAGTCACAAACACATTTTGATCCTTCCTTACCCTTTGAAAAGTTCAGTTCAAAATTACACTGAGGCAAAATGCAGCCGGGTTTTGCAGATTTAGATTGTTTCCTGTGTTCAGTGAAAAGAAGCCTAACCATTAATGCTGAAAAAATATAACACCTGATTTTAGTTTTCAAAATATTTTATCAATTCAGTTCTATTTGCCTGAATTATTTACAAGAACCACTATAAATAGGTTTCTAGACAATGAGAAATTTGCTGGTGCTTGTTAGAGCCAAATTAAATGTTGTTTTTAAAAATTAGTAATATTATCTCCCAAACAAAAATATATGAGAAAAATTAAAATGCCATAACATGTGTCACCTGTCCTTACGTAACTACATTATACTTAAATATTTGTGACAACCTTAACAGCAGTTGTGTCCTGATCTAATTCCAGAAATGTCAACTCAAGAAAATGTCAAACAGAAAAATATAATATTACATGCAACTGGTTCTAAAGGCAAATGACTCCTGCAAACAGAAAATGATACAATATTTTATAGCTCAGGTAGAGTCTCTCACCCTATATACTGCCTAATCTGATATTTCCAGCATTTTTGTGATATTTCAGATTTACAGCATCATCATATATTTTGCTTTAAAATATATTCCAATTAAGCACACACCTTTCAAGTATCCTAAATTCTTTCTGAAATTGTCCACAAAATTATATAGCTGTTCTCCTGTCCCTATTGCAGCTAATGAAGTTGATTTTTAGGAGGAGTCACCATTTTGGACATCATGGACCTCATGTATTGATCACTCCAGCCAACCAGGGACATATTTTGTCACAATTTCCAGAACCACATTGCCATGCTGGTCACCATAGTAAATTTATGCTGCAATACTGATAAACTTCAAGAATGAATTTGTTCTTAATGATCAGTTTACAGTCATGTCAACACATTACTGATTATGTTATTAATCCATTTTTAAATCAGACAACATCTCCCAGAAATATTACACTTATTTCCCTTTTTTAATTTTGCAGACAATTGTAGTAGTTGCAATAAATTGTGAGAATGGAATAGACATTACACGATAAAGCAGTTTAAGTGGCTTAGATAATAGACCACATAGCTATCTCCAGATGGCTGTGGGTTTACATTTGCTGCAGGCAGAAATTATGCCAATATTTTGAAGTGTTCAGAGCCTGTTAATTTACAAAATGCATGCTTTATGTCACAAACTAGTGCATGTGAGCAGCATAGCTTACGCAAGATATGTGTCCAACATTATGATGTTCCTTGCATTGTGTTTGTAATATGTATTGTTTGCCACATTTTGTAATGGTTGCATTTGGCAGTAATGGAAATTAATCTGTTAGAATGTTCATGTGAAATAATTTTGTCCTATGTTTCAATAATTATGTTAAATTATGTATTTTAAGGAGGTTAATAATTTGGTAAAATAGTGGGCAAAGTAATTTCATATGAGATCATTATGCTCATTACAAATAATTCATCATAAATTCAGTTCCCATATGTCCTTGTAAACCATTTTTCTGCCAATTTTATATAGAATTTTCACATGCAAGTTGTAGCTACAATATTTTTTTATTTCTAAAGATGTATTTATACAAAGTTCTGGGTTTTTTCAATGGATTTTATTAAGGTAAAAATTGAGAAAATGCACTCATAATCTTGATATCTCCTTAATCCATAATCTCTATGCAACAGTCGCCCTAGTTCACACCATTCTACAACAAGGTAGATGCTTCTCATCTCTCACTGTAAAAAAGAGAAACAATTCTACATAATTAGTTGCAAGCTTGCAAAATCCCAATATGGCTCTCAAGCGCAAACCAGGCCTTTAGTGCTTGGCTGTTCACAGTAAATAATTGGCATCAATCAGCAAATTGCTGCATACCCATCTTCAACAGTGTCTCATCGATTTAATCAGTAAGATTGTTTATTAGACAACAGAGGGCATATGCTGTTCAGTACTTTAAGGGTTAAACTGTTTTCTTATTATTTGCTTGTATTTGTGCAACTATTGAACACAAGTAATTTGCAAATAAGCACTTGATGCTGATCACTTTTATGTTCTTTGTGAAGCTTCATAAATAAGGGGTTGAGATCTGTGGTGTTTTGATTAAATTGAATTAAATCTCTTCAATTTTCTTTCAATGATAGCTATCCATGTACAATATTCTATTAGAGCAGACATCCACAGGGTTGGTCACATTTCCAACCTACAGGAGTGAAAACAACCATCAGCGTTTCTTGGAGACTGATAGCTATCATTCACTGTTCGATAGTGCATCTCCTGGTCAGAAGCTTGACTGTCTAATCTGTGTAAGGGTATGGATGGAACCTGCCTGATTTAGTTACAGGGTTTATTTATCCTTCTCTATGCTATACATGCCAGAGTGTTGCATCAAAGCAGGCTGTCCCTACTCAAATGGGAAAGCAACTCAACTCTGCCAAATCACTCTGGCTCAGAGTATTATTACAGCTGCTTTTCACTCTTTTATTTCCACAAAGAGCCAAAAATGTAAAAACTGTTGCTAAATATTGATAAATAATCAGAATTTAAAAACATCCTTGCAATTTTTTAATCTTGGTTGATCATTTAAGAATGGAAATGTTCTAGAAAATAAATGCACTTTTGTTTTTCCTATCTCAGTTCTAAGCAAAACACAGTGATTTCAAAATTAAGCAGATGTTTAATTGGCTAATATCTTGAACATACCTGTTTTTATTTCTCTAGAATCTAGTGACAGAAATTGTATTCTTTTTACTAGATTCTGTTTTATCAGTGTTCAAAGTTTCTATTGAAAGGTTCTGGACTAAGTATTTGAATGTGTTACCAGTGTATTTGTAGTTCAGACAGCTAATTGTTTAAGTTCAAGAACTAAAATAGTTTGCACTAAATTCAATTTCCATTTGATGTTTTTATGAGATCAAGTTCCATCTCACATTTACCCATCATTTAGTTACCAAAACTAGTTGGATAAAAAGGATATATATAAGGTAGCAGCCATTCAAATAATTCCCTTTCAGAATCTAGATATATGAGAAAGTATTCTTTTTAACATTAGTTCTCATATTTTATAACTTTGCATAAGAATCTAAGTCTAAATGAATGTCTCTAATGTTGAAATGTCAAAGGTACAGAAGTAAATTAGTTTAAATTTCTTACCATAATGCTTCTTAAGGTATAAAATACTTAAATCTGTTTTCTATAAAAATGTTTCATCAAAATATTTTGCAACCTTCTTTACACATAAAGTAACTTCAAAAGTTCTTCTCTTTTAAAATGTTGTTTCTATTTACTGTTGACACTATGAAATTGCTACAAATGCTGGGTCAGCCTAACAAACATGAGTAATCAGATAATCTATAGACTTAGCCTCTGATAACAACACCTACCCATCAAAACCAAGTCAGTAACACACCCTTATTGAATCATGTGATGTTAGACAGTAGGTATCCAAATATAGAAGTCAAGAAGGTGTCGGTTCATTTCCTGAACTCTATTGAGGGGCTAGATGTGATGAAGGATCTCTGAACATTTGAGACAGAGGATTCTCATCTTAACCCTTACATATTCATGCCAAAAGCTCTCCTTGTGGATGTTCACCAAGAATAGTATTGAAAAGTACTTAAATTAATTTTTTCTGAAGCATTATAAAAGCAACCAAATAACAATTTCTAGACTCAGATGAATAACATGCAGCTGAAATGCCAGAGCTCAGTTCAATTCATGTGGGATCAGTAAATGATGACAAGTCGGTGACAGAAGGGTGGGAGATACTCTTGTGAGGGAATTGGCCATTAACCACAGAAGATTCGTGGCTGATAAAATTCCCAGTGTCAGTAATTAACATGAAACTTCTGAATAATGGGTTTCCTCAAAGCAGGAAGAAACCCAAAATGGAAGTAAAGCTGAAAATACAAACATCTCAAGATCAAACAGTGATGTGCAAAAACAAACTTTAGTGACTAAAGGAAACTCTAACAAGGTGACAATTTTCTATTTCTAAATTGTAATGGCTATGCATCATTTGTCATGTTTGGTTTCAAAATCAGGTTTGCTATCAGGACTGACAAGCATATCCTCCGAAAAGAACACCTACAATTTTGTGGTAATTTTATTATTGCTGTTTAATAATTTGATTGTTCTTGATCATTTGTGACATTAATTTTCAATGCATTTTGTATAGATATGCAGTAAAAGAATTATCTATTAAGTTTTATTTTTGTTATTATTAGAAAATCAATTATATGTTTCATCAGAAAGAAAATAATTACAAGAAATTGAAGTGCAACAAATAGAAACCAATGAATAAAATAACAAAGTTTAATTAGTCAAAATTTAAGGGGAAATATACTTTCAAAAGTATTAAATCCTTTGTCACCTTCTGCAGTAAATTTGGATTATTTACTTTTAATGAAGCTTCATTATGTTAATAATTTTTGTTGTAGCAGTGTTTACTTATTTCATACTGAATGTGGGAATTACTTAAGAGTTTCTGCAAAAGTATCAATGTGTTGCAGCAAATCCACTAAAATATAGCAATGCTCAATTCATTACTCTAATAAATAACTCTCATCAATGTTGGTTCAAGATAGCAAATTCTACCTGGAAAAATATAAATTATTCTAGTACAAGTAGAGCTAAGTATTGCTGTATGTAGACAATTCCAATGGCAGGATGCATACAAAATGACAATGCTTTCAAGTCAGGGGACTGATTGAAAAATATGATTGAAACACTTATTGATGTTTCAGGACTGAAAATGAATACTCTGACTCTAGATGTTCAAACAGAAAATGTCTTCAGAACAGACACAAAGTCAGTAATAATCAAAATACTGAGAGTAACAAAGTTAATAATGTGACTTTGTTGAAAAAAATCATTTGTCTGGAAAATAATATCTGAAATAGGTATGAGTTTATGCAGCAGTTTTTACTTTCACTTGCATATTCCTGAAATGGGCCCATTATGGAAGCCACCCTACCTTGAAAATAATGCTGTTCCTAATACAGACAGGTGAATTACAATATTAAATTTGCACTGTGGCAACAAATTGAAAATCAGTCCCATTTTACATTTCATGCAGGTTTTGCTTTATATTTATACATCATCCCAATTCACTAACGTTTACAGATTGCTTTTTTTTCTTTATTTAGATGTCCATGATACCATTTTACCAGTATTCCCTGGGCATACAAGGTATTGCTATTTCCAAACATGTACTTTTGTCGTGCTCCTTATCTGCATTTTCTTCTAACCCCATTTCCTCAAATGGTCTTCCAGTTATCCCACATCATAAAATTCTAAAAATAAATGTAAGATACAATGACTTCTCTGTTGAAAATATATTGATTTAGTAGGGCTTTTTTTTTACAAATTCACTTTTGGGACCTGGGCATGAGTGGGAAAACCACATTTATTTCATACAGTATCCCTTAATGGCCTTGAGAAGAGGAAGGCGAGTTAGAAGCTGCATTTTCCCTCATGAAAGAGCTCCACAACGCTGTAAGTAAGGGAGTTTCAGCTTTATGATAAAGAAGGAACAGCACTATTTCTGTAAATCTGATGATGTATCATCGACCAGAAACCTTAACTCTTTTTCTCTGCCTACTGGTCTGCTCTGGCCTGCTGGCTGTTTATTCAAACATTCTATGCTTTTATTTATCTCTAAGCTAAGAGGATCCAGGATATGAAGAAGTCTCTGCAGTGGTAGTGTGTCGCTGTACTACTGCACCAGTCCAATTTGATGATAAACATCTTGAGCTTAGGAAGTAATTGAAAATTGAGGATATCAAGGGATATGAAATTAGTGTAGGAAAGTGTTGTGAGGTAACAGATCACCCATGATCTTATTTAATGGTGGAGCAGGAGCAATGAGCTGAATGGTCTCCTCCTGTTCCTATTTGCTATCATTTTTTATGTCATCAGAGTAGTTTCAGAAGTGCCTTTATTGCATTTTGTAAGTGGTATATACTGCAGCCTCTGGTAATCTTTAATAGGGTATGAATGCTTAGACAGTAGTGTACAGCTCAGGTAGGATGACTTCTCTGTGACCCTTGCGGCATTGTTGGAGCTATGTTCATTCAGGCAATTAATTTTCTGATTGTGACTGAGAAATGATGGAGGTAAATCACATTTTACAGAATACCCTGACATAGGTCTGCCTTTGCAGCCACAACATTAATACGACTAGTCCCAGTTTTTAATTATGAGGAATTAATGATGACAAAGTTGTTGATTTTGTGGCTGAACGAAGATCATAGTGGGGAAATTAACGTCCAAGATTACACATTGTATCGAAAGGAAAGGCGGGTAGGCAGAGGGGATGAGATGGCTCTGTTGGTAAAAAATTAAATCAAATCCTTAGGAAGATGTGACATGGGATCAGAAGGTGTAGAATCCTTGTGGGCAGAGATAAGAAACTGCAAGGGTAAAATGAACCTGATAGGAGTTATTTACAAGCCCCTTGATTGGAAGAGGACACTAGCAGGGGTAACAGCACAACAGCAATGGCTGGAATTTTTCTGGAATAATTTAGAAGGTGCAGGATAGATATGTCCTAAAGAAGACGGATTCTAAAGGGAAGATGAGACAAATGTGACTGAGAAGGGTAGTAAAAGAGTAAAGCAAAAGAGAGGGCATATAATACAGCAAAAATTAAAGGAAAGTTAGTGAATTTTGAATCTTTCAAAAACCATCAAAAGGTAACAAAAAAAGTAATGAGAGAAAAGATGAAATATGAAGGTCAGATAGCAAATTAGATAAAAAAGGATAGCAGCATTTGGTTTTCAGATATATAAAGAGTAAAAGAAAGTTAGAAGTTGATATTGTCCAATGGAAAATAAAGTTGAAGAGCTCATAATGGGGGACAAAGGAATGGCGAATGAACGTAAGTATTTTGCTTCAGTTTTCATTATGGAAGACACCAGCAGTATGCCAGAAATTTGAGAGTATCAGGGGGCAGAAGTAAGTGCAGTTGTTATTACTGAAGAGAAGTTACTTGGGAACTTGAAAGGTCTGAACAGTGATCAGAGATAAGCCAACCTGGACCAGATGGACTACACTCCAGGGTTTTGAAAGAGGTGGCTGAAGAGATTGTGGAGGCATTAGTAATGATCTTCCAAGAATCACTAGATACTGGAATGGTTCAGGAGGACTGAAAAACTGCAAATCTCACTCCATCATTTAAGAAATGGGGGGGGGGAGGGGATAAGGGAATTATAGGCCTCAGCCTGACTTCATTTGTTGGGAAGATATGGGAGTCCATTACTAAGGATGAAATTTCTGGATACTTGGAGGCACATGACATAATATGCCAAAGTCAGCATGGTTTCCTTAAGGGGAAATCTTGCCTGACAAATCTGTTGAAATTCTTTGAGGAAGTAACTGGCAAGATAGACAAAGGAGAGTCAGTGGATGTTGTTTACTTGGATCTTCAGAAGGCTTTTGGCAAAGTGCCACACATGAGGCCACTAAACAAGGTAAGTCTCCATGGTATTACAGGAAAGATATTAATATGGACAGAAGATTAGCTGAAAGGAAGAAGGCTAAGAGTTGGAACAAGGGGGGCTCTTTTTGTTTGGCTGCTGGTGACTAGAGTTGTTCTGGAGGGGTCAGCGTTGAGGCCCTTTTTTCATGTGAAATGTTAATACAAAATTGATGGCTTTGTGGGTCAAGCTTGCAGATGATTCAAAGATAGGTGGATGGGCAGGTGGTGTTGAGGAAGAATGGAGTCTGCAGAAAAACCTAGACCAGGGGTCGGCAACATTTACCACTGAAAGAGCCAACATGGACCCATTTCCCACAGAAAAGAAAACACTGGGAGCCACAAAACCCGTTTGACATTTAAAATGAAATAACACTGCATACAATGGTTTTTTTGCCTTTATGCTATGTATAAACAAACTATAATGTGTTGCATTTATGAAATTGATGAACTCCTGCAGAGAAAACGAAATTACATTTCTGCATGCAACAAAAACATTTTGAACTCCGAAAAATAGACGTTGGGTTGAAGGTTACTCCATAGTTAGCCTACCTTGGATCGAAGAATTAAAAGAAAGCGCGCACTGGCGGGTGTCAGGCATTGGCAGTGGTGATGTATATTAATAGCGATAAAAAACACGTTGTAGCGGTGTAGCGCTACACGCAGCGCTAAAATAAAGACACTGCAGTCAAAGGTAACTTTATTCGAACTAAACAGCCTTGTTTTAAAGCCTCCCTCAACCCGTCCCCGTGGGCGCGGATGCCCCAAAAGACACGTACTCACAAACCCCCGTAGGCTATCTCCCTTAGCCAGAACGGTGGCTAATTGTGAGCTGGTTCGGATGTGCCAGGAAATGGGGTCTCCACAACGTTTTTAGATTGTACAAGATCACCATAATCTTCAAATTTCGAATTACATTTCAAAAACTAACAAACCACGGGGAGCCGCAGCACAGAGATCAAAGAGCTGCATGCGGCTCCGGAGCCGCGGGTTACCGACCCTTGACCTAGACAGACTGGAAGAATGGGCAAAGAAGTGGCAGATGGAATATATTGTAGGGAAGTGTATGGTCATGCTCTATAGCAGAATAAATACAGGCATAAAGTATTTTCTAAACGGGGAGAAAATTCTAAAGTCAGTGGTGCAATGGGACTTGGGATTTCTCATGCAGGATTTCCTAAAGATCAACTTACAGGCTGAGTTGGAGGTGAGAAAGGCAAATGCAATGTTAGTATTCATTTCAAGAGGACTAGAATATAAAAACAAGGATGTAATGATGAAGCTTTATAAGGCATTAGTCAGGCCACTTTGGGATCCTTTTCTAGGAAAAGATGTGCTCGCTTTGGAGAGGGTCCAGAAGATGTTCAAGATGCAAGATTGTTTAATGTCTTTTCCAGTACACAAGTGTAAAAGGAAAATGAAATTATTGTTACCTCAACTCCGTCACAGCATGAAAAGAACACTATAAGATAAGGAACACATTAAATATATTAAGATGCTTTTATTCATAGATTTATTATATCCCATAAAGTGAAGCTAGGTACAGAAGTGTTTGTACATAAGGTGACAGACAGGAAGTGATAAATGGTGGTAGCTGGGAGTGAGGAGGGGTGGACTGAGGGAAAGGTTCTTTGCCTGTCACCAGGCCACAAGCATTTCCACCTCCTCCCTCTCTAGGCCGTGTCATTGTTGTTGGTAATGTTCTGTCACTGGTGAACGTGATAACGTGATTATTCATGTGCATGGTCGTGTAGACATGTGTGAGCAGAGTGTACAGCACTGGGCTCAGCACATGGCCCTGGGGGGCACCCGTGTTGTGCATAGTGGGGAGGGAGGGAGCAGTTGTGCAGCCTGACTATCTAAGGACTGTTGGTTAGGAAGTCCAACACTCAGTTATACAGTGGTGTATTTAGACCAAGGAGTAGGAGATTGGTCACCAAGGTCTCTGGGACAGTAGTGTTGAATGTCGAACTGAAATCCAGAAACAGCATTCGGTCCTTGTTTTCAAGGTACTTCAGGACTAGATGCATTACAGATATCATGGCATCTGATATAGAGCAACTCTATCAATAAGCATATTGGTAAGTCACGACAATTATTCCAGAAATGAAAGGATTAACATATGGGGTGCTTTTGATGGCTCTGGGCCTGTGCTCACTACAGTTCAGAAGAAGGTGGGACTTCATCAAAAACTTTTGAATGTTCAAAGAACTAGGTAGAGTGCATGTGAAGAGGATGTTTCCTATAGTGGGGAAATCATGGACCAGCGGGCACATACTCAGAATAGAAGGACATCCATTTAGTACAGAGAGGAATTTCTTTAGCCAGAGCCAATGAATCTGAGGAATTAATTGCCACAGACGGCTGTGGAGGCAAGTCACTGGGTATATTTATAGCGGAGATTGATATACTCTTGCTTAGTCAGGGCAACAAAAGTTATGGAAAGAAGGTAGGAGATTGAGTTTGAGAGAGCTAATAAATCAGCCATGGTGGAATGGCAGAGCTGACTCAATGCGCAGAATGGCTTCATTCTGCTCCTATTTCTTACGGTCTTATGATTTCCTTCACTTGCATTTTCAGGAGGTGATTGTTATCTTGATCTTACATGGTATGAAATTTACATGGCTGTGTATTGTTTCAGCCTTGTTGCATGTGTTTCTTCATTAGCTGAACATTATGCAATTATTCTGGCATAGTGGAAAAGCAATGACATTTGGCAAAGTGAGGTTAGGGAGTTAGAGGGGGCGTTAATGAACAGTCGTAATTTTGGGCTTTACTCCCTGTCACACATACTAGTGGGAATAGAAATATGAGGATATGACAGATAAATGTATGATTGAAGAGTACTGCAGGAGCAACACTCCCAGAAGGTTTAAACTAATTTGGCAAGGGGTGGGTAGAATGGTAGTTGTGCAGAAGATGGAAAGAAAACAGAATAAACCAAGCATTCCAGTCAGTGTTTTATGTCAAGACTCTTCATCTTGACTGAAAGACAGAGGGAAGATAGTTAGTATAAAAAGATGGAGAGAAGAGGTGACACAAGAGAATATACTTTACATTATTTAATGTCATTTCCACTACTCAAGAGTACAGGAGAACAAAGTATTTGTTACTCCAGATCCGAAGCAGCACAAAAATAAATGGAGTAAATAGTACATAATATAGCTTATATACATGGATTGATTGCATGTCCATAAGGTGACATTAGGCACAGGAGAAGCTGTACATAAGGTAACTGACAGAAAGCGATGAAGTAGTGGTTGCTGGGGTGTGGAGGAATGGTTCAGTGGGTGGAGTGTTGATTAGCCTTTCTGCTAAGGGTAAGTAACTGTTTAACTGTTTTTGAGTCTGGCCATCCTGCCTTGAATGCTACGTAGCCTCCTCCCTGATGGGAGTGGGACACACTGCCCATGAACAAGGTGGGTGGGATCCTTATGATGTTATTGGCCCTTTTTCAGCACTTTTGTGTATGTATGTCCTCAATGGCAGGTAGGCTGGTGTTGGGGATGTATTGGACAGTTTTGACTACCCATTGTAAAGCCTTCCTGTCCACCGCAGTGTAGTTTCCATACCATGCTGAGATGCAGCTTGTTAGGGTGCTCTCTGCAGGGCATCTGTGGAATTAATTGAATATGGATGTGCATAGTCCAGCTCTCTTCAGCCACCTCAGAGAGTAGAGGTGTTGGTGAGCTTTCGTGATTGTGTATAAAATTGATCAGAGTTACTCGGAAGAAGTCACCCTTATGGAGCAGGAGGCAAGTAGCCGGGTGACTGTCAGGAGAAATGGAAATGTGAATAGGCAGTTAGCATAGAGCATGCCTGTGGCCATTCCCCTCAATAGTAAGTGTGCCATTCTGGATACTGTTGTGGGGGGTGACCTCCCAGGGGAATGCCACAGAGACCAGGATACTGGCACTGAGCACGGGTCCGTGGAGCAGAAGGGAAAGAGGGAGAAGAGGGGACCTGTAGTGATAGGGGACTCAATAGTCAAGGGAACAGACAGGAGATTCTGCGGATGTGAACGGGACACCCAGATGGTATGTTGCCTCCCAGATGCCAAAGTCAGGGACATATCAGATCATGTCCACAACATGTTGGAGAGGGAGGGAGAGCAGCCTGATGTCTTGGTACATATTGGTACCAATAACATAGGAAGGAAAAGCAAAGAGGTCCTGAGGAGAGAATTTAGACAGCTATGCAGAAAGCCAAGAAGCAGGACCTCCAGGGTAGCAATTTCTGGATTGCGAACTGTGCTATGTGAAAATGAGGTTAGAAACAGGGTGATCTGGCAGGTAAATGCGTGGCTAAGAAGCTGGTACCAAGGGCAGGGCTTCAGATTCTTGGATCATTGAGATCTCTTCTGGGGGAGGTATGACCTGTTCTAAAGTAATGGGTTGCACCTGAATTTAAAGGAGACCAATATTCTCGTGGGCAGGTTTCTTACAGCTGTTGGGGAGGGTTTAGAACAATTTGACGGGGAGAGGAAACAAGATTGAAAAGACTCAGAATAGGACAGATGGTAAAAAAGCAAAGTTAGCATCAAGTCAGACTGTCAGGAAGAGCAGGACAAAATTGCAGTCATTGGGGTGATTATCAATGCCCTAGGGATGCAGCACTAAAAATTGTGGCAAATACAGTACTTAAAGAGTTATATCTCAATGCACAGAGTATAAGAAATAAGGTGGATGATTTGATTGCACTTTTGCAGATTGTCAGGTATGATGTTGTGGCCATCACTGAATCGTGACTGAAGGATGGTTGTAGTTGGGAACTGAATGTCCAAGGTTACATGCTGTATCAGAGGGATAGGAAGGTAGGCAGAGAGGGAGGCATGGTTCTGCTGGTAAAGAATGGTATCAAATCAGTAGAAAGATGTGACATAGGACTGGACGCTGTTGAAGCCTTGTGGGTTGAGTTAAAAAACTGCAAGGGTAAAAGGATCCTGATGGCAGTTGCATAGAGGCCGCCTAACAGTAGCTGGGATGTGGACCACAGATTACAACAGGAAATAGAAAAGGTGTGTCAAAAGGGCAATGTTATGATAGTCAGGGGAGATTTCAACATGTAGGTTGATTGGGAAAATTAGGCTGGAAATGGATCTCAAGAGAGTGAGCTTGCCGACAAGATGGCTTTTCAGAGCAGCTGTCATTGAGCCTCCTGGGTGATCAGCTCTACTGGATTGGGTGTTATGTAATGAACTGGAGGCGATTAGGGAGCTTAAGGTAAAAGAACCCTTAGGAAGCAGTGATCAATATGATTGAGTTCAATTTGATAGGGAGAAAGTGAAGTCTGACATAGCAATATTTCAGTGAAGTAAAGGAAATTACAGTGGTATGAGAGAGGAGCTGGCCAAAGTAAATTGGAAGGAGATGCTGGCAAGGATGACAGCAGAGTAGAAAAGGCGGGTGTTTTGGGGGGGAAATGGGGAAGGTGCAGGATAGATTTATTCCAAAAACAAAGAAATACTTAAATAGCAAAATTGTACAACTGTGACTGAAAGGGAAGTCAAAACTAATGGAAAAGTAAAAGAGAGGGTATACAACAAAGCAAAAATTAGCAAGAAGATTGAGGATTGGGGAACTTTTAAAAAGCTACGGAGAGCAACTGAGAGAATCTGTCTATGAAGGTTCTCAGACATCCTGGTCATTGCATATCAAGCAGTAGTTGTGAGCTGTTTAAAGGTATAACAATGAATGAAGGTGTGAGGGACTCTTATGGAGATGTCAAGGTAAAAATGTTAGGACTACATTGTCAATAGCTGATACGTGATTTTGTTCCCCATTCCCTCTGCTCAGGGATGAAAGATTTTCAACAAACACCAAATGCTTGTATTTTTCAAAACTACAAACACTCAGACAGAAACTTGTCCACCCCAAGGATCTTACACCCAATTATAAACAGAGCAATATCGTACATGCTATCCAGTGAAATGGGAACTGCACAGATCTGTATAATCAGCAAGACAGAACAACCACCTCACAAACGGATGGCCCAACTTAGGAGGGGTGACCCTTCAGGTCAAGACTCAGCTGTATATCTACATCTAAAGGACACAGGACACCGCTTTGATGATAACAATATGCACATTTTGGACTGGGAAGACAGGTGGTTTGAAAGAGCAGTTAAGGAAGCCATCTTCATCAAACTGGAATCCCCATCCCTGAACAGAGGGAATGGGGTACGGCACTATCTATCAGCTACTTACAATGCAGTCCTAACATCTCTACCCCGAGATCTCCACAACAGTCCATACCTTATCTTTATACAAAAGTAATACAATGACGCTCATGTGATTATAATAACCTTTAAATAACTCATAGAGTTTATGCTAGAAAACTACCCACCATAGGTTAGAACTGAAGAAGCCTCTTGGATGAGTAATGAAACGTCTTCTGGGTAGCACAAGTCCAGTTGCTTTGATTTACTACTGCTTGATACAACTAAAAGAACCATTAGGTGGAAAAAGATGACATATGAAAGCAAGCTTGCAAACAATATCAAAGTGTATAGTAAAAGCTTCTTCAAATATGTAAAAAATAAAAGCGGTAAGAGTGGGACTGCTACAAAAATGAGGCCCGAGAAATAACAACGGGGCACAAGGAGATAGCAGATGAACTAAATAAGTATTTTGCATCAGTCTCACTGTGGAAGACATCAGCACTCTGCCAGATGTTGACGGGCGTGAGGGAAGAGAAGTGAGTGCAGTTACTATTACAAGGGAGTGCTCAAAATGCTGAAAGACCTAAGGGTATATAAGTCACCTGGACCAGATGAACTGCACACTAGTGTACTAGGTAGTGCTAGGTAGTGTACTAGGTAGTGCTAGGTAGTGTACTAGGTAGTGCTAGGTAGTGTACTAGGTAGTGCTAGGTAGTGTACTAGGTAGCAGTACAGATGGTGGAGGTATTAGTAATAATCTTTCAAAAAATTATTGGACTCATGGTGCCAGAGGACAGGAAAATTGCACATTTCCACTCCACTCTTTAAGATAGGAGGAATGCAGCAGGAAGGAAATTATAGACCAGTTAGCCTGAGCTCAGTGGTTGGAAAGATGCTGGATTTAATTGCTAAGGATGAGGTTTGAAGTACTTGGTGACACGGGACAAGATTGGACAAAGTCACCATGGTTTCCTTAAGTGGCAATCTTGCCTGACAAACCTTTTGGAATTCTTTGATGAGATTACAAACAGGATAGATAAAGGGGATGCAGTGGATGTTGTATATTTGGACTTTCAGAAAGTGTCACTCATAAGGTTGCTTACCAAGTTAAGAGCCCATGGTATTACAAGAAAGTTACTAACATGGTTAGAGCATTGGATAATTGGTAAGAGACAGTGAATGGGAATAAAAGGATCCATTTCTGATTGGCTGCCAGTGACTAGTGGTGTTCTGCAGGAGTCAGTTTTGGGACCGCTTCTTTTTATGCTGTACATCAATGAACTAGATGATGGAATAGATGGCTTTGCTGCCAAGTTTGCAGATGATACAAAGATTGGTGGAGAGGCAGGTAGTGTTTGCAGAAGGACTTAGACAAATTAGGAGAATGGGCAAGAGAGTGACAAATGAAACACAATGTTGAAAAGTGCATGGTCATGCACTTTGGTAGTAGAAATAAACGTGCAGACTGTTTTCTAAATGGGGAGAAAATTCAAAAATCTGAGAGGCAAAAGGACTTGGGAGCTCTTGTGCCAAACATCGTAAAGGTTAACTTGCAGGTTGAGTCAGTGGCAAATGCAATGTTAGCATTCATTTCAAGAGATCTTGAATACACCCCATCTCCCACCCCCCATCCTCATCACATTCTACAGGGGTTGTATTGAGAGTGTCCTGAGCAACTGCATCACTGCCTGGTTCGGAAATTGCACCATCTCGGATCGCAAGACCCTCCCACGGATAACGAGGTCAGCTGAGAAGATCATCGGGGTCTCTCTTCCCGCCATCATGGATATTTCCTCTACACACTGCATCCGCAAAGGTAACAACATTATGAAGGACCCCATGCACCCCTCATACAATCTCTTCTCCCTCCTTCCATTTGGGAAAAGGCTCCGAAGCATTCGGGCTCTTATGACCAGACTATATAACAGTTTCTTACCCCAAGCTATCATACTCCTCGATACCCGAAGCCTGGACTGACACCTTGCCCTTACTGTCCTGTTTATTATTTATTGTAATGTCTGCATTGTTTTTGTGCACTTTATGCAGTCCGGTGGTCCAGTGTAGGTCTGTGGTATATAGCTTTCTCTGTGTTTTTTTTTCATTACATAGTTCAGTCTAGTTTTTTGTACTGTTTCATGTAAACCATGGTCCTGAAAAACATTGTCTCATTTTTACTATGCACTGTATCAGCAGTTATGGTCGAAATGACAATAAAAGTTGACGACTTGAAAAGCAGGGATGTGATGCTGAGGCTTTATAAGGCATTGTGAGGCCTCACCTCGAGTACTGTGAACAGTTTTGGCTCCTCATCTAAGATGTGCTGGCATTGGAGAGGATTCAAAGGAGGTTCACAAGCATGATTCAAGGAATGAAGGAGTTATCATATGAGGAACATTTAATGGCTTTGGGATTGTACTCACTGGAATTTAGAAGGATAAGGGTGGATCTTATTGAAACCTTTTGACTTTTGAAGTGCCTGGAAAGTACAGATGAGGGAAGGATGTTTCCCATGGTGGGTGAGTCTATAACAAGAGGGCACAGCCTCAGGATAGAGGGGCATCCATTTAAAAAGATGTAGAGAAAATTCTTTAACCAAAGGGTACTAAATTTGTGGAATTTGTTACCACAGGTAGCTGTGCAGGTCGGGTCACTAGTGAACTTAAGGCAGAGATTGATATGTGCTTGTTTGAACACGGCATCAAAGGTTACGAGGAGAATGCCAAGAAGTGGGCTGAGCAGGGGAAAAATGGATTCAGCCATGACTGAATGGCGGAGCAGACTCAATGGGCCAAATAGCCGAATTCTGCTCCTACGTCTTATGGTCTTATGTCTACTTTGTTGTGGGAACATGAGAGTTTATGCATGACATACATTCCCAGCAAAAGCTGCTCAGAGTTTCCACTGCTGTGCTGCCAAAGTAAAGAGGGGTGTGAGTGAACTCCTGCCGTTCTCACACACAGTTTGTTCCAGTTAGCCATTTCTGGCGAAGATAGTCCTCAGAGTGGGAACAGTCTTTTCTGATGTGATAGACTTCATTGGTAAAGCCTCCAGCCGCTTTGAATGACCATCCACAGTATTCAGAAACATGAATGGCCCATCGAGGTCAATGTGCACTCTTTGCCACGGGGAAGACGGCTACTGCCAAAGATGTAATGGTTCCTGTAGGGGTGCATTTTGAACTTCGCGGCATCCTGAACAGCTTTGGGCCAGGTCTTCAATCTGCTTATCTATTCCTAGCCACCACATGTTGCTCTGGGTGAGACTCTTCATCTTGACTGTATCCCGGTGTCCTTCATGCAGATTTCTTAACACTCTGGAGTGCAGATTAGAAAAAGCACAACACAAGATCTGCACATCAGCGTTCTTTGACATACGGTTAGTCGTATCTCAGAGAACTCTGGAAACATAGAATTACCATGAGCTGGCCATCCTTGCATGGTGGTATCGTAAACTTTTGACAACGTCAACTCATTCCTTGTTTCTCTTTGTATTTCAGAATTTGTTACCAGCAACTGGTCTACCAAGTGTTGTGAAACACTTCTGCTGGGTCACAGTATGAAGACTTTTATTCTTCAGTTTTCAACAATGGAAGATGTGACAAGTTGTCAGCATTGCTATGTTGTTTTTTACCCTTAACCTCTATGCCACAAGACTGGGCTCCTAGGAACACTGCCCAACTTTCCAACCAGGCAACAGTCATCATGGGATTCCCTTGCTGGGATTGAAAATAGACACAAGAGGCTGGTGAGCTTAAACTTTTGTCCATAGAAGTAGTGGTGGAACTTCTTTTTTCTCCATACTATACTGAGGGCCTCTTGGTCAATCTGTGCATAGTTGAGTTCTGCACTCCACAGTGATCTTGACAGAAATGTAATCAGATGTTCAGATCCATCTTTCATAGTGTGAGACAAAATGGCTTGAAAGCCATTAGGGGGTGCATCGCACTCCAGTCTGATGGGCAGAGATAGGTCATAATGGGTCATAATAGACAATAGACAATAGGTGCAGAAGTAGACCATTCGGCCCTTCGAGCCTGCACCACCATTCTGAGATCATGGCTTATCATCTACTATCAATACCCGGTTCCTGCCTTGTCCCCATATCCCTTGATTCCCCTATCCATAAGATACCTATCTAGCTCCTTCTTGAAAGTATCCAGAGAATTGGCCTCCACTACCTTCCGAGGCAGTGCATTCCAGACCCCCACAACTCTCTGGGAGAAGAAGTTTTTCCTTAACTCTGACCTAAATGACCGACCCCTTATTCTCAAACCACGCCCTCTGGTACTGGACTCTCCCAGCATCTGGAACATATTTCCTGCCTCTATCTTGTCCAATCCCTTAATAATCTTATATGTTGCAATCAGATATCCTCTCAATCTCCTTACTTCCAGTGTGTACAAGCCCAGTCTCTCTAACCTCTCTGCGTAAGACAGTCCAGGCATCCCAGGAATTAACCTCGTGAATCTACGCTGCACTTCCTCTACAGCCAAGATGTCCTTCCTTAACCCTGGAGACCAAAACTGTACAGAATACTCCAGGTGTGGTCTCACCAGGGCACTGTACAAATGCAAATGGATTTCCTTGCTCTTGTACTCAATTCCCTTTATAATAAAGGCCAACATTCCACTAGCCTTCTTCACTGCCTGCTGCACTTGCTCATTCACTTTCAGTGACTGATGAACAAGGACTCCTAGATCTCTTTGTATTTCTCCCTCACCTAACTCTACACCATTCAGATAATAATCTGCCTTCCTGTTCTTACTCCCAAAGTGGATAACCTCACACTTATTCACATTAAACATCATCTGCCAAGTATCTGCCCACTCACCAAGCCTATCCAAGTAACCCTGAATTCTCCAAACATCCTCATCACATGTCACACTGCCACCCAGCTTAGTTAATCTCAATGCCCATCCAAATCATTGACGTAAATTGTAAACAGCTGTCGTCCCAATACCGAGCCCTGTGGCATCCCACTAGTCACCACCTGCCATTCAGAGAAACACCCATTCACCGCTACCCTTTGCTTTCTATCTGCCAACCAGTTTTCTATCCATGTCAATGTCTTCCCCACGATGCCCTGAGCTTTGATTTTACCCAGCAATCTTCTATGTGGGACCTTATCAAATGCCTTCTGAAAACCAAGGTACACTACATCCACTGGATCTCCCCCATCTAACTTCCTGGTTACATCCTTGAAAAACTCCAACAGATTAGTCAAGCATGATTTATCCTTGGTAAATCCATGCTGGCTCGGCCCAGTCCTATCACTGCTATCTAGATATGCCACTATTTCATCCTTAATAATAGACTCTAGCATCTTCCCCACTACCGATGTCAGGCTGACAGGACAATAGTTCTCTGTTTTCTCCCTCCCTCCTTTCTTAAAAGGTAGGATAACATTAGCCATTCTCCAATGCTCAGGAACTGATCCTGAATCTAAGGAACATTGGAAAATGATTACCAATGCATCTGCAATTTCCAGGGCCACCTCCTTTAGTACCCTAGGATGCAGACCATCCGGACCTGGGGATTTGTCAGCCTTCAGTCCCATGAGTCTACTCATCACCATTTCCTTCCTAATGTCAATCTGTTTCATTTCCTCTGTTACCCTATGTCCTTGACCCATCCATACATCTGGGAGATTGCTTGTGTCTTCCTTAGTGAAAACAAATCTAAAGTACTCATTAAATTCTTCAGCCATTTCTCTGTTTCCCATTACAATTTCACCCAATTCATTCTTCAAGGGCCCAACATTGTTCTTAACTATCTTCTTTCTCTTCACATACCTGAAAAAGCTTTTACTATCTTCCTTTATATTCCCAGCTAGCTTGCGTTTGTACCTCATTTTTTCCTCCCTGTATTGCATGTTTAGTTAAGTTCTGTTGTTCCTTAAAAACTTCCCAATCATCTGTCCTCCCACTCACCTTAGCTCTGTCATACTTCCTTTTTTTTAATGCTATGCAATCTCTGACTTCCTTTGTCAACCACTGTGGCCCCTTCTCCCCTTTGAATCCCTCCTTCTCTGGGGGATGAACTGATTTTGTACCTTATGCTTTATTCCCAAGAATACCTGCCAATGTTGTTCCACTGTCTTTTCTGCTAGGCTATCCGTCCAGTCAACTTTGGCCAGCTCCTCCCTCATGGCTCCATAGTCTCCTTTGTTCATCTGCAACACTGACACCTCCGAGCTGCCCTTATCCTTCTCAAACTGCAGATAAAAACTTATCATATTATGATCACTACCTCCTAATGGCTCCTTTACTGCAAGATTGCTTATCAAATCCTGTTTATTACATAACACTAAATCCAGAATAGTCTTGTCCCTGGTCGACTCTCGTACAAGCTGTTCCAAGAATGCATCCCGTAGGCACTCTACAAACTCCCTATCCTGGGGTCCAGCACCAACCTGATCCTCCCAGTTAACCCGCATGTTGAAATCCCCCATAACTACTGCGACATTACCTTTGCACATGCCAATGTTAACTCCCTATTCAACTTGCACCCAATATCCATGCTACTGTTTGGTGGCCTGTAGACAACACCCATTAGGGTCTTTTTGCCCTTACTGTTCCTCAGTTCTATCCACACAGACTCTACTCCTGACCCTATGTCCCCCCTTGCAAAGGACTGAACCTCATTCCTCACCAACAGGGACACCCCACCCCCTCTGCCCACATTTCTGTCCCTACGATAGCACGTATACCCTTGTACATTCATTTCCCAGGTCTGATCTCCCTGCAGCCATGTCTCCATTATCCCAACAACATCATAGTTACCCATTCGCACCTGAGCTTCAAGCTCATCCGCCTTATTCCTGACACTTTGTGCATTCAGATATAGAATTTTTACCCATTTCTCCTCTCTCTGTTTGAATCGCTGCCTATTGTGCTTAACCCAGCTCCCTGAACTCCCATCGGGCTATACGCCCCTAGAATTTTGTTGTCCTTCCTAAATTTACTTATTCTTTCAATATATTTAACTTCATGTTCCGTCAGACCATCCCTCTGTACATGTGTCCTCCTTATCACTTGTTCCGCCTCACCTTTCTCTACTACACACTTAATATTCCGGAACCGTGTAGTCCCCACCTGTCCTTTATTCTTCCTCTCGCTATCCTCTCTCACATTCTGGATCCCCGCCCCCTGCAAATTTAGTTTAACCCCCCCCCCCCCCCAAGAAGCACTAGCAAACTTATGCAATTCTACTGATGTTATTAGTTAATTTGTTTCCTTGAATGCTCCTTCACATCTTTCTGACCATTCCCACTTTGCTCCTGTCTGCAGCAGTCCATTCACTGTAGCAATGTTTGGGAGAAACCGGTGGTAGTAGCTTACCAGGCCCAAGTATGACCTGAGTGGTGACACATTTTCCAGTTTGGTTACCTGCAGCACTGCTTCAGTCTTCTCTTATGAACTATGTGAGCTCTTCTTTTCAATGGTATGTCCACAATATGAGATTACATTCTTGAAGGACTCCCATTTCTCTGACTTTGCACGCAGACCACATTCACTTACCCTGGTAAGAACTTTACCAAGGTGCTGGAAATGGTCCATCATTTTCGCCAGTCACGATGATATCATCAACGTAACATTGTGTTCCTGGGATATCTTGGAGCACTTGGTCCATTGCTCTTTGCCAAATTGCTGGGGCTGATGTGATGGCAAAGACAAAATGATTATACTGGAACAGTCCCTTGTAAGTGTTGTTTGTGAGGACTCCTCAATCTCCATTAGCAGACAGACTTGTGTCAAGTTGATCTTTGAAAACCTCTCCCCACCTGCCAAAGATGCAAAAATGTCTTCTATTCATGGCAGGGGATACGGCACAGTACACAACACAGGGTTGATGCTCACTTTGAAGTCCCCGCATATGTGAATAGTTCCAGCCTTCCCTTTCTTGATCACCAGGACAATGGACATAGCCCAGTCACTCCACTCAACCTTGGAAAGAATGCCAGATGCCTCCAAGCTCTGCAGTTCAGCATCCACTTTAGACACAGTGCTTAAGGCACTAGATGCACTTTATGAAAGCTTGGTGTTGCTACTTCATCCAGTGCAATTCTGACCTTCATGCTTTTGAGTTTACCAATACTCTTCTCAAGCACCTTGTCATTATCATTAAGCAGCTGTGCCAGTCTCTGGTCAACACTACCATTTGGGGAGCCATTGCCTGTTGCTGCCACACTGAGAGCTTTGATTGTGTGCCAGTCTGGTTGGATTTTCTCAACCCTTCACGTCCGAAAAGGCCATCCATTTTTCAACACATAAAGCTCTAACTGCTCCATGTGTCACATTCACTTTCATTTTGCTTTAGGGAGACACTTTCTTGGCAGTGTAGTCTTTAGCATCACCAAGGGCTTTTCTAATGGTAGCTTTGAAAACAGACTGTTATAGTCAACCTCTGAAACTATAGACAAAGCTGATCATGTATCCAGCTCTATTTTCAGTTTTACACCTCACACAAATTACCCTCAGGTTCTGTCAGCTGCATAAGTCAAGGGAAGACCATCTCTGGCACTCAGTTCGGAGTTGACGGAGGTGGGACAGATGCTCCTGACGACTACTGCTGGCTATGAGGATGTCGTCCAAATAGATGAAAGCGAAGTCCAGGTCACGTCCCACCACATCCATTAACCGCTGGAATGTCTGTGCGGCATTCTTTAGGCCGAACGGCATGAGGAGGAACTCGAAAAAGCAACGGGATGATGAGTGCCATTTTGGGGACATCGTCCGGATGCATTGGGATTTGATGGTATCCCCGGACGAGGTCTACCTTGGAGAAGATCTGTGCACTGTGCAGGTTTGCTGCAAAGTCCTGAGTGTGCAGCACAGGGTAGTGGTCCAGTGTTGTAGCCTCGTTCAGTCTGTGGTAGTCACCGCACGGTCTCCAGCCCCCTGTTGCTTTGGGCACCATGTGCAGGGGGGAGGCCCATGGGCTGTCGGACCGCCATATGATCCCCAATTCCTCCATCTTCTTGAAATCCTCCTTCACCAGTCAGAGCTTGTCAGGGGAAAGCCTTCAAGCACGGGCGTGGAGGGTGATGCATCATCAATAACTATCTCTGAGACGTGAAGGCGAGATATCAGCTTTTATTGACTGGAAGAAGGAACAAGCAGTGAGTGACCACCATACTACATCCTGGAGACTGAGGGCCGGGCTCAGACCTCAATCGCCTTTATACAGGGGTCAGTGGGAGGAGCCACGGAGCAGTCAGCAGGGGGCGTGTCCAGACAGGTATATGTATTTCACCACAGAGGGGTAGTCCCTGGGTCGGGATGTGGTGCCGTATTCCGTGTCTAGGCATGGCTGCTGTGAACTGCGGTGCCAGAACTGATGGAAAATCTGCCAGGACTCTGGTGAAGTCATTGTCGGACAGTATGAAGGAGTCTAGGTGTGGGGCCGGCAACTGGGCTTCACCCAGGGAGAACGTTTGAAAGGTCTCGGCGTGGGCCAGTCTCTTCCTTGGCAGGTCGACCAGTAGGCTGTGAGCTCGCAAAAAATCTGCGCCCAGGAGTGGTTGGGCTACGGCGGCCAGTGTGAAGTCCCACGTGAACCGGCTGGAGCTGAACTTAAGCCGCACCGTATGATCCTTACCATGCTGCCATTCGTGGCCCTCACGGTGGGACCTGGTTCTCTGTTGTGGGTGTCGTAACTCGTCGGAGGCAAGATGCTGATCTCAGCTCCAGTGTCGACCAAAAAGCGGTGTCCCGACCACTTGTCCCAGACATACAGGAGGCTATCCCGATGGCCAGCCGCCGTAGCTATCAGCGGCAGCTGACCCTGGCTTTTCCCGGGAACTTGCAGGCAGGCTACAGCGGTGGGCTTCTGTGCCCCTCCGCTGGTGGTAGAAGTACATTGGTCTCCTCACCCTTACCTCTGGGGTTAGTGGGCTCTGCAGCCGGGCCTGGTCTGGTGCCGCTGGGAGCGTGGTTTGGTGATCTGTGCAACGGATGCCCCACTCTCCTTCTTGGCTTTCCACAGCACATCTGCCCAGGCTGTCACCTTCCGGGGGGTCGCTGAAATCCACGTCGGACAGCAGCAGGTGTATGTCCTCGGGCAGCTGCTCTAGGAATGCCTGCTCAAACATGAGGCAGGGCTTGTGACCTCCAGCCAGGGACAGCATCTCGTTCATGAAAGCCGACGGCGGCCTGTCTCCCAAACCATCCAGGTACAGTAAGCGGACAGCTCGCTCGCGCCCTGAGAGTCCAAAAGTCCTTATGAGCAAGGCTTTGAATTCTGTGTATTTCCCGTCCTCCAGGGACAACTGTATGAACTCCTCAACCTGGGCGGCTCACCACGTAGTAGTAACGTGTGGAATCCGCGGTTATCTGCCGAATGTGGAATTGGGCTTCTGCTTGCTGAAGCTTGGCAGTTTCAACGAAACCACATGAACAGATGCTGCGTCATTCATCTCTGGTCCAAATATCATTTGGGCTGTCGGGGTCACCAATTGTAGCGGTATGTTACACACAGCGCTGAAATAATGACACCCAGTCGGTGAGTTGCAGTTGCAAAAGAAATTTATTCAAACTTCGTGGCCTAGCTTTAAAGCCTTCCTTTTCCCGCCCTCCCCGGGGGGGAATGCTGTAGGGGGCGCATATTCATAGTCCCGTCCCGTGCGCGGGCTTTTCCCCTTGCTGATGAAGAAGACCTGGCGCCCTTTTTGGGACCGGCCTCAATGCTGGCGCACGCCAGTTTGTGAGCCGGTTCGAATGCGCTGGGAAGTGGGTCGCCACAGCACCACCAAATGTATGAGACTGAGGTGTAGAACATCCTGTTTGTGTGGATGCTATGTGATGCATCATCGTTACAAATCAGTACATCGAAGTAACAGAGAGTACACCATTAATTTCCCAAATATTGATTGGCTTCTCCCTAGAGTGAGGGGTTTAGATGGGGTGTTGTTAAGTGTGTCAGGAAGGTTTCTTGACACAATATGTAGATAAGCCCACAAGAGGAAAGACAGTACTTGATCTGGTATTGGGAAATGAACCTGGTCAGGTGTCAGGTCTCTCAGTGGGAGAGATTTTGGAGATAGTGATTGCAACTCTATCTCCTTTACCATAGCATTGGAGAGCAATCGGAACAGACAAGTGAGGGAAATGTTTATTTGGAGTAAGGGGAAATATGAGGCTGTCAGGTAGGAACTTTGATGCATAAATTGCAAACAGATGGTATCAGGTAAACATATGGAAGAAATGTGGCAAATATTCGGGGATATTTGCGTAGGGTTCTGGGTAGATACATTCCAATGAGACAGGGAAAGGATGGTAGGGTACAGGAACCATGGTGTACAAAGGTTCAAGAAGAAAAGAAGAGCTTACGAAAGGTTCAAAAAACTAGGTAATGATAGAGATCTAGAAGATTATAAGGCTAGCGGGAAGGACCTTAAGAATAAAATTAGGAGAACTAGAAGGGGCCTTGAGAAGGCCTTGGTGGACAAGATTAAAAAAAAACCTCAAGGCATTCTACAAATATGTGAAATGCAAGAGGATAAGACATGAGAGAATAGGACCAAATAAGTGTGACAGTCGAAAAGTGTGTATGGAACCGGAGGAGATGGCAGAGGTACTTAATGAGTACTTTGCTTCAGTATTCACTACGATAAGGATCTTGGTGATTATAGGGATGACTAGCAGCAGACTGAAAAGCTTGAGCATATAGATATTAAGGAACAGGATGTTCTGGAGCTTTTGGAAAGCATTAAGATGGCATCAAGTCACCGGGACCAGACAAGATGTACCCCTGGCTACTGTGTGAAGCAAGGGAGGGGATTGCTGAGCCTCTGGTGACGATCTTTGCATCATCAATGAGGACAAGAGAGGTTCCGGAGGATTGGACGGTTGCGGATGGTTTTCCCTTATTCAAGAAAAGGAGTAGGGATAGTCCAGGAAATTATAGGCCAGTGAGTCTTACCTCAGTGGTTGGTAAGTTGATGGAGAAGATCCTGAGAGGCAGGATTTATGAACATTTGGAGAGGTATAATATGATTAGGAATAGTCAGCATGGCTTTGTCAAAGGCAGGTCATGCCTTATGAGCCTGATTGAATTTTTTGAGGATGTGACTAAACACATTGATGAAGTTACAGCCCTAGATGTGGTGTATATGGATTTCAGCAAGGCATTTGATAAGGTACCCCATACAAGGTTTATTGAGAAAATAAGGAGGCATGGGATCCAAGGGGACATTGCTTTGTGAATCCAGAACTGGCTTGTCCAGAGAAGGCAAAGAGTGGCTGTAGATGGGTCATATTCTGCATGGAGGTCTGTCAACAGTGGAGTGCCTCAGGGATCTGTTCTGGGACACCTACTCTGCATGATTTTTATAAATGACCTGGATGAAGAAGTGGAGGAAGGGGTTAGTAAATTTACTGATGACTCAAAGGTTGTGGGTGTTCTGGATAGTGTGGAGGGCTGTCAGAGGTTACAGTGGGACACCGAAAGGACGCAAAACTGGGCTGAGAAGTGGCAGATGGAGGTCAACCAGATAAGTGTTTGGTGGTTCATTTTGGTAGGTTAAATATGATGGCAGAATATAGCATTAATGGTAAGACTCTTGGCAGTGTGGAGGATCAGAGGGATTTTGGGGTCTGAGTCCATAGGACGCTCAAAGCTGCTACGCAAGTTGACTCTATGGTTAAGAAGGCGTACGGTGCATTGGCCTTCATCAATCATGGGATTGAGTTTAAGAGCCGAGAGGTAATGTTGCAGCAATAGAGGACCCTGGTCAGACCCCACTTGGAGTACCATGCTCAGTTCTGGTTGCCTCACTCTAGGAAGGATGTGGAAACCATAGAAATAGTGCAAAGGAGATTTACAAGGATGTTGCTTGGATTGGGGAGCATACCTTATGAGAAAAGGTTGAGTGAACTCAACCTTTTCTCCTTGGAGCGATGGTGGATGAGAAGTGACCTGATAGAGGTGTATAAGATGATGGGAGGTGTAGATCATGTGGATAGTCAGAGGCATTTTCCCAGGGCTGACGTGGCTAACACGAGAGGGCATAGTTTTAAGGTGCTTGGAAGCAGGTGCAGGAGATGTCAGAAGAAAGTTTTTTTTTATATAAATAAAGCGCAGAGTGTTGTGAGTGCCTGGAATGGGCTGCTGACAGCAGAAAAAATAGGGTCTTTTAAGAGGCTCCTGGATGGATACATGGAGCTTAGAAAAATAGAGGGCTACAGGTAAACCTAGGTAGTTCTAACATAAGGACATGTTCAGCACAGCTATGTGGTCTGAAGGGCCTGTATTGTGCTGTAGGTTTTCTATGTTTCAATGTTTCTATATGCAATTAAACAATTTAGCTTTATAATTCTTAATTTGACTAAGGGGTTAGTAAAGTGAAACAGAAAGAAAATCAACATTTTAATCAAACAGTCCAATATGCACAATTTGGAGCTCATGGTTTCCCTTCTGTTGGTCCGCCATCGATTTTCCCAGTTTCGTCAACTCCCACCCCACTCCAAGCCCACTCCTTTCTGGTGTCTCCAACCTCTCCTTTCAGGCGTCTTCTCTCTCTATCTTCCGCTGAACAAAAGACCCAGATCACCTTGGTCTCAGGCACACAACAAGAAGAAACACTCCCTTTCATTAGATGGCGCACGTTCCAAAGCCCCCGTTATCTCTGGCCATAACCCAAACACTGCTGCTACAGAGAAACCATTACAGTAGCAGTGAAACCTTTCCCAGGGCATTACACTCTCCCCCCACCAAATTTAGTCATGTCCTCATAACATTGAGATAATTTTCCAATACTTCCTGCAAAGCATGAAGACCAACCTAGGTGTAAAAGGCGGTGACTTAGCTCCCTAAAGTGGTAGGGGCCACACTCTGTTCCCCCAGTGCTACACAGGCCAGCCTATCCAGTGGTCTGCTAATTCTCTGAGACCTCTGTACTCCCTCAACTGCTTCTTCATGTTCCTACACTACTGGGTGAGGCTACCTGGTGAGGCTTTCCCTGGCCTATCACTCATGCCCTCCTGCAACTCAGACCCCTCTGTCCCTCGACTGAGCCTGGCTTCAGCCTTTGCAGGGTCCAACTGCAACCCAGGCTGTCCACAGATAGCCCCTTCCCCCCACCACCGATTTCACCTGACTCATCGGGAGAATGGTTGGGAATCTCTTCCTCAATCAGTGGGGAGCTAGCAAAAGGCAGCATCTACCACACCCCCATTTCCTCATCCTCCGGGGGCTGGTCTAATCTCTCCTTCTGTTGGTCCTTCAGTCACCCTGCATTGTCGCAGAGTCCTCTTACTAGGTTTAGGCTCCCGATTGATCCCTGGGTCAACCTGCACCTCTTGTCCCAGAGGCAGAAGGTGGTTCCGATGGAGAATCTTGACAGGCCCATCCCCATCCTCTGGTTTCCCGAGGAAAAATGGTACATTTGGCATAGCTGCCCAGTGATCTGCCAACTTATACTTCCCAGGTAGCCCCAACTTCCTTATGAGGACTCGATCTCCAGGCATGAGTTGGGAGAACCTAAGCTTTTGATCATACCTCCTCTTATTTCCTTGATTCTGCTTGGCAGCTGCAACCTCCACTAATTCATAAGCCTTTTTCAGCTCCCTTCTCATATCAGACACATATTTCAGATAAGTCTTCAGCAGTAGGTCTTCCTTGCCAGTCCCAAAACAAAGGTCAGTGGGTAACCTCACCACGTGCCCAAACATCAGATAATAGGGCGAGTACCCGGTAGCTTCATTTTGTATACAGTTGTAGCAGTGGGCCAGATGTCCAATATGTTAACTCCACTTGTTCTTCTTGCTGATTTCCAAGGTTCCGAGCATGTCTAGCAAGGTTTGATTAAACCTCTTTGGCTGGGAATCACCCTGCGGTTGATAAGGAGTAGTCCTCAAGTTCTCAACTCCGAGCATGTTCAGTAAGTCATGTATGAACCTACTCTTGAAATCCCATCCCTGATCACTATGTATCCAATGGGGAAGCCATAATAAATGAAATACTTCTTCCATAACACTTTGACAACCGTGGACACCCTCTGATCCTTGGTAGGGAAAGCCTGCGCATATCTGGTGTAGAGATCCATGATGACTAAGACATTCTCCGTGTTGCTGGCATCTGGCTCTATTAACAGGAAATCCATATACACCAGGTCAAGGGGCCCTGCAGTCTGCAAGTGGGACAAGGGAGCTGCCCACGTAGGCAACGTCTTCCTCCTTATGCATCAAATGCACGACTTGCAGTATTCTTCAACCTCTGACTTCATTCGGGGCCAGTAGAACCGGTCTCTGAGCAATCCATAGGTCTTTTCAACCCTCAAATGTCCAGAATCATCATGAAGTGACTTCAACACAATCCTCCAATACTTCTCAAGCTGAACCAGCTGGGAATACAGAGGTCGGTCCGGAGGTGATGTGACCTGGTATAGGATCTGGTTCCTCAACTCCACCGCAGTGCATTTTATCTTCTCCGGCTGGGTCATGTCTCCCTTTTCGACCGCTGACCAGATGGTACCAATGTCCAGGTCATCTCGCTGAGCAGCTTTCAATTCCGGTAACTGGTTTGTCTTCAGACTGGTCAGGTTACAGTGAACTTGTGGAATGACTTCATCAGAAGCTCCCTGAGGGCACTCGATCCTGCCCTTGCTTTCTGTCTGCATTCACTGTGATGGCAAACTGACACATGGCTTTCACCCCTTGGGGCAGGAGCACTCTCCCTCTCTTCGTCCCTGTCCAGCCCTTCATGTGTGCATCAGGCCAAAGCATCAGCATTAATGTTCCTACTTCCCAGCCGGTACTTCAGACTGAAATCATAGGCGGACAACACCGCCAACCACCGACGGCCTGTGGCATCCAATTTCACCGAGGTCACGATAGCAGTGAGAGGATTGTTGTCCGTCATCACCTCAAACTTGGCACCACAGAGTTAGGCACTCAACTTATCCACCACAGTCCATTTCAAGGCCAGAAACTTTAAGTCAAGTCAATTTTATTGTCATTTTGACCATAACTGCCGGTACAGTACATAGTAAAAATGAGAAAACATTTTTCAGGACCATGGTGTTACATGACACAATACAAAAACTAGACTGAACTACGTAAAAAAAACAACAGAGAAAGCTACACTAGACTACAGAACTACACAGGACTGCGTAAAGTGCAGAAAAACAGTGCAGACATTACAATAAATAATAAACAAGACAATAGGGCAAGGTGTCAGTCCAGGCTCTGGGCATTGAGGAGTCTTGAGATAGTTTTTCTCAGACAGCGACAGACTCTGGCTGACAAATGCAACGGGTCTCAAACCTGAGCCCTGATCCTGATACAAGACAAACCCTAAGCCCTCTCTGCTGGCTTCCGTATGCAGTACATACAGCAATCTGGGGTCTGCAAAAGCCAGCACAGGTAACTGAGTCAGCATCTCCTTCAGCAAATGAAGGCCTCTTCATATCTTGCATCCCACCTTGGTCCAAAAGGCTCCGAAGTCCCCGTTACCTCTAGCCATAACCCAAGCACTGCTGCTACAGAAAACCATTACATTAGCAGTGCTTCTACAGATAGACTATTACATTAGCAGTGAAACCTTTCCCAGGGTGTTACGCACATCTATTGTGATCATCGGACAAAGTCAGCATGGACTTGTGAATCATCGGACAAAGTCAGCATGGATTTGTGAAAGGAAAATCATGTCTGATGAATCTAATAGAATTTTTTGAAGTTTAACTAGTAGAGTGGATAGGGGAGAGCCAGTGGATGTGGTATATTTAGATATTCAAAAGGCTTTTGACAAGGTCCCACACAGGAGATTAGTGTGCAAACTTAAAGCACACTGTATTGGTTGGTCGACAGGAAGCAAAGAGTGGGAGTAAACGGGACCTTTTCAGAATGGCAGGCAGTGACTAGTGGGGTACCGCAAAGCTCAGTGCTGGGATCCCAGTTGTTTACAATATATATTAATGATTTAGACGAGGGAATTAAATGCGGCATCTCCAAGTTTGCAGATGACACGAAGCTGGGTGGCGTTGTTAGCTGTAAGGAGGATGCTAAGAGGATGAAGGGTGACTTGGATAGGTTAGGTGAGTGGGCAAATTCATGGCAGATGCAATTTAATGTGGATGAATGTGAGGTTATCCACTTTGGTTGCAAGAACAGGAAAACAGATTATTATCTGAATGGTGGCTGATTAGGAAAAGGGGAGATGCAACGAGACGTGGGTGTCATTGTACACCAGTCATTGAAGG
This sequence comes from Hypanus sabinus, assembly GCF_030144855.1. Classification (NCBI taxonomy): domain Eukaryota; kingdom Metazoa; phylum Chordata; class Chondrichthyes; order Myliobatiformes; family Dasyatidae; genus Hypanus; species Hypanus sabinus. The sequence continues at coordinate 50,107,886 of NC_082719.1, forward strand.
TGGGCATGCAGGTTCGGCAGGCGGTGAAAAAGGCAAATGGTATGTTGGCATTCATAGCAAAAGGATTTGAGTACAGGAGCAGGGAGGTTCTACTGCAGTTGTACAAGGCCTTGGTGAGACCGCACCTAGAATATTGTGTGCAGTTTTGGTCCCCTAATCTGAGGAAAGACATTCTTGCCATAGAGGGAGTACAGAGAAGGTTCACCAGATTGATTCCTGGGATGGCAGGACTTTCATATGAAGAAAGACTGGATCGACTAGGCTTATACTCACTGGAATTTAGAAGATTGAGGGGGGATCTTATTGAAACGTATAAAATTCTAAAGGGATTGGACAGGCTAGATGCAGGAAGATTGTTTCCAATGTTGGGGAAGTCCAGAACGAGGGGTCACAGTTTAAGGATAAAGGGGAAGCCTTTTAGGACCGAGATGAGGAAAAAGTTCTTCACACAGAGAGTGGTGAATCTGTGGAATTCTCTGCCACAGGAAACAGTTGAGGCCGGTTCATTGGCTATATTTAAGAGGAAGTTAGATATGGCTCTTGTGGCTAAAGGGATTGGGGGTATGGAGAGAAAGCAGGTACAGGGTACAGTTTTGCAATGTATTCAGAAATGCTTTCATCCTTTGACTGGTTCATTTCATAAAATCTAAATCTCTCAGATATTACCAACAATTTAGGGCTCAAGTAATTGTGTAAAATTGTAACAATTTTGTCACACAGCTTGCTTTCTGGCTTTCAGGAGTTACTAAGTTGCCTAAAAGCCAATTTGCCTACCACTCATACTTTTGCTTCCTCATCCACATCATTTGTGTTACAATGCAGTTCAACCCTCTCCAAGTACCATTCCCAGCCCTCATTAGTGCTGTCAGATTCATTAATTCTCCCAACTAAGGCCATCATCACATTATTTTCATTTTAACTCTGCTAGTTGTGCGTCTTTTACTGTGTAGTATGCAGTTACTCACGTGTTCCTTTGTTAGGATCCATGACCACCTTCCTCATACTGTTTAACTCTTTCTTCTCATTGTCTCCTCCTCTGAATTCTGTTGTCACATAACTATTGGTGCAGTTGATGATATTCGCTGGCATTCGGGTTCATATTCGTCACCAATTTGTAGTGTCTGTACAACTATATATCAATTAAAATCAAAGCACACACGCCGGAGATGGCTTTAACTGGTGTATTCACATTGCAGGGTGAGAGAAAAAGCAATGCACGTGCACAGATAACAGATCAATGCACATAGGTAAATTATCAGTCTATTATCAGTACTAGGGGAGTCATTGCTCTAAAAGAAATAGATCCAAGCATTATACTTATCATCTGCACCAGCCAGGTTCGCAAGCATCCAGTCCTTGATATTCTTCCATGGGGCAAAGTTGAACCTATATTAATATAAATTTACTTAGTCATTCCAGCAAACTATAAGGCCCAAGAATTAGCTAGGACCTAGAAAAACAAACTTAAAAGACATTGAAGTCAAATACAATTAATTTATTGAGGAAGGTAGTAATAGGGGATTGTACTGATCAGGTTAAATGAAATTGGATGGAGAGAGGCCCACATTTAAAAAAATTCAGCATCAGACAGTGCATGGAGTACAGTGGCAGGAATATTACATTACAATTGTATAAGTCATTGGCGTGACTGCACTTGCAGTACTGTGTACAGTTTCAGTCACCCTATTATAGGAAAGCTGTGGTTAAACTTGAAGAATGCAGGAAAGATTTACAAGGATGTTGCCGGGCCAAGAAATCATAACTTATAGGGAGAGGATGGCCAGTCGAGATCTTTATTTCTTGGAATGCAAGAGTGAGGGATGATCTTATAGCAGTGCTTAATATTATGAGAGGCAGAGATAAGGTGGATGGTAACAGGTAGTTAGGGAAGTCCAAACCTGGGGGTGGGGGTGGCAGGGGTTTAAGGTGAGAATGGAAAAGGGCCAATAGGAACAACTTTTTCTCACAGAGGGCAATGAGTAATGGAACAAGCTGTCAGAAGCAGGTACAATGGTATCATTAAAGAAGCACTTACATAGAGTATGTAGAGGAGCGGGACTGGGAAGGAAATGAGACAAATATGCAGAAAGATAAGCTTGGTAGACAACATGGTCAGCATGGACTGTTTGGGCCAAAGGGCCTGTACCTATGCTGTACTGTTCCATGACTCTATGACTCCACCAAACTGGAACAGCTATGGTGTATGGGCTATCTCAATAAGGAGGAGATACAGAAGCCTGAAATACCACACCACCATGTTCAAGAACAGCTACTTCCCTTCACCCATTCAATTCTTAAAACAACTGGCAAAACCCTAATCACTACAGTATAACAACACTATAACCATTTTGACAACTTTGTGCTAAAATTAACTTTTTTTGGACATTATTTTCTTGTAAAAATTGCATGTAATTTATGTTATTTTGTGAATGCTGCTTGTTTGAAGCTATGTGCCTGTGATGCTACATCACGGGTGCATTGCATTTGTGCATATGTCAATAAACTCAAATTTGACTTTGACTTTTATAGCTTTGGTTCCACCCCACGTCATATGAAATACTCTTTCGATCAGTTTTACAACTTTTCATCAGGAAATCAAATGTCTATAAGAGGTTTACACACCAATAAGGAATATCCAACATTTAGGCACTGCTGTTCTGTGTTAGGATGATAGCAAGTCAGGTGGCCCCCACCCAGACACTGCAGCAAGGCTTTCCTCTGTAGCATGCACCCTAATAGCCATTAGTGCTATGGCCCACACTCAGGTGCCACACGGCTGTCTAAGATTCCTTGCCAATAGAAATTAATCAGACTTCTGTAGGCTCTGAGAAACACTTTGGGGAATCAGCAGAAATGGAAAGCAAGCAGGCAACATTTGTTGAGAGCCAAAATGTCTGTTTATTATTAAGAGGATGACAAAACACTCGTTGCCTCTCAGTCTCTACTTCTGAAAGTGATGTTACTCATTACTAAACAAAATACATTCAGGTTTAGAAGTAAAAAGCACAAAATTACCATCACTAATTTTACCATCACTAATTTTAACTGCAATGGAAAGCATTTGACATCAGCATATTAAGCCCTTGCAGACCAAGTCATCAACATTTGGAAATTCACTGAGCTTGGAGATATGGATGATTTGTTAGTGACACAGCCTGAAACTTCTCACCCTATATTAAATCTGCTTCATGGTTGCCAAAGTCAATGGCATCACCAGATGCATTGGGAGACCATTTCCATACATAAATCTCATCCAACTGAAGGAGGACAACATGAGGTCAGGAAGGAAATAGAAGAGAAAATAATTAGGGTGCAAATTGTCACAGTGAAATAAAAGTATATTGCTAAAAGGGACCATCTTAAATCAGCATGGTGCTTCTGTCAGAAAGATATAATCAGGCTTGCATGCAAATAAACCTCCATCTGCCTCTTGCACTATCTTCATACTCCATAATTATGTAAATGTTTAATTAGATTGAGATTTACTTCCTTTGAATAATATTCAAAGACAAAATTTATTTTCATTGGATAACAGCTCATTGAATTTGCAAAAACATTATTATTTTACAACTATTGCAGCTTAAATGAAGACAAAATTCATTTTGATTTATTTTTCATTTTTATATATCTTTTAATCATGTACCATACTGATTTGGTGCCCCGCACAACACGAAATGAAGTATACCAAATTTTGACATAGCCAAGATACAGATTGTTCGTGGCATTGGAATATGTTTTGCGTTGCTACCAGCCAAGGCAATTGAATTGGAGTTGGCAAGTTCATCCACAGCCAGCTGCTTGTGTCTAAAGAATTTTCATCATGCACTAAATCAGATAAAGAAATGTCAGATATAAAAATAAATGAGAGCATTCTTAAATGCTCTAATTTTAACACACACAGCACACACTGAGAAGGTAAAAATGTGACATTCAACCATAATAAAACATGTTTGTTTTGAGTTTATTTGAACCAGCAAGTTTTGTAGGAACAAGATAAATTTGTTTGGCATCTCTCAAAATAAAATAAAAATGTGCATTTGACTTGTTACACATTTGACTCTAGAAATGAAATCATGTGGGACAGCTCAGTGGCAGTGGCATAGCAAAATAAGTTGCTACATCATTGCCAAAGAGTTGAGTTCAATCTTGACCTTAGCTAATATCTGGGTGAAGTTTGCAAGTTCTCCCTTTGACTGTATGAGTTTCACCCCTCAACCTCATGCATGTGAGAGGTTAGATTAATTGGCCAGTCTAAATTGCCTGTCGAGTGTAGGTGAATGGTAGAAACTTGGGAGGGGAGGGGGAGGGGATATAAAGGTAATGTAGGTGGATTTTAAAAAATGAGACTAATGAAAATGAGTAGCTGATGGTCTATGCAGACATGTTAGACAGAATGTCCTCTTTCCATACTGCAACTCTTTATGACTCGGTGTAGCATTAGTTTTGTTAGGTGTTAGTTACTTGGAGGACTTTACTGAGACAAATTATGTTAGGTAAAATTGTTTCAATTGTGAAATCATTCTGGGTACTTCCACCTGTGCCCTTCATTTGTGTTCCTGGAGATAGCTATACAACTAGAGTTGTCACTGGTCATGCAGCATGGACTTTCATTCACAGCAACATAACTTGGAGCTTGAAGCTCCACATCGTAACTATCACCGGATGTAGGAGCACATCATCATCAAGTTAAGACCAAAGGCATTACAGGAAAGATCTAATATAGGTAGAACATTGCTGATTGGCAGAAAGCAAAGAATGGGAATAAATGAAGCATTTTCTGGTTGACTACCATTGACTGGTGGTGCTTCACAGTGTTCTGCATTGGGACCGCTTCCTTTTACGTTATTTATCAATGATTTGGCTGATGGAATTGATGGCTTTGTGGCCAAGTTTGCGGATGATATAAAGATGGGTGGAGGGGCAGGTAGTGTTGAGAAAACAAGGAGGCTGCAGAAGGACTTAAATTAGAAGAATGGACAAAGAAATGGTAGATGAAATACAGTGTTGGGTAATGTAGGTGTTTCTAAACAAACTTTTAGAAAGCTCATGAACTTCGGTAGCAGAAATAAAAGTGTGCATTATTTTCTAAATGGAAAGAAAATTCAAAAATCTGAAGTGCAAAAGGACTTGGGAAGTCCTTGTGCAGGAATCCTTAAAGTTTGATGTGCATGTTGAGTCAGTGGTGAAGGAGGCAAGCACAATGTTAGTATTCAGTTTGAGAGGACTAGAATACAAAAGGATGTAATATGCAGGCTTTATAAGGTATTGGTAAGGGTTCACTTGCAGTATTTTGAGCAGTTTTAGGTCTCTTATCAAAGAAAGGTTGTGCTGACATTGGAGATGATTCAGAGGAGGTTCACAAGAATGAATCCAGGAATGATAGGTTTACCATATGAGGATTGATTCATGGCTCTGGGCCTATACTCCCTGGAATTCAGAAGAATGATGGGGGAATCTCACTGAAACCTGCAGAGTATTGAAAAGGTTCAAAGGACTAGATGTGGTGGGTGTGTTTCCTGTGGTGGGGGAGTCTAGAACCAGAGGGCATAGCCTCAAAATTGAGGGATGTATATTTACAATGGAAATGAGGAGAAATTTCTTTAACCAGAGTGGTGTGACTGTGGAATTCGTTGCAGCAGACACTTGTGGAGGTCAAGTCAATGGTTATATTTAAGGCTGAAGTTGATAGACTCTTGATTAGTCAGGGCATGAGGGGTTTACAGGGTGAAGACAGGAGATTGGAGTTGAGAGGGAAATGGGTTAGCTATGATGAAATGGTGGAGCAGACTCGATGGGCCAAATGGCCTAATTCTGCTCTTATATTTTATGGTCTAATCTCAACCTAGACATCAACCTGCTCAAAAACCCCTAAAGTGCACCACGTGTGCTTAAATGGCCAGAGAAAGCTGGTTAGAATGCAAGTTAGCTGGTGAACCACTCATTAAATATTTGCTTTAGTGGTAGAGCCGTTAACAACATTTCATTAGTTGAATCTATGTGATAGGCATGGCAGACCACTCAGGAAGTGTTGTGACCATGGAACAGGCAAGATCAAAATGCATTGATGAAGTTAGCAACCATTCAGGCTTCAAAGTTCAAAGTAAATTTTTATCAAAGTACATATGTATCACCATATACAACCCTAAAATTCATTTTCTTGTGGGTATACTCAATAAATCTATGGAATAAGAACCAAAACAGAATCAATGAAAGATCCAACTTCAGAACACAGAAATCTTTACACCAATTCACACAAAGTCTTCAGAGGCACCTTCTCCCACTTATCCAAATGTCTGAAAAACAATATATATGTGCAATCTGAGGTTTTTAAAATAAATGAACTACATATTTGCAAAGATGGATTATAAAGGAAATATATAACAAGAAATGCCATTGATCTCTTCAGTATACACGAGAGACAACTCAGGTGCTATATTTTTATAACAGTTTTGATAACATTGCCTCAGTCACTGAGTTAGTGAAGATATTAAATGTATAAACTGCAACAATGTTAGCACAGTAAAACATAAGAACTTACTTAGAAAACAGTATTTTTGGAATATTTTAGAAAGCAGAAACTCCAACAGCTTAAATTTGAGTAGATGCAAGGCATCTTTTTCCAGAAAGATGCCTCTAGTTGATTAAAGTTACATAAACTATATTTGTAAAATTAATTTCTGTCAACCATAAGCAGAGTGCAGACCAAGTGTAACTGACTGGGTAATTGTCTGCCATCTGCGTTCTGACTGGAAGCAGTACCATAAAAATACGGAATCTTTCATAATTTTTGAAAGCTTCCCTATATCCATTCTGAGTTTTTGTGGTTTAGAAATATTGCTGTTGGGCTGGGTTTTATATCATATGCCTATGAGAGCTACCTACAGCCATGAGCCCCCACCCTACGAGCACACCCAATCAGACAGTACACACTGTTCACCAAGAAAGAGTCTTCATGTCAGCCTGACATATACTGCAGGGCACCATCCCAATGACGCAGGCATTGAAATCTCATCATGACTAGACCATCAGTACTTTCCACTTTACATCCATACACATTCGGAGCAGGAACATGGAAACCAGGCCCCTGAAGGCTTTTCCACCATTTAGTAAGATCATGGTTCATCTTATAGTATCAGAAAATCCAGTCCCTGCCTGTTTAGTTTAATAGTTACCCCTGGCTTATTAAGTATTTATCTACTACCGCTTTAAAACAACCAAAGACTCTGTCTTTGAAACGAAAGTTTCAAAAATGGCATAAAGGTTCAGCAGTGAATTTTCTTCTCTCACAGCTCCAGAGGCCCCAGTCTGATCCTGACAATACTACCAACCCCTCAAAACTAATCAATAAACTTCCACACCTAGGCCTCAATACCTCTTTGTGCACCTGGATCCTCCATTTCCTCATTTGCTGAGCACAGTCATTTCAGATTGGCAACAACATCTCCTCCATAATCTCATTCAGCATAGGTGTACCACAAAAGTGTGTGTTTAGCCCCCGTTTAACTAGCTTTAACTTGTGACTGCGAGACTAAGCACAGCTCCAATGTTATATTTAAGTTTGCTAATGACAAATTTGAAAATCTGGCTGAGCAGCAGCAACAACTTGTTACTCAATGTCAGCAAGACCATGGAGTTGATTATTGACTTCTAGGGGGAAACCAAAGTCCATGAGCCAGTCCTTTTTGGGGGATCAGAAGAGAAAAAGGCAGCAACTTTAAATACCTCGGTGTTATCACTTCGGGGGACCTGTCCTGGGTCCAGCACGTAAGCTCCATTACAAGGAAAGCATGACAGCACCTCTACCTTCTTAGAAATTTGTGAATTTTCAGCAGGTCATATAAACCTTTGACAAACTTCTAATAATGTGTGATGGAGAGTATGGTGGTTGCATTATGGCCTGGTACGGAAACACCAATGCCCTTGAACAGAAATGCCTACAGAGTGCAGTGGATACAGGCCAGTCAATCACAGTAAAACCCTCTTCACCGTCAAGCACACCTACACAGAGCACTGTCGCAGAAAAGCAGCATCCATTATCAGGGATCCTCATCACACAGGCCATTCTCTCTTCTCGCTGTGGCCATCAAGAAGGTGGTACAGAAGCCTCAAGATTCACACCACCAAGTTTAGGAACAATTATCAGGCTCTTGAACCAGAGGAGATAACTTCACTGTGTGCAACGTGTGCAGCAGGATGTTGGAGATATTCTTCCAGACTGTTGTAGCATGTGCAGCCTTCTTTGCGGCTTTATGTTGGCTGAGTCGCATCGGTGCTGGTGATGGAAAAAGACTAAATAAACTCATCAAAAAGGGTGGATCTGTCCTTGGCTACAACCGGGACTCCTTTGAGGTAGAGATGGAGAGGGGGGTCACTAAACAAACTGTTATCCATTATGGACAATCTGGCACATCCTCTCCATGACCGACTGAATAAACGGTAGAGCACCCTTTCGAACAGACTCACTCAGCTCCGCTGTCACAAAGATCATTACAGAAAATCCTTCCTACCAAATGTAATGGTATGTACAACAGTTCATCTCTGTGCAACAGGAGAACACACATCATACTAAAATAGTCTCTGCTTTATTATTTAATATATTATTGTTGCACATTGGTACATTATTATTGTGTACACTATTATTCTGTACTTTATTAAGTCTGTGCACTGCTAAGGGTGATTTTAAATGTTGCTGTTGTAATGAAAGAATTTCCTACTCGAGATCAATAAAGTATTCATTATTATTTACTGAACTTCACTTGCCACCTTCGCTAAACTGTTCCCACAGCCTGTGGATTCACTTTCAAGGACTCTTCATTTCATGTTCTCAATATTTACTGATTTTTTTTCTTTCTTTTTGTGTTTGCAGAGTTTGTTTGTTTTTTCACAGATTGGTTGTTTGTCCATTCTGTTGGGTGCAGTCTTTCATTGATTCTATTAGGTTTTTTGTATTTATTAATGTGAATATCCACAAGAAGATGAATCTCAGGGTTGTGTATGGTGATATATAATAAAATATAATAATTTTATAATTTAGTGCTGTCCTTCTGGAGTTAGCCCATTCTCTCAGTGACTGCCTGGCTTTCCTCCATATTCAAAATGTATCCTGGTAGGTTAATTGGATTTAATCAATATCCCCTTATATTTATTACAAAACAAGGAAAGAGGAATCAATGGGCAAGTCTATGTGATATATAGGGTATATTGGAGTAGTGTAGGAAAGTATGGAGAGAGAAAATGGGACTAATGTGACTGGAGTGGATTGGGACTTGTTGAACTGAATGCCCTCCTTCTCAGTGATGGTGTTTATAAGACTCAATGCCCTCTGAGAGGAAGACGCCTCATCTCTGTCTTAAATTGTCAACCCATGAACTTTAAATAAGAGACCTTGGTCCTAGATTTTCCCATAAAAAGACATATTCCCTCCCCATACACTCCTCAGGATTGCCAATATTTCAATCCATTCATTTTGTACTTTTCTAAAGTCCAACAGATGAAAGCTTCTTGTCCAAACCTTTATTATAACACAACTGTATATTAATCTTCAAACAGCTTCCAACATCCTAACAACTTTCCTTGAAAATGGAGATGGATACTTAACACTGTATTTAGATGTGATCTCACTTTTGCTCAGTGCAAGTGAAGGATAACCTAGTTATTTTTGCATTCAGTTCCCCTAGCAATAAATTTTCTGTTTGTTTTCCTAATTACTTGTTATACCTGTTTTTTTGTGTGACACATGCATTTGGACATCCCGATCTCCCTGCATTTCAGAGCTCCACAATCTCTCACCAATTGAATAATATGATTTTTTTTGTTACTTTTCCTGCCAAAATTTCTCATTTTTTCATATTGTAGTCCATTTGCCTGATATTTTGCAAGTAACTTAACCTATTAACTTCCTTTTGCAGCCTTGTGTCCTTACTACAATTTACTTTGTGACTCATTTTGTGTCATCAGCAAACTTTCACCGTGCCTTTGGAACCTTCTTCCAATTCATTTTCTCTTTCCATCGTTCTGACACATATCTTGGATTCCTAACTTTTAGTGCATGGGCAAATACATCACTAATCATAGAAAGCAGACGCCAGTGATAGGCAGGATTTTATACCAACATTGGCACACTACACCAACTTGTGCAGCAATATCACAGAGCGTTTTGATCTCATAGTTGTGTCTAGAAAGATAAAAACCAAGTTGTTTTGAATTGCCTGGTGACAGTGTTGAAGAATTTATAACCTATTTTGGGAAGCACTCCAAGGCAAACCAGTAAGTGTAGTTACCCTGCACACAGTCTACTTTTATTATAGCCATGGCCATGGTCACTTCTCATTGCATTCAACAGAGATCAACAAATGGTTTGGACTACACCCAAATTTAGATAGATCACTCAATAACTGTACACAAGAGAAAATGAGAATGTATTTGTTGTCTTAGAGCATAAATCTTGGAAATCACTGTCAAACAGTATTGTATGGGCATATGCTGCACACCACAAAGAGACAGTCAATCAGGTAAGACTTTAAGAGCAAGACGCAGGAGCAGAATAAGGCCATGCTCCTCATATGGTAACCCTTTCATAGACTCTCTCCAATGAGGGAATGTCTTTTGTTAAATAAAGGGCACAAAACTGCTCCCAATACTTCAAACACCTTATAAAGACTCAGCATAACATCTTTGCTCATATATTCTAGTCATCTTGAAATGAATGCTGACATTGCATTTGCCTTCCTTACTGACTCAATCTGCAAGTCAACCTTTAGGGAATCCTGCATAAGGACACTTTGCACGTCTGAGTTTTCAGTTTTCTCCCCTTTTACAAAAATGGTCTGTGCCTTTATTTCTTCTACCAAAGTATATGACCATACTCTTCCCTATGCTATATTCCATCTGCCTTTTCTTAGCCCATTCTCCCAATCTGCCAGTCCTTCTGCAGACTCCCTGCTTTCTCAACATTACTTGCCCTTCTACCTATCTTCATATCATCTGTAAACTTGGTCACAAAGTCATCAATTCTGTCATTCATATTATTGACATATAACGTGAAAAGAAGCATTCCCTGTGAAAGACCCTGTATTCCGATTTACTCCTTTATTCCTAATCTTTGTCCCTTGCCAGTAAACCAATCCCCTTTCCATGCAAGTACCTTTCCTGTAACACCATGGGCTCTTATATTGTTAAGCAGCCTCACGTGCGGTAGCTTGTCAGAGACCTTCTGAAAATCCAAGTAAACAACTACTACTGACTCCTCCTTGTCTATCCTGCATGTTATTTCCTCAAAGAATTCAAAAAGGTCTGTCAGGCAAGATTTCCCCTGAAGAAAACCATGCTGACATTTCATCTTTTCTCTCCTTAGGTCTTTGAAGTTGCCTTCTGTTAGTTTATAAACTCTTCCCAATCCCCTAACTTCCCACTAATTTTTGCTATCTTATATACCCACTCCTTTGTATTTATGCTGTCTTTGATGTCCCTTATCAGCTACAGTTGCATCATCCTCCCTTTAGAAAACCTTTCCTTTGGTATGTATCTGTCCTGTGACTTCTGAATTGCTTCCAGAAACTTCAGCCATTGCTGTTTTGCCGTCAGCCCTGCTACTGTCCCTTTCTAATCAACTTTGGCCAGATCTCCTGTCATGCTTTGTAATTCTCATAACTACTGTAGTACCAATACATCTGATTTTAGTTTTTTCCTCTCAAGCTGCAGGGTGAATCCTATCATATTATGATCACGACATCCTAAGTGTTCCTTTACCTTAAGCTTCCTAATCAAATCTGGTTCATCACACTACACCCCGTCCAGAATTGCCTTACCCCCAATGGGTTCAATCATAAAAAGGCATCTCATAGGCTTTCTACAAATTCCCTCTCTAGGGAGCCAGCACCAACCCAATTTTTCCAATCTACCTGAATATTGAAATCTTCCACAACTACTAGAACATTGCCATTTTTACATGCCTTTTCTATCTCCCATAATAATTTGTATTCTACATCTCGGCTACTGTTTGGAAGCCTGTATACGACTCCCATTAGGATATTTTGACCCTTACAGTTTCTTAACTCTATCTACAAAGTTACTGCATTTTGCAATCCTATGTCATCTCTTTCTAAGGATTTGATTTCAATTTTTACCAACAGAGGCACCCCACTCCTTCTGCCTACCTGCCTGTCTTATCGATACAATGTGTACACTTGGATATTAAGCTCTCAACTATGATCTTTCCTCAGCCATGTCTCAGAGATGCCCACTTCATACCTGCCAATCTATCACTGCTCTATAAGATCATCTACCTTATCCCTTCTGTTGTATGTATTCAAATATAACATCTTCATTTCTGGTTTTATTACCATACTCGATATTGCCCCATGCTACACTTCAGTTGCACAGACTGCAATTTTGCTCTATCACCTGCCTGTCCTTCCTTACAGTCTCACTACATTCTGCATCTACTTGTACACTAACTGCCCCATCCTCAGCCATATCATTCCATTTCCATATCCCTACCAACTTAGTTTAAGAACTTCCCAACAGCTCTAGTAAACCTTTGTGTACAGACCATACCTTCCCCAGAGCAGATCCTAATGCTCCAGAAATATGAAACTCTGCCCCCTGAACAAATTCCTCAGCCACACATTAATCTGATAAATCATTCTATATTTACCCTAACTGTTGGGTGGCACAGGTAGCAATCCAGAGGTTACTACCCTGGAGGTTCTGCTTTTCAGCTTTCTATCTAACTCCCTATATGTTCTCTTCAGGATCTCATCTCTTTTCTTCCATTTTCCAATATGTACCATGACTTCCGGATGCTCACCCTCCCCCTTTAGAACCCTGTGGATCTGATGTGAGACATCCCTGATCCTGGTACTTGGGAGGCAACATACCACCCAGGTTTCTCTTTCACTTCCACAGAATCTCCTGTCTGCTCCTCTAACTATGGAATCCCCTATCACTACTGCACTCCTCTTCTCCTCCCTTCCCTTCTGAGCCACAGAGCCAGATTCCGTGCCGAAGACCTGACCATTGCAGTTTCATCCACCCCCAACAGTATCCGAAGCAGTATATTTATCATTTATTAGAGGAGTATTCTACACTGGCTGTCTATTCCCATTCCATCTCCTAACAGTCACCCAGGTACCTCCTTCCTGCAACTTAGAGGTAACTACCTCCCTGCAGCTCCTATCTATCACTTCATTTTCCCGCATAAGCTGAAGGTCATCAAGCTGCAGCTTCAGTTCCTTAATACAGTCTCTAAGGAGCTGTAACTCGAAGCATTTCATGCAGATATAGTTATCAAGTGGATTGCAGGTCTTCCAGCGTTCCCAGATCTCACACACAAAAAAACAAACCAACCCTAGACCCATTCTCACAGCATTATCTATGTGATAAAGAAAGAGGAAAACAAAACTCTCTAGAAACTTGCTTAGCGCCTCTGTAACTGGTAAATACCAGAGTAACATGCAAATACTGGAGTAACTCAACAGCTCAGGCAGCATTTAAGGAAATAAACGAACAGTCAACGTTTCAGGCCAAGATCCTTCTTCAGGACTGGAAAGGAAGGGAATAAAGTGAATGCCGCCCTGGCCAGTGACACTCACATCCCAAGTGTGAATTAAAAGCAGCATGGCCCTGATGCTCTTTAAAAAGTACAAGTAGTTACTTGTGTAAAAATTTCCTGTAAATCTGTTAAAAAAAGAGACTCCTCTAGAAGTTTAGTGACTCTGATCAAATCTACCCACTTATAATTGGATCAAATACTAGGTAGGCAGAAGGCATAAAAAAATGTTAGCAAACTCTAAATTTAAAAAAAAACAGAAATCAAACTAAATTGAAAAAAAAAACAGATTGGATAATCCAATCCAAGTAAAATCCAATGAAATAGCTTCCTTAAATACTGTAAATTTTTGTATGTTAGATATGTGTTAATGTGCTCTGAGATTATTAAAAAGCACCAGTTCTCTACAGTAAACCCCATCTTCTAAGGCTTGGAGCATCCATGCCATTATTAAAGCTGATAGCAACTTCAAGGAACCGAATATGCATGTTTGCCATAAGTCAATAGACAATAGACAATAGGTGCAGAAGTAGACCATTCGGCCCCTCGAGTCTGCACCGCCATTCTGAGATCATGGCTGATCATTCACTATCAATACCCAGTCCCTGCCTTGTCCCCATATCCCTTGATTCCCCTATCCATCAGATATCTATCCAGCTCCTTCTTGAAAGCATCCAGAGAATTGGCCTCCACCGTCTTCCGAGGCAGTGCATTCCACACCTCCACAACTCTCTGGGAGAAGAAGCTCTTCCTCAACTCTGTTTTAAATAACTGACCTCTTATTCTCAATCCATGCCCTCTGGTACTGGACTCTCCCAACATCTGGAACATATTTCCTGCCTCAATCCTATCAAATCCTTTAATTATCTTAAACGTTTCAATCAGATCCCCTCTCAATCTCCTCAATTCCAGCGTGTACAAGCCCAATCTCTCCAATCTCTCTGCGTAAGAAAGCCCTGCCATCCCAGGAATCAACCTAGTGAATCTACGCTGCACTTCCTCAATTGCCAGAATGTCCTTCCTTAAACCTGGAGACCAAAACTGTACACAATATTCCAGGTGTGGTCTCACCAGGGCCCTGTACAAATGCAAAAGGACATCCTTGCTCTTGTATTCAATTCCCCTTGTAACAAAGGCCAACATTCCATTTGCCCTCTTCACTGCCTGTTGCACTTGCTCATTCACCTTCATTGACTGGTGAACTAGGACTCCTAGGTCTCTTTGCATTTCTCCCTTACCTAACTCGACACCGTTCAGACAATACTCTGCCCTCTTGTTCCAGCTTCCAAAGTGGATAACTTCACATTTATTCACATTGAATGACATCTGCCAAGTATCTGCCCACTCACTCAGCCTATCCAAGTCTCCCTGTATTCTCCTAACGTCCTCTTCGCATGTCACACTGCCACCCAGTTTAGTATCGTCAGCAAACTTGCTGATATAGTTTTCAATGCCCTCATCTAAATCATTGACATAAATCGTAAAGAGCTGTGGTCCCAATACAGAGCCCTGTGGTACCCCACTAGTCACCTCCAGCCAGTCTGAGAAACACCCATTCACTGCTACCCTTTGCTTTCTATTTGCCAACCAATTTTCTATCCATGTTGAAACCCTGCCCCCAATGCCATGAGCTCTGATTTTACTCACCAATCTCCTATGTGGCACCTTATCGAATGCCTTCTGAAAATCTAGGTACACAACATCTACTGGCTTACCCTCGTCTAACATCCTTGTTACACCCTCAAAAAACTCCAACAGATTAGTCAAGCATGATTTGCCCTTGGTAAATCCATGCTGGCTCGGCCTAATCCTATTTCTGCCATCTAGATGTGCCACTATTTCGTCCTTAATAATGGACTCAAGCATCTTCCCCACGACTGACGTTAGTTCTCCGTTTTCTCCTTCTCTCCCTTCTTGAAAAGTGGGACAACATTAGCCACTCCCCAATCTTCAGGAACTGATCCTGAATCTAAGGAACATTGGAAAATGATTACCAATGCATCCGCAATTTCCTGAGCCACCTCTTTTAGAACCCTCGGATGCAGACCATCTGGACCCGGGGATTTATTAGCCTTCAGTCCTACCAGTCTACTCATCACAATTTCTTTCCTAATGTCAATCTGTCTCAATTCCTCTGATATCTTATGACCCTGGCCCATCCATACATCTGGGAGATTGCTTGTGTCCTCCCTGGTGAAGACAGATCTAAAGTATGCATTAAATTCTGTTGCCATTTCCCTGTTTCCCATAACAATTTCTCCCAATTCATTCTTCAAGGGGCCAACATTGTTCTTAACTATCTTCTTTCTCTTCACATAGCTAAAAAAGCTTTTGCTATCCCCTTTTATATTCCTGGCTAGACTGAGCTCATACCTGATTTTTTCTCTCCGTATTGCTTTTTTAGTTAAGATCTGCTGTTCCTTAAAACTTTCCCAATCATCTGTATTCCCACTCATCTTAGCCCTGTCATACTTCTTTTTCTTTAATGCTATACAATCTCTGACTTCCTTTGTCAACCACTGTGGCCCCTTCCCCCTCTTTGAATCCTTCCTTCTCATTGGAATGAACTGCATTTGCATCTTTTGTATTATGCCCAAGAATATCTGCCACTGCTGATCCAACTGTCTTTCCTGCCAGGGCATCCGCCCATTTAACTTTGGCCAGCTCTTCCCTCATGGCTCCGTAGTCTCCTTTATTTAATTGCAACACTGACACCTCTGATCTGCCCTTATCCCTCTCAAATTGTAGATAAAAACTTATCATGTTATGATCACTACTTCCTAATGGCTCCTTTACTTCAAGATCACTTATCAATTCCTGTGCATTACACATCACCAAGTCCAAAATAGCCTCGTTCCTGGTTGGCTCAAGCACAAGCTGTTCCAAAAATACATCCCTTAGACACTCCACAAACTCCCTATCCTGGGGTCCAGCATCTACCTGATTCTCCCAGTCCACCTGCATGTTGAAATCTCCCATAACGACTGCATTACCTTTAGCACATGCCAATGTTAACTCCCTAATCAACGTACCCAATATCCACGCTACTGTTTGGGGGCCTGTACACAACACCCATTAGGGTCTTTTTACCCTTACTGTTCCTCAGCTCAATCCACACAGACTCTACTTCCCCTGTTCCCAAGTCACCTCTTGCTAAGGACTGAATCTCATTCCTCACCAACAGGGCCACCCCACCCCCTCTTCCCATATTTCTGTCTCTACGATAGCACGTATACCCTGGTACACTCAATTCCCAGGCCTGATCCCCTTGCAGCCATGTCTCCGTTATCCCAACAATATCGTAGTTCCCCATTTTCATCTGAGCTTCAAGCTCATCTGTCTTATTTCTGACACTACGCATATAAACATGAAATATTTTGCAAGTCTGTAATACATTCCGAAGCCAAGTCTTTAATTATTAGACTAACCTTTCACAAAAATTGAAAATGATGTAAAAATTGCCATCAGACAATGATACAATGATGAATATCACTCTGAGGTCTTGATATTTGTATAACATTTTAACACTGTTACAACTGCATTCTGAACATCGCTGGCCTCTGTTGTGTAAGACTATTGCTAGAGGCAATGCAGCTGTGTACACTTCAGATTAACATTGTTAATCACATAAGTATTTTTGCTAAATTTGATGACTGGATAAATTCCTTCCCCTTCTTCAAAGAAGGGTAAACTGCAATTAAAGGGGCAGGATTTCCAACTCTTTATCTGATGAAAGGTCAATGACTCTGTTTCTCTACCCAGCGTGGCTGCCTAACTACCACTTTGGTGTTT
This sequence comes from Hypanus sabinus, assembly GCF_030144855.1. Lineage (NCBI taxonomy): Eukaryota > Metazoa > Chordata > Chondrichthyes > Myliobatiformes > Dasyatidae > Hypanus > Hypanus sabinus. The sequence continues at coordinate 50,125,227 of NC_082719.1, forward strand.
TCTGGTTCTATTCCTGATTTCCCCCATCCACCATACTTCTCTCTCAAATAAGTTTTAATCTGCTCATCATCAGGTATAAACCATGAAGAAAGTGCTGACAGAGAGTATCCATCTATTGCCAAATGACATAAGATTACTGCAGAAGGAAAATAGTTATGCTTAGGTTATTCTTCCTTCATAATTTATTTGTTGAGGTTAGCCAGTGGAAAAAAATTGGGAACTGGTGTAATTCCCACTATCAATGCAGGTAGGAAACTTTCTTAGCTTTCTTTTACAAATTAGGAGATGTAATGGGAAACCGATCCATGATTTTAATCACAAATGACTTAGTTTCAAATGAAAATTACAATATGCTTACACCAAGATTTCAACTCACAGTAAGAACTGAATGAGCATTTTTCTGCATCATTGTAAACCGTCTTGGTTTTCTATGTTGAGCATAATCTTAATATTTAAATACTACAACAAAACCAATTTTCAAATGCAAAGTGGAATAGCAAGGAAATCTTTCAGTACCGTAGCAGTGAGCCAAAGTTCACAATGGAAGTTTATATGCTGCCAATGTTACCATTGAATATGGCTGGTGGTGATAATTATTATGCTGAAGTATTCACCACAGAAAAAAAATGATAATTCAAGCTGATGTATGACTTTGTTACAAATAAGTTAGTTTCTAAGTAAGGCAAAATTAAGAGCAACACATAGAACAATAATTTAAAGATAATTTTCAATTTCCATTTCTGATTGTAACTAATGCTTACAGAAGACTGACAGTCATCAAAAAAAGTTAATGAATGCAAGGGAGATCACTTCACATGGAAAATATTCCTTTGTATACTGAAATGGGGTTGACAGACCCTTCAGATTTAAAGTGAACAAATGAATCTGATAGTCATGAGTCATGATGATGTGCCTGCATGATTACCTATTAAATACAGTAAATGGGGCACAGATTAGATAGAAAGCACACTGATGAAAATGAAAAGAGGTGACTAACTCTGTATGCAGGATTCCATGCCATTTAGGGAGCACTAGCTCACAATGTACAAAGACAAGAAAAATAAGGAGACACAGGCAAAATTCAATGAAAACGGTCAAATATCATCCTGAATTTTGTGTTACATGTTAAGTGGCCTACAACACATTTTGTAAATGTGACCTTCAGATGAGTAAAGCTTCTCACGATGCTTCACAAAACATGTTTCAAAATGTACTTCTGGGTTTTCGGTGACGTCATCGTTGAGAATGGCAGCTTAAGTCACAAGCTCCTCCGGAAAAACGCATATTAAGCCCCATTAACCTGTCAAACATAATATTTTTCGAAAAATATTTGAACTGAAAAGAGGGGACAAGAATGGGGAAAAGGAATGGAAATTAAAAAAGCGACTCTGCGGAGCCTGCGTCCAAGAGGAGTGCAGTGAGCGGCTCTCCGACCCAACCGTGTGCTAGCAAGGCGGCCGCCGGGCCTTGTTCAGACGAAGCAACAAATATGTTCGAAATCCTGAAAGAAATAATGGATATAAAGCAGCAGCTCTGTGATATTAAGGCAGAGCTCACCAGCGTTAATCAAAAAATAGCGGTGGCAGAGACTCGAATTGAGAAGGTGGAAGATCGCGTTCAAAACGTGGACTGGATACTGAGCAAGGCAATAAAAATCATACATCACCAAGAAGGTAAACTGCTTGATCTGGAGGGAAGATCACAGCAGAGAAATATCAGAATCTACAACGTTCCCGAAGGATCGGAGGGCCCATCCATGACGGAGTTCGTCGGAAAGTTACTGTGGGACGTTCTGGATCTTCCCCCAGCGATGAAGCTGGAAATTGAGAGAACGCACTGCACGCTAATCCCAAAACCTACCCAGGATAGAAAGCCATGATCAATTATAATTAAATTCCTTTGGTACAGCACCAAGGCGGAGATTCTATGAAGGGCCTGGGGTAAGAAGAGAGTGTTTTTAGAGGATAAATTAATATATTTCGACCAAGATTACCCCCGCGGTCCTCCCGAAATGTAAAGAATACTCCGAAGTAAAGCGAGTACTAAAGCAAAATAAGATTAGATTTCAAACTCCGTACCCTGCTAAACTTTGAGTGTTTTATGACAACGGATCGCAGTTGTACCAGACAGTGGAAGAGGCGACTACAGACATAAAGGCCAGAGGGTTGTCTGTCAGCTTGACCAAAATGAAAGAAAGCCTGGCTGAGGAATTGTCTCGCTCGGCTTGGGAAATAGTGCGAGAATCAAGAAGGCAGGAGACGGGAGGAGGCCAAGAGAAACATATCAGGAAGAGACCAGGAGTTTCCCAAAGACAGTCCTCACCCCTTTCAGAAGAGCCCTAAGGTTTGGCTAACTTTAAAAATGCTGAGAAGCTAAACAGAAGCCTAACTACATGGTGATATACCTATCTCGAGAAATACTTTTTATAATATGGATTTTATATTACTTAGTTGTTATTCTTTATTCGGTCACTTACTCCTTTTTTCCCACCAAAATGAGAATATATATATATGTGCATATATGTGTAATGTGTGTGTATGTGTGCATATGTATATATGTGTATATATGTATGTATATATGTGTGTGTGTGTGTGTATCTATATATCGCTATCTCTATATAGGAGTGCACAGGGAAATATTTTCGTGTAATGGAGTTGTTCACTGACTTTTATGAATACTGCGATGGGGGCCCTCAACTCACAAGTAGGAGGGGTTATCCCCCACAGCTAGACATTTCCTCTAGCTCAATGGAGGGTCATTTACTAGAGACCTCAGCCTTGGAATCACACGTTCGTTGCCATTTTTGTTATTATTTCAGTTTCTTGGTTCTTATTTGTTCAGGGAGTAGATCGATTAAGTTTTATTCTAATTTCAATGATACATTGACAGATGAATACAGATGGCTAAGGACAAGGTAAAATTCATTTCTTTTAATGTAAATGGGCTATTAAATCCAATCAAACATAAGAGAATTTTATCCAAAATGAAAAAAGAACAAGCCCATGTAGTATATTTACAGGAAACTCATTTAAGTGATAATGAGCATAAAAAACTAAAGTGCATGGGCTTCACTAATCTGTTTTTCTCCTCATATAAATCAGAATATAGGAGAGGAGTTGCTATTCTTATCTCAAGTAAGCTAAACTTTGAAAAAAATATTTGAAATGGGAGATAAAGAGGGCAGATATATTCTGGTAAGGGGGAATATAGATGGCAATTCAGTTACTCTATTGAATATATACGAACCCCCGGGAAGTGATATTGGTTTCTTTCAGAAAATTACTGATATTATGGTAACAGAAACAGAAGGTCTCCTGATATGTGGGGGAGACTTAAATTTACAATTACAACCAAACTTAAACTCTTCCAATAGAAAAATCTATGAAACAAAATCTTTACATAAGAAAGTTAATACACTTTTTGAGGATGTTGGTTTAATTGATATATGGAGGGACCTCTACCCTGACAGAAGGGATTACACTCATCATTCTGCTCCATATTCTGTATATACAAGAATAGACTATTTCATAACATTTGGAAAAGACAGACAAAATAAACACCTGTGGAATTGGGACAATAGATGTAAGTGACCATGCACCTATATATTTATCTGTTGATTTTGACCTACAACCAAAGAATACTATTTGGAAACTAAATTCAAGTCTACTCAGTGATCTGTACTTTAAGGAACAAATTAAAAAAGAAATTGGTCTCTACTTAGAATTTAATGATAATGGAGAGGTTTCACCTCCTGAAGGCGGTCTTAAGAGGGAAAATTATAGCGATATCTTCATACAAGAAAAAAATAAGGAATAAAACATTAGAGGAATTACAAAATAGACTGAAGGAACTAGAGAAAAAACACAAATTGAATTTGGCACAGGATACATTAGGGGAAATTAAAAGAACTAGGAATGAAATAAATAATTTGGCTATGCAAGAAATCAGGAAAAACTTAATGTTTCTGAAACAGAGACACTATGAAAGTGGATCGAAATCTATGAAAATACTGGTGTGGAAACTGAAAAAAAAGATAGCAGAAAATACGATTCACAGAATTAGGGACCCAAGAACGAAAATGATAAAAAATCAGCTAAGTGAAATTCAAGAAGCTTTTGAAGTGTTTTACAAAACACTATATTCCAAAGTTCCAGGGGGAGGCATAACCCAAATTGACACCTTCTTGAATTCTCCAGAGTTACCCACTTTAAGCGAAGAACAAAATAGAAGGATGACTGCTGACATAACTGAAGTTGAATTAAAAGCAGCAATTAGTAGGCTTAAATTAAGCAAGTCACGAGGATCAGATGGGTATATGGCAGAGTGGTACAAAGAATTTAAAAATGAGTTAATTCCTGTTTTACTCCCCACACTGAACTGGGCTCTAAAAATGGCACAAATGCCACCCAGTTGGAAGAAAGCGATAATCTCAGCTATACCAAAAGAAGGCAAGGATAAAATGGAATGCGGGTCATTTAGACCAATATCCATTCTTAACATAGATTATAGGTTATTTACCTCCATCATGGCCAAACGGTTAGAGGAGTTTCTACCCATACTGATACATAATGATCAGACAGGTTTTATATGACAACACTAGACTCAAGACAATATACAAAGGACACTTCACATTATGGATCATATACAAAAAAAAATCGAAGCAATAGTGACAAGCGTGGACGCTGAAAAAACATTTGATTCGGTTAATTGGAATTTTCTTTACAGAGTTTTACATAGATTTGGTTTCCAGACACAATTATTAAAAATATACAGACACTATATGACAATCCTACTGCTAGGATTAAAATCAATGGATATTTACCAAATAGTCTTACCCTAGAAAGGGGCACGAGACAGGGTTGTGCACGGTCACCAGTACTCTTTGCGCTATATCTGGAACCATTAGCTCAATACATCAGACAAAATGAAGATATCAGGGGAATTACTATTAAAGGGACAGAGCATAAATTGGCTTGTTATGCAGATGACATTTTGATCTATCTAGGGCAACCAACATACTCTTTACCTAATTTGATGCAATCCTTTGAACAATATGGTCAATTATCAGGTTACAAGATCAACATAGATAAAACCCAATTACTTTCATATTACAATAGCCCACCAAGAGAAATTGAAAGTCTATACCCCTGGGCATGGCACACAGAGTCTTTCAAATATTTGGGCATCATTATGCCAAAAGATTTGGCAAAATTATCAGAATGTAATTATCAGCCTCTATATAAAAAAAATTAAGGAAGTTGTGGCAAGATGGAGCCTGATTCCTTTTTTCATTTCAGTTCAAGGTTTGAGTCTATTAAAATGAATATACTACCCAAACTGTTATATCTCTTTCAGACCCTCCCAATAGAGATTAATCAAAATCAATTCAATGAATGGAACAAGATGCTATCAAGGTATACTTGGCAGGGTAAAAGGCCTAGAGTTCATCGCAAAACTTTGCAATTAGCAAAGGAAAAGCGGGGGGGGGGGATGCCTTCTCTTGGAGATTATTATTTTGCAGCACAGTTGAGAACTGTGATATGTTGGTGCAACCCATCATATGACGCTCAATGGAAAAACATTGAGGAGCGGGTACTTCCCATCCCCATACAAGCAATTTTGGCTGATAACAACCTGCAAATGTACATAAATACTATTGATAACCCTTGGGCGAAATTGACCCTTAAAATATGGAAAACCGCTATAAAAGAATATAATCTAGAGGGAGATATTGCAATTCTTAAATGGTGTGCATATGACTCTGATTTTACACCAAATAAATTGGATGCTATATTTAAGGACTGGACAGCTAAAGGAATAACAGTTCTTTGCAACATAATGAAAGAAGGAACACTGTTCAGTTTTGAAATACTTAAAGAGAAACACTTATTAGAAAAACAAGATTTTTAATCGGTATTTACAGATGCGACAATATGTTAATAAGACGCTTAAAAATGTAACTAAGGCAAATATATGCTTGATAGAGCTCTTTAGAAAAGCATATAATTCAGATAATGGTAGTAGAATCATTTCAAGCATGTATGAGGTGTTGTCAAATCTTAAAACACATTCGACTTCATACACTAAAACAAAATGGGAGAAGGAAGGAGGGATAATTATATCTGAGGAAGAATGGACAATAATATGGAGATATCAATGGAAGTGTACCAATTCACAGAAATGGAGGGAGTTTGGATGGAAAAACTTGATAAGATATTTTATTACACTCTCTCAGAAATCCCATTATGACAGTAACCTCCCTGTTTGCTGGAGAAATTGTGGAAATCAAACTGTGAATCATTATCATATTTTTTGAGACTGCCCTGTTATCAAAAACTATTGGAGGGGGATACACAATGCCCTACAGACATCTTTAAATGTGAAATACCCTTGGAGAGTAAGACCATATATTTTGGTCTCAAGAATATACCTCAAGAATGGTTGAAAAGAGAAATATTTAATGAATATACTGTTGGTGGGTGGCAAAAAGACTCTTACTAGGAAATGGTTATCACAGGAGAGCCCAACTCTAAATACATGGATGGAAATTACAATGGACATTTACAAAATGGAGAAGATAACAGCATCTGTTAATCATAAGCTGGAACAATTTGATTCATACTGGGAAAAATGGTTTAACTACATAATACCTCATAGGCCTGATTTTATTCTCACAAATCAATGAATCTGTTGTAAAAAAAAATCACTCCCTACTTGTACATAGTTCTTTCCTTTTGCTTGTTTTTTCTTTCCACTCTTTTCTATAAGTGTATACCTCAGATAAATACTTTGTGGAGATTTGTGATATATATTATATGATGTATATGTACAATGTCTGAAATACATCTTATGGAAATGTTTGTTTGATGAACTTCAATAAAAAAATAAATTACAAAACGTACTTCTGTTTTGTGAACAGAAATAATGAGAGCAGCTTCAGCCTGGTGTCAAAAGTGGGCAATGAACTGCCTTTGGTAAACTCACCTTACAGATGCTGTCACCTGCTGATGCCCAACATCCTCAGTTGCCTCTTGATCTAGCAATGACCTGATTTGAAAATTCTCACCTTTTGTTTCAAAGTTATAAGTAAAATTTATTATCAGAGTACTGACATGTCATCACATGTAAGCTGAGATTCTTTTTCTACTGGGCATACTTAGCAAATCTATAGAACAGCAACTGTAAACAGGATCAATGGACAACAAACTGTGCAAATGCTGATATAAATAAATATCAATAAATAGCGAGCATGGAATAATAAGATTTCACAGTTGAGTGAAGTCACCCCCTTTTGTCCAGGAGCCTGATGATTGCTGGGTAGTAACTGTTCCTGAACCTGGTAGTGTGAGTCCTAAGCCACTTGTACCTTCTACCTGACGGCAGTAGCGAGAAAAGTTCATGGTCTGGATGGTGAGGATCTTTGACAATGGATATTGGTTTCCAACAGCAACGTTTCAAGTAGATGTGCTGAATGGTTGGGTTTTATCTGTGATATACTGGGCCAAATCCACTACCTTTTGTAGGATTTTCCACTCAAAGGCATTGGTGTTCCCATAGCAAGCAGTAATGCATCCAGTCAGCACACTTTACACCACACATCTATAGAAGTTTGCCAAGGTTTTTGATGACATGCCGAATCTCTGCAGGCTTCTGAGGAAGTAGAGGCACTGCCATGCTTTTTTTGCAATTATGATAGGTCCAGGACATGTCCTCTGAGATAGTGAAACCCAGGAATTTAGTTACAGACCTCTCCATCTCTGATCCTCCGATGGATACTGGCTTATGGACCTCTGGTTTCCCTTTCCTGAAGTCTACAATCAGTTCTTTGGTCTTATTGATATTGAGTGAGACATTGCTGTTATTACATGCCCAGCCAAATTTCAAGTCTCCCTCCTGCATACTAATTCATCACCACCTTTGATACACCCACACATTGTGAAATATGCAGCTGGTATATGGTGTTGCAGCTGTACTTAGCCACACTGTCATAGGTATAAAGCAAGTAGTGCAGGGGGCTAGGTATATTTACATTATTGCAAATTATTCCACATTGGTAAATTATTATTGTATTATTATTCTGTACTTTATTATTAGTTAAATCTGCACACTGCTAAGTGTGTTTTTAAATGTTGCTACTGTAACGAAAGAATTTTCCACTTGGAATCAATAAAGTATTTATTATTAGTATTAAGTACATATCCCTGAGGTGCTCCTATGCTGATGGAAATTGTGGAGGAGATGCTTTTGCCAATCCAGATGGATTGGGGTCTACATGTGAGGAAATCCAGGATCCAATTGCACAAGGGGGCATTGAGGCCCAGGTCTTGGGGTTTATTGATTAGTTTTGAGGGGATGATGGTGTTAAATGCTGAGCTTTGATTATGCGAATGGTCTTGCCACTCCCTGGCCAAATATCCAATATTCTGACTTTCTGCACGTTCCCCTATACATTCTCTCTCCACTAAAGCCATACCTTTAGCGGCAAAATCAAGCTGAAGAGCAAACAGAGCATGGGCAAGGAAAGGGCAGGCAGTGATTTCTCCATGAAGTTCAGGAGTCCCACAGCTCTCTTCATCGCTAGTTTTCTCAGCAGTAGGTATGAATCCATTAAATAGTACTGTATCTTTACAACTAATCCACTTTCTCACAATAACCTGATGACACAGCCTAACCTGCTGATTTCCTCTGGCATTTTGTGCATGCTTTACTGGCTTTCCAGCATTTCCAGAATCTCTTGCATCTCACAATAACCTGCCTCTTAAATTCCATTTTGACTGAGAAGATGCAGGAGGTTTAACAAAAATGCTCCTCTTCACTAATCAGTCATACCCTTGCCATTTTTCTTTCTGATAATCAAAAATTGCAATCTAAACCAGCCAGGGTGAAAAATTAGGAAGGCAGTGATGATCAAGACATGATGTGTCGCTTCAGTAACTTTTGATTCGCACCTAGGAAAGAGTTGGCATGAAACATATACAAAGCAATACATGTCAATGTCCCTCGCACCATGGAGAAACTGCAATAGAAACAGAAGATACCGAAAATGCCAGGCAGATCAGGCAGCATTTATGGAGAGAGAAAGATTGCCTTCAGAAGAGCTACAATCCTTGCAAAGCCACATGTTCTCTTAATCTGCTGCTTTTGACAAGATAGATTGAATTGCAGTCAGTTTTCTTTGCACAAGATTATGGAGGACCTCCCCTGGGCAATAGCAATTGATGGACTGTGAAATACAGGGAATAAAATCCATATCCAGTCTGAAAGGAGCCTGGTCGTAGTCATATTTACAGCCTATGTTGTTGTGTGCATTGTGCTTGTTAATATTTCTGTGCCTTTATTTTGTTCCCTTAACTCTATACTGCACTATGCTTTCTGTAATACTGAGCAATCAGGTCTTCCTTTAACACACTTTTGATATAAGCTTCATTTTCATTCCATTCCTATCCAATCTACTCCTGGACATTCAGATTTCATTTTGGCAATGTATTCTCTCTAACCCTTGCCTTCTCCTCCTCCCACTAACCCTGATTCTCATATAGCTGCAGTTAATTTTGCCAAATTATATTACAATCTAGTAAAATTAGTGTTTCTCCAACTGAGAGACTCTAATAGTGTAGAATTGCTCATTTTCTACAATTTTGCAGTATTGTGTTGATTTATGATTGACATCAAGTAAATGTTGGCTCACTGACACCCCTCTTCCTTGCCAATCTTCTTTCAGAAATCTGTCCAGAAATGCCCCAGTACTGTCTAATTTGCATGCACTGGCCAAAAATTAAATTCCTTAATTCTATTTTAAGGATTCAGCACCCTCAGTATTTCCACACTGATTTTATCCCTATTCATGTTAAGGTAATTAAAACTTTCTGCATGAACATTTAAATTTGTTGCAATTTGTATTCCTAGAGCAGAAGGACATACCTGCTCTACTATCCAATAAGATGATGACTGATCCGAACCTAACCTCCGCTCCCTTTTTCTGCCTGTTGCCTCTAACCCTTGGCCCACAACTTTAGAAAACTCTGGTTAGGCCCCATCCGGAGTACTGCATTCATTTTTGTTCACCCAGTCAAGGGAGGAACATGGAAGTTTTGCAGAGGGTGTAGAAACAGTTTACCAATTCAAAGTAAATGTGTGGGGCAAGTTTTTTTTTATATACAGAATGGTATGTATCTGGAAGTAAATAAGTTATCAAATGAACATACGACATTTTGAGATGAGACTTTGTCTCAAGATGGGAAAGGAAGAGGGCTGAAGCCGAATAAAAAGGTGGAGGGCGTGGGGGAAAGGAATACAAACTGGCAGGAGATTGGTGAAGCTAGGTGAGGAGAAGATGGGTGGGTGGGGGAATGAGAAGCTAGGAGGTAATAGGTGGAAAAGGTGAAGGGCTGAAGAAGAAGGGATCTGATAGGAGAGGAGTGGAACATGGAAGATAGGGAAGGAGGAGGGGAACCAGAGGGAAGTGATGGCAGTCAAGGAGAAAGGAAGGGATAAGAGGGAAGCCAGAAAGGGGAATAGAAAGAGAGAGAATGGGGCAAGGAGAGAAATTACTGGAAGTTAAAAAACTTAATGTTCATGCAGTCAAGCTGGAGGCTATCTAAATGGAATATGAGATGTTGTTCCTTTAAACTGAAAGTGACCTCATTATGGCAGTGGAGGAGGCCATGAATGTCATGTCAGAATGGAAATGAGTGGCCATTGGGAGATCTTCAGGTTTCCCAATGCCTGGAAAACCTAGATGGTGGAGACAAATCATAGGAAAGAAGATAAACTGGAAGCTTGTAGCCTCATGTATTTAAACCTCTAAGCCACATTGCATAGCAGTTTGGCAGCTTATCTCCTGTCCCACCACTGTTAAACCTAAAATAAAGTATAATGATCAATATTTTTAAGAATACTTACACATCAACTAACTATGACTGTCTATTTTTAAGGGATGAAATCATATGCACAATACTCTGCACAAAAAGGGACATAAATTCATAAATATCACAAATCACAGAAGCTGGTAAATATGTAACAGGGTGGAATAGAGGAGGAGATGCCAGAATCTAGAGCAAAAAAGAATAAACGGTTAGAGGAACTCAGCTGGGGAGCATCTGTGGAGGCAATAGGATGAGTAACACTTGAGACTGAGTGTATGAAGTCAATAATTCAAGATCCTCTCAATTTACTTTTCTCACTTATCTTCGTATTATCGGCAAGTTTGGCTTCAGCATTCTTGGTCCTTTCATCTAGGTCATTACTGTAGATCATAAATAATTAATGTGAAGTTTTAAACTTCATTTAGGATATGGGAAATCATACACTGGGGAAAACAGAATCTAAAACGTAGAAATAGAAATGAATGTACAAATATGAAAAAGAAATAATTAAGACCAGGTCAAGTAATTAAAATACCATAGGACTGATATTTATTTTCAACATTATTTGGTTTAGACATAATGCAATATCTAGGGTCCAGTTCCATAAAAATAACCTAGAGAAATAGTATGAGATGTGAAAGTGAAAGTGGTAGCTTAAACATGTAGTGTAATGTTTTAAATAAAAATTCTTATGAAAAGGTTTCTGATATCAGATTTTTAATAGTTTTTTAATATAATTGATGTTTCAAAAGAAGGTTTGACAATATGTCTTAGCTCTGCAATATGTATCAACTCTGTATTCATGCAGTACAAGAACAACAAGTAAGTAAGATAGACAACTAAGACAAGACTCTTGCCAACTTCTAAGAATGTACTAAAGCAGGGACGTGATGTAAAGCAGAAATGTCTGGATACCAAATACAGGATGAGTATTTGAAAGGGACAGATATCCAATGACACAACATTAATTGCATCTATAAGGAGTGCACCAGCAAGGAATGGTTCTCAAAACAACAGAATCAGTCCTTGGCAAATAATATGTGAATTACAGGCCTTTCAACTAGTGTAAGGATTTTTGTAAAAGGTATAACCTTGGCTGTGTGAAAGTCCCAGCTCATCAGTAGCATAGTCTGAGACAGAATAAAACATAAAGATGTACTATTGAATTGATCATTAAGAACGCTTAAGAAAACTGTTAGCATGCAAGATCAGTTCAATATCAAAATCTCATAATTTTGCCAATTATGCTCCATAAGTAGCTAAATAACAGAAGGTAATTCACTAGAGCTGGAAGGGAGCTGTATATCACTTAAGGATCTAACTAAACTTAAGGACATATTGCCAATTGGAACAGAAGAAATTTAATGGATTTCTCACAGTAATGTTTACTGTAAATCCAAGTAGTTAAATTATATCCACCTGAGTCAAACAAGAGCTGTCCAGTGGTCAAAAGGAAGGACTGAAGTAGAGACCAAAGGATTTTAATACTAGAAAGCATTAATCATTGTAAAATAAGCTTGGTAAGTACAAAGGTTTCTTTTCCAGCATGATTGGATGCTTGACCGAAACTGATACATCAGATTACAAAAAACAGCCTGAACTGTCTGCGTAGATATGCTATTCGTTGGCCAGTTGAGTCACTGTGGCAACTAGAAGATCCAAGGCTGAAGGTTGTGAAATTAAAGCTTTTGGACAAAATTGCTTGTAACTTCTCAGCTGAAGTTTTCAGCTTGGCACTTAATGAATGATCTTTTAAATTATAAATGTGTTAAGTAGCATGCAGTGTGTATATGACCTGGTTTTATGAGCAATATCATAGCTACACAGGCAGGAGAACAGTGTTTTTTATGGGAAATAAGAATCCCTGGTTTACACACAAACAAAGATGAAATTCTGTAACCTGCAATACTTGTCATTGACATGTTTCCCATCCACATATATGGTTGAGCAGTTTAGTTTCTAGTCAGACGGGAAGAATTCTGAAGTAGAGTTCCTAACAGAGAGGTACAATCCACAATCCCAATGGTAAGGAGACACCAGAGACTACACAAGAGCAAATGATAAAGTTGCTGAAAGAACACAACATGTTAAGCAGCACTTATGGAGGCAAAGGCACAGTTAATGTTTTAAGTAAAGACCCTGGATCATGTCTGATGGGACTGACGTTGGATCTCGACCCAAAATGTCAACCATCTCTTTGCCTCCAAAAGGCTGTTTTACCCGCTGAGTTCCTTCAGCAGTTTGCTCTTTACTCCCAATGTCACGGATCCTGTCTTGCTCATCAAGTTGGAAGGATTTATCCCTGATCACGAGGTCTAATTATGTGATCATTTTATGTTCTGATAAATAGAGCTAATGAGGTGAGTATAGATCCTTATTCTGCTTCCAAATTCATTTGCTCATTTTCATTCAGCCTGGGAGATGTTGCTGTCTTCTGCAAAACCTAGCAATAAAGTATTTTTATATCTCATTATCTTAATTGACTCCAATCCACCCATTTTGGCTATAACTATTCAGCGCAATATTTTGAATCCAGAAGTGAGGTCAAACATACCAGACAGTTGCAAGTTAATGTAAACCTGATCCTCTGCCATGTATTACATTATCTTATATACTACATTCTATTTAATGCTACGTAATCCTGTTCCTGTAGAAGTAACTTGAATAATTCTGCAACCACAGGATTGAAATCTGCTGCATTTAAAATGAAATGGATTCTGCCATTAATGAGAAAGAAAGAAATGTATGAGAGCTTTTGTAATCTCTCCCAGATTTTAAAAGCTTTCTCCTTTGGTCTACGATAAGACTTTTAGATTATATGGCCCCTTGGACACATTCAAGTTAACTCATATAGCCTCTCATTTTCCTTTTTAAGAAATGGCCATTCACCCCCACCTCCCCTACAATGTCAGAATTAAGTGCATGTTAAAAACCAAGCAGGAGGGAATGGCCCGACTGCTAGAACATGCATTTAAGTAACAATGTGTAATACTGACTACTGACAGCATCTAATAAAGCAGCAAAATGATGTAGGCTCTGATAGCTGATGGAGCTGAGTGAGTCATCATCACTGCAGTCATATCAGAAAATTATGAAAGTGCTGCCGCTGGCAAACATGGCATTAATCATTAGCTTTATACAAGACATAATAATCTGGCACATGCCTCATAGGAATTTCTGTTGTATGAGTTTAAATTTATTGAAGCATTACAGTTAGCCACAGGATTTAGGAGCCAGGCAGATTAATGGTTCAAAAAGTAATGAACGTTACAATTATTACAAATGGTAAGGTCATACAAAACACACCCAAAATATACATGACAAATCTTTTGCATTTGGTTTATCAGTGGACAGCAAGGTGCTTTGGTATTGTTCATGACCAGAATCTTATCCTCCTTGGGTTTCAGCTTCTGTGAGTGAAGGAGATGTTAAGCCAAGGTTAGCAGTACTGATACCTCAAGCAACTCTCAATTAGCTGCCTTTTTTCATCCTTTATACACAGGCATGAACACTGTATTTATGAGTTGATATATGATTTTGAGGGGCTATTAAACGATTTCTGTCTGACAACATCCTAATTGTCTCAGATCATTAATGAAGCAATCACAAACAGACCCCCTATCCTAAATGACTTCTCTCTGATTAATGTGGCAATGAAATTTTCTCATTTCTGGCCTTACTCAGTGAACTATTAAGGCAATTCTGCTAAGACCATTCTAATGGCCTAATTCAATGGACTCAGCTTTCTCATCCAGCCAACATAATGACATCAGGATTTCTTGATACCTTATTGGCATCCCAATTAACACAGTGGAATAATTTTATTTGCCTAGAGGAAGTACTGCCTGTCATTGCTTTGAATATCAGGGGTAGGATATTTTACTATCTGAGTTGCTAAGAACATCATTTGAACCTGCTGACTTAAATCTTTCTATGTGTGATTTCCTCCTTGACAATACTTTGACCACTACTACCACATTTAGTCAAACCTCAGGTTATGTAATGGTTCTTTACCTATGAATCATCCAAACCTGATTTTTCAAATCAGAAAGTAACAATTTTAATGAAGATTGATTTACATGAATATTTTAATTGTTTTCATTATGTAATTGCAATGGTACAGAATCAGAATGTCCACCATCCAGTGGTTCATAATGAAGATCTTGAAATATCTGTGGATGTTGATAAAGTATTTTACAAGACTTAATAGAAATTATTGCCTTTTCCGTTTCCAAAGCAAATCTTTTAAGTGGCTTCCTGCTGTGAACCAACTGCTTGTGATTTTAAAAACAAGCTGTCTGTTTAATTATTGTGGGGAGATTACATGCAAATACTTTTTAATTTTTTTTGAAAATAGGTTGCCTTTGAATTAACTAGCAACTACCACTACTTTGTAACTCCTGAAGATGAATGCATTTCTGTAACTCGTTTTCCCATCTTGAATTTTTTTAAGTGATGAAAAATTTGCATGAGACAGATCTCTCATAACCTGAGGAGCAAATATCTTTGAGTATACGATCATACTTCAATTAATCAAGAACTAACTAATGTAAAAAGGATTAAGTAGCATTTCTGTTGTACAATGCTTATAAATACAGTCTATCTTGAAAATTAGCCTCCCCCTCCATTGATTCTGTCTACACTTCCCACCATAGACATTCTCTCTCCTCCTGTCAAGTAGAAGATACAACAGCTTAAAAATACACACCAGACTCAATGACGGCTTCTAACCTGCTGTTACACAACTCTTGAATTGGCCTTTGTTCAGTAAAGATGAACTTTTGATCTCAGTCTTGTCATAACCCTTGTACTGTATTTGTCCACCATCACTGCACTTTCTCTGTAACATGATATTCCACATTCCTTTCCCTTTGTGTTATCTTGATATTACTAGACTTAGAATCATGGGTCTGATGACATGCAAAGAAAGTTTTTCTCTGTACCTCAATACCTCCGACCAGTTACCAATCACCCTTTCTAACATGGCACAACAATAAGTGGAGAAATATAAAATGCCAGAAAAAAACAAATTTATTCATTTGGATGATGCTTCATGCAAAAGCCTTTGAAGATCCTTGTTTAAGGTTGTGGGATCATAGAGTCTGACTGGTGGCTGCAATATCAACAGATTAGTAAGCAGCAATTTTCCAACATCTACATTGATGGTGATTGAGGAGCACATTATGCTGCCTCTTTTCCAGAGCTGAACAATTGAAATAGGAGTCTGTGTTTTGCTTTAGAGTATGAACTTGGATCAGCAAAGTAGCCTAAATGGAAGGGCACAGGAGATTTCAGTCCAAGTGAAAGATTGAATTAATGTTTGTGAAGGTGTAAGAAAGAAAATTGACCTGTAATGGCTGTATTTGTTACATGACATCCTCAGTAAACCTAGTGTGGATTTATTCCTAATAGGTCCATGGGCCGCCAATATTTTTGATCGCTGATTGCCAGTGGCATATAAAAGGTCAATGCCAGGATAATCTTTGCACTGGCGAAAGAGCAATATCAATCCTCGAGTCTCTCTTGAATGGGATTACAACAAAAGATACATCTTTGTCAATGCTTCCTTGGCAACAAGATGGTGCCAAAGGCCAAGGTTTTTGATATTGATTGCAGAAACCAGAAGCGCTAAGAAACAATGAGCCTTGAAAAGTTAGCATCAGCTCCTAGTCTGGACGTGTGAACAGTGGAAGCAGGTGGTGAAGCATTACAGTCACAGTGTACAGGCTGACTGTCACTAACTTTATTATTGCCGGAACATAGTTGATGTAACTTTCCTCACCAGTCCATATAAAATTAGACAAAATATCAAAATGAATGAAAATGCAGCTTAGGCTCTTCATCACCTCACTTGGTAAGGCTCTGAGGAGTGTTGGAGAACAGATTCTAATTCCTGAAAGTGGCATTGCAGGTAGACAGTGGTAAAGAAGGCATTTGGTACACTGGCCTTCACCAGTCAAGACAGTGAGTAGAAGTTGGAATGTTATGCTGCAGTTGTACAAATATTGGAGTGTCACATTTGGAATATTATGTTCGGCTTTAGTCACCCTCTTGTAAGAAAGAACATAGAACATAGAAATCCACAGCACTTTGCAGGCTCTTTGGCCCACAATGTTGTGCCAACAATATAACCTACTTCAGAAACTACCTAGAATTACCCTACCCATAGCCCTCTATTTTTCTGAGCTCCATGCACCTATCTAAGAGAGTCTTAAAAGACCCTATTGTACCTGCCTCTACCACCATCGCTGCCAGTGCATTCCATGCACCTACCAATCTCTGTATGAAAAACTTACCTCTGACATTCCCCTTGTACCTACTTCCAAGCACCTTAAAACTAAGCCCCATCATGTTAGTCACTTCAGCCCTGGGAAAAAGCCTCTGGCTATCTACATGATCAATGCCTCTCATCATCTTATATACTTCTATCAGGTCACCTCTCATCCTACATCACTCCAAGGAGAAAAGGTCAAGTTCACTCAACCTATTCTCATAAGGAATGCTCTCCAATCCAGGCAACATCCTTGTAAATATTCTCTGCTGTCTCTCTGCAATATCCATATACTTCCTGTAGTGAGGTGACCAGAACTGAACACAGTACTCCAAGTGGGGTCTAACTAAGGTCTTATATAGCTGTAACATTACCTCACAGCTATTGAACTGAATCCCACGGTCGATGAAGGCCAACACACCATATGCCTTCTTAACAACATGGTTGACCTGTGCAGCACCTTTTAGTGTCCCATGGACCCGGACTCCAAGGTCTCGCTGATCCTCCATACTGCCAAGAGTCTTCACACTTATTTGGGTTGAACTCCATCTGCCACTTCTCAGCCCATTTCTGCATCTTATCGATCTCCCAATGTAACCTCTGACAATCCAGACTATTCACAACACCCCCAACCTTTATGTCATCAGCAAACTTACTAACACACCCTCATCCAGGTCACTTATAAAAATCACAAAGAGTAGGGGTCCCAGAAAAGATCCCTGAGGCACACCACTGGTCACCGGCCTCCATGCAGAATATGGCCCGTCTACATCCACTCTTTGCCTTCTGTGGGCAAGACAGTTATGAATCCACAAAGCAGGTCTCCTTGGATCCCATGCCTCCTTACTTTCTGAATGAGCTTCGCATGGTGAACCTTATCAAATGCCTTACTGAGAACCATATACATTACATCCACTATTCTACCTTCAACATGTTTTGTTACATCCCCAAAGAATTCAATCAGAATGACGACAGAGGAGATGTATGAAGATGTTTCCAGGACTGGGGGCAGTGAGTAATGGGCAGAAATTGAAGAGTTTTGATCTTTCAATGAAGTGTAGGAGATTGAGGGGTGATCTTTTAGAGGTGTATAAGATCAAATGGGGCCGATAAAGAATCATTGAGCAGAGTATTTCCTCAACATTGGGGATACAAGAACTAGAGGACAAAGGTTTAAAGTGAGAAGGGAGAGACTTAATAGGAATCTGAAGGGTGTTTTGTCATTTTTTTCCCCCCACACATAGGATTGTCCATATATGGAATGAGCTGCCGGAAGAAGTGACCTAGGGAGGCACATTAACATTTAAAAGATACTTGGACAGGTACATGGATAAGAAAGGTTTAGAGGGATATGGGCCAAATGCAAGCAAATGGGACTAGCTTAGATGGAAGTCTTTCTCAGCATGAACTTATTGGACAAAGAGCTCATTTTGTCTGTATGACTCTGATCTGTATTCCTCCCTGCCTTTAACTCTATTCTACCCTTGCCCCCAATAGCTTTGTTCACAATGAACAGATTTTCTTATCATCTGTTTGGTTTATTGGTCCCTATGATTACTGGCTGGAAGGTGTTGAACATAGAAGAGTACAGCTCTGTTAAAGTTACAAAGTTCTCCTAATGGAGCTAGTCTTATAATGTCCTTTACGTCATCCAATTTTACAGAAATTTTCCTCCAAGGGGCTTTGGTTTCATCTGTGTCATTGAATGGGAGATGCCTTTCTGACCCTTGAGATGATTTTGTCATTTTAAATTCATTCATTCCTTCTGTGATCCCTGCTACAGTGCTGCTATTAGTTCTTTTCAGTATTAGTGGGTTCTGTTCCACTGGCTGAAAATCCACCCAGGAAAATAGGTCACAGGCCAGGTGGCTACATAATGCTGGAATGTCCTCTCCTACCAGAATTCCATCTCAGTTCCCACACCCGCACACCAGCCTAACTCACAGTATTCCAGCACCTAGCCCTGATTCTAAAGGTTGTGTTCTACCAATATGGAAAGTCTGAAAGAGACTGGAGCAGGGAAGGTCATAAAAGGAAGATAGGCAATACAAATAAGTTTAATGGAAACAAGTGAAAACTGGAAAAATAAACCTTGCCTTTTTAAGCTATATTCAGAAATTTAAAATTATAGTAACTTATTTGCCCATGTTGCATATGCCAGATTTTGCCATTAACATCTCTAACTGGATCAGTGCCAACCAATTATGAATGCTTATGGAAAATGGGTGATGAGGAAATGTAATGAAAGCATATGCTATTACACATTGATTCACAATAAGATTGAAAAAACATATCCTGCCACTGATTTTATAATTCATTTTTTCAGGATGATAGGATCAACAGCAAGGCTAGTGTTACTGCCCACCTCCATTCTGCTCGAGAAGATGGTGGTGAGTCACCTTTGCAACCAACAGCAGTCTATCTGGTGAAGATATTCCCATTGTGCTTTTGGTGCAAGGTTACTGATTATAGAGACAGTGACAGTGAAGGTCTAGTGTGTAAAGCAATGTTCCTTCCATTTTAAAAAAAAAACAGCTGCACAGACCCACTATCGCTCTGAGCAGGAAATATTACCATGGCCCGAAAACTGCTCAGCACTTTAAAAGGTTAAATGTTAAGAAAATTCCGGCAATGTGGCAACAAAAGCTACGTGCACGGGACCATTTCAGCTATTGCGTGGCCATGCATCCATCCAACAGGTAGTGTAAAGTCAAGTGATGCACAATTTGCAGAAGATCCTGCAGGTGGTGGTGTTTCCTTCAAACCTTGGTCCAAACGAGCATTTATAAAACATTCTGAAATGATTTTATATATATATCTGTGGTTTGGGTTTCCATCACAAATTTCTACATTTTCCCAAGTAGTGTTACGATGTTGGAAGGGTGGGATGGGTCTGCGCTCCACGAAAATAGGCCATAGTGCACTTTTGTGTAACTTATCATAATCCTAGCTGTTTTAACATATCCAAAATAATGCTAATAGCCAGAACAGTTGTAGGTCTTTAAAAACTTTATACAGCTTAAAAGATAATATTCTCAAAATTTGATTGCACAATAGATGAACCTGAAGCCCTAAAATCCAAGATGTGTTTGCATCAACAAGAAATGTTGATGCACAAAGCAACGAGGCATATCTGTACCACTTCTTGAATGCAGACATGCAGCTTCAATAAAGTAGATTATGTGTTTGCCGTTCTAAGTTTTGGCATGCAGTGTTTGTCCCCTTAGCGAAGAAAGGATGGACTTTCTATAGAATGAGTGCTAAAAGATTCACCAAATTGATTCCTAGGATGGAGGGTCTTTTATGTGAAGAGGAATTGAATTAACCACATGGGTATTCATTAGAGTTAGAAAAGTAAGAGATCTAAAGAAACCTACAAAATAGGAAAATAGTAAACATATAAAACCTCTAAAGGCTGTATGCAGAGGAGATTTTTGTCCTATACAGTAGTGATTATGTTGGACATGTCATAAATGAGGTGCTTAGAGCTGCATTTAACAAGGGTAATGCAATGATCAAGGACGCAAGCCTTCATTTAGAATAGACAAACCAAACTATCAGTAATAATATGGGGGATAAATTCACTGAATTTACAAAAGATAAAAATGATGAGTAATCAGAAAATAGAAACAATAGGAATCTTAGATAATTCTCATCAACTTTCTTTGCCCTTTGCTCTTTCTTTACTCCACACAAACAAACATGACCACTTCTCACTACTTCCATTATTTCAATATTTGTTGTCAGGGATACCACTCCTCCTCTTGCATTGGACCTCTGTTGTAAGAGTTGAGCATCTTGGAATATTTAATTCCTAACTACGTTCACTTTGCACCTAATAAATATCAGATCTTAATCATTTATTTCAATTTGTGTTATTAGAAGAAATCTGTGCAGCTGCAACTTTTTCAAATCACAGGATGAAACTCAATATTGGTATTAAGTTCCACTTCCTGTAATCCCTGAGTCAATCCCTACAAATACCACGGAGGATATCCCTGAACCTGAGATTATTTCACAGCCACAAGTCTCACCTGCCAAGCAGAGTGACACGTCGTGTCAGGAAAGATGTCATCCTACAAGAGTAAGAAATCCTCAAAACATTACATATTGGAGATAAGATGCATTCCATATTAAGTTGATAGCTAAGCAGAAAGGGGTGCAGTGTATTAAATCTTTTTGTAATACTTGATTAATATCATAAATATATTGTTTGATTAAGCATTCTTTATTTGTTTACATAATTCATTATGAACTATATGCAAAAAGTATGTGAATTGCATTCATCATTATGACACCAAGTCACTAAAATAAGAGAAAAAGAGAAAGTAGGCAAGTATCCTGGCTCCAGTGTTTTTCTTTCAAATCATATCTGAAGTTACAAAACATAACGCTACAAATGGCAAAACATACAAAGAGCTGGGGGAGCTCAGCAGGTCAGGCAGCGTCTGTGGAAATGAATAAACAGTCGACATTTTGGGCAGAGACCCTTCATCAGGACTCAACACTATAAATACCTGGGTTATCCATATTTCCCTTCTTGAACTGGGCATTTCTGGAAATGCAGCTCATTCGTCCTTCACTAACAGCAACCGGACTCTGCTGTGAAAAACCCACCTTTCTCATGTTTTGTACATTTAGGATGTTTTCGACTTTGGTCACACCAAATCCGTGAGGCTAGAATGTCTCGCCCACCCAAACCCCAGATGTGTGAATGCTGCATGATTTACTACACCCAGCAAGAAATAACAAATTGCACACTGTATGCAATTAAAAAGATATATTTATAAACATTAACTTGACCAAAGAGTTAGTAAAGAAAAGAAAGAAAAAAAACAAAAAGGGCCCATAATTAAGCAGTCAAATATGCACAGATTGCTCAAATCTTCCAAAACGCCATATTCATCGACCTTCAGTAGACTTCTGTGCTTTGGACTCCATTGACTTGTGCATTCCGACCAGTCTGAATCCTACAGCTGGTCGTCTCCAGCTTCTCTCCTCACCTCCTGCCTGAAAAAAGACAAAGCCCAATGTTAGTGTTCCTCACAATACCCCTCTCCCCAGCGGTCTCCAGAGCCTTCTTTCAGTTTCACCATCCTAATTGGGTGACACACATTTCCCTCATCTTTAATGCTAACCCAAACAAGCTGAAAACAAAACAGACTGATCGTACAGAACTGGTAGACTGAAATACCTACAGCATAGAAGTAAAGATGTGAACAAGGGCCTTACATCTGTTATTCTTAGTTTTCTGGGACCTTACCTTCTACTAATGAGGACACAAAGATCTTTGTCAAGGCCTCAGTAATCTCATTTGATTTCAGTATTCTGGGTCAAATGTCATCTCAGCTTATTCATCTTAATGCTTTTCAGAAAACCCAGAACTCCATCCACCCGAATTTCAAAATGTTCCAGCATATTAGTAGGCTCCACTCTGCCTTCACCATCTTTCAAATTCTTCTCCTCAGTACAGTCATAGAGAAGTACAGCACAGAACCAGGCCTTTCAGCCCATCAAGTCCATGCCAAAGCCATTTTAAACTGCATTCTTCCATTGACCTGTACCAGGACCATAGGCCTCTATACCCCTACCACCCACGTATCTATCCAGACTTCTCCTAAATGTTGAAATCCAGCTCGCATCCACCACTGGTGCTGACGACTAACTCCACACTCCCACAACTCTCTGGCTGAAAAGGTTTCACCTCATGTTCTCGTTAAACTTCTCATCATTCACCCTTAACCCATGACCTCTAGTTGTAGTCCTACTCAGCCTCAATGGGAAAAGCCTGCTTGCATTTACCCTATCTATGCCTCTCATAATTTTGAATACCTCTATCAAATGTCCTCTCAATCTTCTATGTTCTAAATATATCCTAACATATTCAATCATTCCCTATAACTCAGGTCCTCCAGACCCAGCAACAACCTTGTAAATTTTCTCTGCACTTTCTCAACTTTGTTTACATCTTTCCTGTAAGTAAGTGAACAAAACCACATACAACACTCCAAATTAGGCCTCACCAACATCTTATACAACTTCAACATAACATCCCATCTCATGAACTCAGTACTTTGATTTATGAAGGCCAATGTGGCAAAAGCTTTCTTTATGACCATATCTACCTGCAAAGCCACGTTCAATGAATTATAGACCTGTAGTCCCAGATCCTTTTGTTCTACCACACCCCTCAGTGCCCTACCATTCACTGTGTATGATCTATCCTGGATGGTCCTACTTAAGTGCAAAACCTCACATATGCCTGCATTAAATTCCATCTGCTATTTTTCATCCCATTTTTTCCAGCTGATGCAGATCCCTCTGCAAGCCATGACAGTCTTTCTCAATGTCCACTACATCCCCAATCTTGATGTCATCCACAAATATGATGATCCAGTTAACCACATCATAAAGATCATTGATATAGATGACAAATGATAAAGGACCCAGCACCGATCCCTGCAGCACACCACTAATTACAGGCCTCCATTCGAAGAGGCAACCCTCTACTACCACTCTCCAACTTCTCCCACAAAGCCACCAATGACTAATCCAATTTACTACCTCATCTTGAATGCCAAGCAACTGAGCCTTCTTGACCAACATCTCATGCAGGACCTTGTTAAATGCTTCACTAAAGTCCGTGTAGAGAATATCCACTGCCTTGC
Source organism: Hypanus sabinus (assembly GCF_030144855.1). Lineage (NCBI taxonomy): Eukaryota > Metazoa > Chordata > Chondrichthyes > Myliobatiformes > Dasyatidae > Hypanus > Hypanus sabinus. The sequence continues at coordinate 50,149,031 of NC_082719.1, forward strand.
CTTCCTCCACTTTCCTCGTAACTTCCTCGAAAAACTTAAGATAGGTTAGACATGACCTACCATAATCAGTCCATGTCTATCCAATTACTTGTTATATCTAATCCTTTCCAATAACTTTCTCCCAACAGACATCAAACTCATCAGCCTATAATTTCCTGATTTATGTTAAGAGTGGAACAACATTGGCCATCTTCTAATCCTCTAGTACCTCCCATTGCTAAAGAAGATTTAAATAACTCTACAACTGCCCTAGCAATTTCTGCACTTGCCTCATGTAGGATTCAACAGCATTCTATGTCAGGCCCTGGGGATTTATCAATCCTGATATGCCTCAGGATAGCAAACACCTCCTCCTCTGTTTCAGGAACCTCTTTTGGATGCAGTGAAGAAATCCCATCTCAGTTATTCTTCTTGTATTAAGTTCCAATCAATACTGGGAAAGTCCCTACTAGGGCAACCCTGTTGTTTCTGTACCCTTCCATAATCTGTTTCTCCACCTCTTGGTAAACCTATAGCACAATCTCAACAGTGTAATCTCTTATTTTGAAATTCCACCCAAATTACCTCTGTAAATGAACCCTCCAGTGCGTCCACAGAGTACTGCTGTGACATTCTCCTTCATGGGTAGTGCAATCCTTCCAGCTCTTTTAGTCCTGTCTCTATCGTATGTAAAAACAACAAAACTCAGGAAAATTGAGCTGCCAGTCTTGTCTCTTGTGTAAACAGATCTCTGTCATGGCAACAACATTGTAAGGCAAATTTCAGACAGCAATAACAGGAAGGCATGTTTTAGGATGGATTCTGCCTGAATAGGACCTCATTAAAAAGTACAAGAACAACATAACATGGGAAATCCATAAGTGTCTTCCAAGCACATAAATAGTAAATGGCAGAAAGAAGAGAGGTAGGTTGATTGGAGATAATAAAATGATGATCTAAGAAGAGACAGAAGGGATATCTGGAACACCTTATAACAGAATTGATAGTGGTGGAGCATACTGCTAAACCATCAATAAAGCACTGGAAAACTCTGAGAACTAAATGGTTTCTGCAGTTAATTTTATTGTAAGCTTTGCCCTCGTCTTCAAGAGATTACCAGATAAAATTATGCTAGACTTCAACCAGAGTCTAAACTGTAAGACAAGACAGAATAGGGGAAAATTATTATAACTTATCCAACTTATCTTAAAGGGAACAAAAACTAATTATTAATATTGTGGCAATTTGATACTTAGAAACTGCTTCCATTTTTCTTTTTTGCTCTACTTACAAATCCAAGTACCATTCAGATTCCTGAAAAAAGGCAGACTAATAAAGAACCTCAGATGAATAGTTTCAAATGAAGAAAAAGGAAATATATTTTAAACAGATGGTCAGGCATTCCTTTAGCACTGTTAAAGTCCCTTTAATCGTACAAATGATGTCCCATTCCGCAAGCAGCCTCATTCCACTGTGAGGTGCTAGTTGATCAGAGGCTGCAGCATAGAGCTCAGAGGCAAATTGCAACACAAGCGCACAGAGCAAAAAGACAAACACGAGGAATCTGGAAACCTAAACACTGAAAATTGAGACTGCCAGTTACTTTGCTTAAGATATCAAAGTCACAGCTCAAATCCTTTTGTTACTGAAAACAAATATCATGGACAGCACCCAAAAGCTCTGATTTTTGCTGGCTGTGGAGAAACATGCTGTGGGCAACCTGTCACATCATTAGGTTCTCAACAATACACACAAAGCATCAACTGTACTAGTATGAATCACCTATGAAAAAAAATGCCTGGGCAGATTTCAAAATTTAACCTAAGAATTAAAAAAAATCACTTTTATGCATAATTTCCACATGAGAAAAACAGAAGAAAATGAATTCAGTTTCTGAGCTCTTGTTGCTCAACAGAAACAAAAAATAAGGATTTGGGATACTTTTAAATATTAAGTTAAAATATAAGCTCTATGACTAAATATGGCTTTCAGCTTTTTGGTTAAGTCTGAGTTTAACATAAAATCTCTCTTTTACATACATACACACAGTAATAAATATGTGAAATTGTTAACCAGCAGCACTAGTCTAAGCCAACAGAAATAACCAACTGGAAAACCATCTGCTTGAGAATGGAAGCAAAGGCAACAGAAGGAACAAAAGATACTTAAAAAATTGTGTAAGGAAATTATTTTCACCTGGAAATAACCACAGGAATGCAATGAACAGCATAGATAATACAGACTGTAATTTGAAATGAAGTACAACAAAACTGAAACCTAAATAACTTTAGACATGAGAAAGACTAAGCCATGGATGTTCTGCACTTTTTATTACTTCCTACAGGGAAGTCCACAACATTATGCAGTAACATTGTCTGTCCATGATGTAAGTTCACATATCCGTGCATTGTATTGTATTTTCTCTTTCTTATACATAACCTTGGTGAGGATTAAACATGAAGTTTCCATTGGTACAGTTAAATCACCAGATCCATTCCAATTTGATTTTAAAATTAAATTCTGATGGAACATTTGTTTCTTTTTATTACTTTCATAGAAGATAATTTAGAGTTGATGAAGTTACAAGATTAGATTCATAGAAGTAGTAGCTGTTCCTTTCATTTGTAATCTTTTGCAATTATGCCATATTTAATATTTAAATAGCAATGAACATGAAATCATGTAATACTCCTGAATAATGCAAAATGATACGGCAGAGAACACAAGACAAATTACTTTGGTATGTCACCAATATACTTACAATGTCCCTAACTGAAGAAAGTAAAATGAAATGCTGTTGTCAGCAGCTCCATAATAAACATGGAAATTTTTTAAATAGTGAAAAATAATATATATGAATATAGTTACTTCAATATTATAATTTAATTTCAACTGTTGCTTAATGCATATTACATTGGGTCAGATTCTGCTGTTGTAGGACACCAAGTACATTTGTCATTATTTAGACTTACCCCTCATAATTCAACTTAAAAATCTGTCCAGCAAGATAATGACAGCAGAAAGGAAAACTGAGGCTCTCTGTATGAAAGGGCAAATAACAAGATACTTCCTCAACATTAGATTTATGGATTAGTGGTAAACATTTACCTTACAGCATTTTAAACTTAGACAAATCACATCTAAAAAATTAAAAGGTTATTTTAAAAATGTAAGCCTGCAAGTTAAAAAAAAACTTCTGTTGTCATTTGTGCTCTTCCTCAAACTTTTTTTCCTGCCTCATGTTTTCTGGTCAAGGGTACTACCAAGACAAGGAGAGGCGCCACTTCATCCCACAGCATAGGTAAACTTCTTGGAGTTGTTCACTACATGACACTGAAAGCTTTAGTAGTGTCCTTCAACATAACCATTACATTGGAAGGGTTATTCATCTGGATGGTTCTTCATGGCTGGCTTTTTTTCTTCTTAATATCATCTGCCATTCCTTTATGAATCGTCACAACACAGCACCCTTCCACTTCAGAAATCAGGAGGTGAAATCACAGCACATTAACAACAACTCTTGAAAATTCTATAAGCATTGATTAAAAAAAATACAAGTTTAAAACAATGAGATATTTGAGCAATCTCCTCTAAAGTCACCTTCTCCCCAAAGAAACTGTGACATCTTTCACAGAAGGAATACAAAATTAGAAACAACATTGATGCACAGAAAAGGAACCCACAGTCATAACTGGCTAAAACCAAAATTTTAAATGTTTGTTGTGCAACTCTTTTGATACATCCAACTATGAAAGTGGCATTTGATAAACTCACAGCAACTTGTCATGCTAATGAGCACATAGTGCATTTTACCAGCATTATTTAATAAACATCAAGTTACAGGTTTATAATTTAATACTGCTGATTAATCTATTTGTTGGTCTGCTTTTGCTTGATAAAAATACTGTATTTTAAGAAAATGTTGCTGCTGGAATGCTTTTGACTACCTTCCAAACAACTGTACTTAAGGGTGAAAGAGGAAGGAAAAAGATCAAGATCTCAAATATAGGAATGTAACAATGGAGTAGAACCTACACTCAAAAGCCCATAAAAAGATTCTTCATGCACAACAAAGTCAAAGGCACTGAGTTTATTGTTGTATCTGCAAGTATCAATACATGGGTGTAATGAAAAATAAACTTACTTGCAACAGCATCACAACCGCATAGCATTAACTTCGCAGAGGTACAGTACCTAAAAAACCTTCAATTCATAAGCACCATTATCTTCTGCAGCAATAACTCAGCATATACCAATCACTGGCAAAACTTCCTGGGATTGTAAACTTCCCTTGAATATATCAGTATACATTTGAGGGCTACATGAACATTCACATTGAAACATGTTATATTCTAAGAGGACTTCTTATTAATGACGTTGGAGGATCTCAATCTTGGGATGATGGTCTCACAAGGGATTAGCTATTCAGGACTAAACCAACAAGAACATTTTTTCACTCACAAATGGGAAGATTTCAATTTCTTTTCCAGCAGAGTGTAAATGTAAATGCTCAATGAGTGTATAGAAAGATCAATAACATTAGATTTTTGAGCACTTTAAATCAAATATGGGTACAGGTGAGGAGTAAAGTTGATGTAGACCAGCCACATTCTTCCCACATGTTAGGTCAGGGGGGCTTTGTAAATCACTCCCAGTTCTTGCTCTTTCAAGTGTAAAGTTGTTGCACCAATTTTTCAGCCCTTCAGTCGTATTCCTCTATGGTGCTGAGCCTAGTTTCAGAGTCACCTGAGAGGAATACACTTTCACAATGAAAATCACACACTTGAACTGATGTTTCCTTGATCATCTATACACTTAAAATAAACAGCTAAAAGGTTAACTTTGTTATTAAGTAAATTTACTTGATGGACTACTTATTGTGGTTTCCAGGATTTGTACTCAATAGTACATAACCAGTTTCACTCTTCCTAATGACAGAACTATAAACAAATTTTATGGAAATAAGGATCAAATTCTGAACTGAAAATGTAAAGATAAATGTGTAATTCTTTCAAATGCTAGCTATCTTGACAAGTTTTAAGGTGAAGATGAATAACTTTCATGTAAAAGCTCAAGAAAGATCTACTTAAATTGAGTGTCCAAATTGAAGACATTTTTCAAAAAGCTTGATTCATATTTTCATTAAAATAATTGCCCTCACAGTAATAATCAGCATTGTTTGTTGGGAACCCTTGATATTTAAATCCATCATGTTTAAATTTAGGTTGCCGTATTGCTGACAGCAGCTTTCCAATAGATGTGATATGTGGTCAAGAGTAACAGAATAATTGGACAAGATTGGGAATCATCAGAAGTAATAAGGTGGGAGAAGGCAGGGACCAATAAAAGCCACTGGCATTATAGAAATCTCTAATGAAATGAGAATATCTTTCAACACAGCAATAAAAATGGACTACTGTATTTCTCTTCAGGAGTGTTTTCACCTTGGAGCAGCAGAAGACTTATTTTCATATGCAAAAAAAAACCTGAAGACTCACTTTACACATTTACCAACAGTACTCTTTAATTTGAAAGTTCCAATTTTGGTTTTACATGTTGATTAGCACAAATCCCTAGTCCTTTTACTAAAACATACCAAACAGCAACTGTTGCAGTCTGACCAGCCATTGACCAACTATATTTGCTGCCTGCACTATAGAAAAGTTAAAATTATAAATGCAATGCTGGCAAAATCAGATAACCCAAGCAATTCCCTGTAACTTTTCATCCAGCTTCTGCTATGTTCAATTCTGCAATAGCTAACTGGACAAAATTTATTACAAGAAATAGAATTTTTCAGTAATCTAGCTCTTGTCCAAATCAATCATCTTTCCTTATGTATTTTTTTTTAAATTTAGATAAGTTACCACAAATCATTTAAGAACATAACATAAGAACATAAGAGATAGGAGCAGGAGTAGGCCAATCAGCCCCTCAAGTCTGCTCCGCCATTCAACAAGATCATGGCTGATCCAATCTTAACTCTAGTTTTCACCGAATCCCTCAAGGCAACAGTGCCAACCAACAGGGCACCATGCCGCCCATTTTATTTTATTATTCATCCCACCCAAACCCACGTGATCACCCGGGGAAAAAAAAAAACAATTTGCCAATTGAGGAGAAAAAAATCTGGAAAATTCCTCTCTGACCCATCCAGGCTATCAAAAACTGGTCCAGAAGATCACATGGCTGATCTAAACCTAGCCTCATGTCCACTTACCTGCTCGCTCACCGTATCCCCTAATGCCATTTTTATCCAGGAAAATGTCTATCTCCGTTCTGAATTTATCGAGTGCAGTAGCTTCCACAGCTCTCTGGGGCAGTAATTTCCACAGCCCCACTACCCTCTGAGTGAAGAAATTTCTCCTCATCTCAGTCCTGGAACAGCATCCCCTTATTTTAAGATTATGCCCCCTAGTCCTAGTTTCACCCATCATTGGGAACATTCTCCCCGCATCCATCCGATCAAGCCCCTTCACAATCTTATATGTTTCAATAAGATCGCCTCTCATTCTTCGGAACTCCAATGAGTAGAGTCCCAATCTACTCAACCTCTCATCATACATCAACCCACCCATCCCCGGAATTAACCTAGTGAACCTTCTCTGCACTGCCTCGAGAGCCAGTATGTCCTTTCATAAATATGGACACCAGAACTGCACGCAGTACTCCAGGTGTGGTCTCACCAATACCCGGTACAACTGCAGTAAGACCTCCCTGTTCTTATTCTCCATCCCCCTAGCAATAAAAGCCAGCATTCCATTGGCCTTCTTGACCACCTGCTGCACTTGCATACTAACTTTTTGTGTTTCCTGCACCAGGACTCCCAGATCCCTTTGCACAGAAGCACTTTCCAGTTTCTCTCCATTTAGATAATAATTTGCTCTATTATTTTTCCTGCCAAAGTGCAAGACCTCACACTTGTCAGTATTATATTTCATCTGCCAAATGTCTGCCCAATCACTCAGCCTATCTATGTCCCCCTGCAGGGTTTCAATGTCCTCCGCACTCATCACACTCCCTCCCATCTTTGTGTCATTAGCAAACTTCGATACGTTGCACTTAGTCCCTTTCTCCAAATCATTAATATAGATTGTAAAGAGTTGGGGTCCCAACACCGACCCCTGCGGAACACCACTAGTCACCAACTGCCAGTCTGAGAATAAACCATTTAACCCAACTCTGTTTTCTTTTAGAAAGCCAATCCTCCACCCATGCCAGAATATTATCCCCAATCCCATGATTTTTTACTTTAAGTAATAATCTTTGGTGTGGCACCTTGTCAAATGCCTTTTGGAAGTCCAAATACACCACATCCACTGGTTCCCCTTTATCTACCCTATATGTTATGTCCTCAAAGAACTCCAACAAATTTGTCAAACATGACTTCCCTTTTGTAAAGCCATGCTGACTTTGTCCTATTAAGCTATGTTTATCCAAATGCCCTGTTACTGTTTCCTTAATTATCGATTCCAACATTTTGCCAACCACAGATGTTAGGCTAACTGGCCTATAATTCCCAGCCTTCTGTCTATTGCCCTTTTTAAATAAAGGAGTTACATTAGCATTTTTCCAATCTGCCGGGACCATTGCCGAGTCCAGCGAGTTTTGAAAAATTATCACTAATGCGTCCCCAATCCCGACCACCACTTCCCTTAAGACCCTAGGATGCAAGCCATCCGGTCCAGGGGATTTATCCGCCTTCAGTCCCATTAATTTATCAAGTACCATTTCCTTGGTGATTTGAATCGTAGTTAGCTTCTCTCCCCCAGAGCCCTCTGTTTATCCAGTGTTGGGATACTTTGAGTGTTCTCTACTGTAAAAACTGATACAAAATATTTGTTCAGCATTTCCGCCATCTCCATGTCCCCTACCATTAATTTCCTGGTCTCATCTTCTAGGGGACCAACATTTACTTTAGCCACCCTTTTTCTTTTTATGTAACTATAAAAACTCTATCTTTTATGTTTTTCACCAATTTACTTTCATAATCTATCTTCCCCTTCTTAATCAATCTTTTTGTTATTTGCTGCTGATCTTTAAAAGCTTCTCGTTCTTCAATCTTCCCACTAGATTTAGCTACCTTATATAACTTTCTTTTTAGTCATATACTTTGCTTTATTTCTTTACTTAGCCACGGATAACTATTTTTTCTTTTACACACTTTTCTCTTCAGTGGAATATATTTTTCTTGATAGTTGTAAAATAACTCCTTAAATAGACACCACTGATCAAGTACCAATCTACCCTTTAATCTATTTTCCCAATCCATCTTAAGCAATTCCGCTCTCATACCATCATAGTCTCCTTTATTTAAGCTCAGTACGCTTGTTTGGGATCCAACCCTCTCATCCTCTAATTGAATATGGAATTCGACCATGTTGTGGTCACTCATTCCAAGGGGATCCTTTACTAGGACATTTTTTATCAGTCCTGTCTCATTACACAGGACCAGATCTAAGACTGCTTGTCCCCTTGTCGGCTCAGTAACGTATTGTTCAAGGAACCCATCCCGAATACACTCAATAAACTCTTCTTCAAGGCTGCCGTGTCCGACTTGATTAGTCCAGTCGATATGAAAGTTAAAATCCCCCATAATTATAGCTGTTCCCTTATTACAAGCCCCAACTATTTCCTGATTTATGCTCCGACCAACTGAGTTACAGCTGTTTGGAGACCTATAGACTACTCCCACCACTGCTTTTTTCCCTTTACTATTTCTTATTTCTACCCAAATTGTTTCGTTATCCTGATCCTTTGAGCCAATATCATTTTGCTTTATTGCAGTGATTTCTTGCTTTATTAACATAGCCACCCCACCTCCTTTTCCTTCTTGCCTGTCTCTCCTAATTGTCGAATACCCTTGTACGTTTAATTCCCAGTCCTGGTCACCCTGCAGCCATGTTTCCGTAATTGCCACAATATCATAACCATACGTAATTATTTGTACTGTCAACTCATCAATTTTATTCCTAATACTACCTGCATTCAAATAAAGGACTTTCAAATATGTTTGACACTTATTTCCTACCTTTTCCTTTTGTACAACTTTACACTTATCTCCGTACATTCTTTCCCCTCCTGACACACTCTTTTTATTCCTCCACTTTTACCTACATCCATTACCTTCTCCATTGTCTTTTTAATTATTTGCTCTCTAGAATCCTCCCCCCAACTAGTTAGTTTAAAGACCTCTCTGCAGCCCTAGTTATATGATTTGCCAGGACACTAACCACAGCCCGGTCCAGGTGAATAAAAAGAATTTCAGTGTTAGAAGTCTGATTTAAAGCTTCTGTTGGGAAAAAAAAATTAAGATACTTTTGCTATTCTATCATACCAATGCAAATGAATACAAGTGGTATTAAAATTCAAAAGTTACTATCACCAAAGCATATTCTGGTTTAATTCCCAACCTCCTGTGCTAGCAGGTACTTAGTTTGATAAGCAAAATTTCCAAGGCTTCTACCATACAGAAAACCCACCAGACAGGCTTGGCATTGGTAGTATGAACACTGTATTAAACATGGAGATAAAAATTTTAATGGTATAAAATTTCAGTGATAGTTTAACAGGTCAAGCTTTCAATTTATTTTAAAACATTTATTGAACAGGTAACATATACTACAATTGTGAACATGGGATTTGCCACGCAATGCTCAATTCTCAAAACATATACAACAGTCAAATTATTTTCAGACTGGGACCAAAAGAAAAGGCAACATTTAGACTGTGGTATACACTGTATGAATAGAACCACATCAAGTTAAAAATGTCCACATTTGTCTTCTCTGTACAGGTGGTGAATGTCTCTTACACAAGAGACTCGCAAGCTGACATTCACTCACCCTTCTCTTTCCATACATGTTTTATGTCATCTTATACAAGCACTAAGTTCTGCCTTATAGAATATTCACCCCATACAAAGTCTTTCCTTTTGAATTTAAGAACTGTTATTGCTTTATTTGCATTACTTAATCTGAAGGGCCCAACTGCAACCAAAGGCAGTCAAAAGCAATGCTGCCTACATGTAAAATTCCCCATTTGACCTTAGAAAGAGAAAGTACTAACACGCGAGAAACAGCTTTGTTATTAAATCTACTAAGCCAAGCTTTTATTTTATTAATACATCCAGTCATGAATGTATGTTCCCCAAAAGATTCAAATTTACTGTAAAGTTAGAATACTCTCAAATCATGATTTTATAGTGTAAAGATTCCAACACATCCTCTTCCTTCAAGATTTACACTGACTTCATCTCTACATTTTATTTTCAATATCCTCACTCTATATATGTGTGTGTGTGTGTGTGTGTGTGTGACACACACGACTTGAATGAAAATACAGATTTGCATACCCATTACATTTAGCATTTGCATATTTAAAAGTGCACTGGGGTTGTAAAATAGCAGTTAGGATTAGGCTTCAATTCTTTGAAGAACCGAACAGACATCAAGAGTAGCAACGGACATTAGAAGTACAGAAATGTAATTCATCAATTAAAAACATCTTCAGAGCACAAAACAAAATTATATATTTAATGTTTACCATCTCAAATAAGTTTGAGTATCAATGTATGATGGGGAAATCCAAACCAGATTTTTAAAGTACCCATAGCCACAATTTCCTGGATTCCTATAGTCACAGAAACAGGCCCAACACATCTAGTCTGTGACAAACCATTAATCTGCCTCATTCCATCAACCTGCACCTGGACCATTCAGCTCTGTACCCCTCTTATCCATATAAATACACATTTTCTCTTAAATGTTGAAATCAATCCTGTATCCACCACTTGTGCTGGCAGCTTGTACCACACTCTCATCCCTGAGTGAAGTACCCCTCATGTTCCCCTTAAACACAACACCTTTCACCTATAACTCATGACTTCTAGTTGTAGTCTCACCCAACCTCAACAGAAAAAGCCTGCTTGCATTTACCCAATTTATACTCCTCATAATTCTATAAGCCTCTCTAAAAAAAAAATCTCCCCTCAATCTTCTACCTTCTAGGGAATAAGGCCCTGCCTTAATCAACCTTTCCCTATAAATTAGATCCTCAAGTCCCAGCAACATCCTTGTAAATTTTCTCTGCACTATTTCAATCTTATTTACATCCTTCCTGTAAGGGACCAAAACTGGACATAATACCCCAAATTAGGCTTCAACAATGTCTTATCCAATTTCAACATAAATCAACGTTTTGAGTATAGGAGCAGAAATATTATCCAGACCGATGTGCCAGAAGATCTCTTTACAACTACATCTACCTATGATGCACTTTCATGAAATTATGAACCTGTATTCCTAGGTGCTTCTGTTCCACTAGACTCTTCAGAGTCCTAACACTCACCATGCAAGATTTACTCTGGTTGGTCCTCCCCAAGAACAACACCTCATACTTGTCTGCATTAAATTGCTTATTTTTCCAGCTGGTCCAGATACCACTGCAAGTTTTGACAGTACACAGCAAGGAAAACTATATCCAGAATCTTGGTGTTATTTGCAAGTTTGCTTATCCAGTCTACTAGACAGATCATTGATACAGATGACAAACAAAATTAGACCCAGCACTGATACCTGCAGCACACCACTAGTGACAGGGCTCCCATCAGAGGGAGAAATCATCTACTACCACACTTTAGCTGTGCTTCCTAATTGTCTGCACAAAGATCAGGGTTACCATGGTTTTTCAGACTGAGCACAAAACATCTCCTTCAACAACTTGTGGGTGACAGTTGGGTTGAAGTCTACAATTGCAATGGGCTAACACTAATTGGCACAGGTCACCGACAGAAATCATCTTCCAGTCACCCCACACCTGCACTTACCTTCTAGAAGACCGACATTTTCAGAGTACCCTGGAGTCCTGTGGTAGTACCCAAAGAGCAACAAGGCCTTACACAATATACTGAAACCCACCCCTCAAAGTTTTGACACTTAGAAAGTAATTTGAATACAGTAGCATTGAAGCAGGTGGCTACATTAATAAAATAATGCTACCAAAACTCCTTAAAACAATTTAAAATATTTAACTTATTGCTTTTGGCTTTCCTCGCTGCAACTGGCAGGACCATGGCCCTTACATCATACCCAACACAGAACCAGAGACAATCCCAAAAAGACTAAATTCTGCCAATAATTACCAGCAGAATATGAGCCATTATTTCAAAATGGGCCAAAATAGTTAAAAGATTTACAGGCACACAAAACAGCACAATTGAATCAAATTGATTGAGCCATCAGTTAATAGAGGCAGCTGCTTATTTGGGACAACTCTTTAAAAAAAATCAAGAATGTATCTAGTATTTCCTTGTTTTATGCCACATAATTGGAGCAGAAGATGCTCAGCTGGGTGCACTTGGGTGACTATTAGATACTACACCATATTATCTAAGAGTGAACAGTTGCTTGTGCTATGTTATCCATTTGAGCTGGTGGCCACCAATTCAGAAAGCAGTGATGTTTGATAAAATAAACAAAATTGACTTTAAAAAATACTTGAGACATTTGCTATGAAAAGATTTGATACTAGCCACACTACACCAAAGTAAAAGTCGTTACCTAACTCCATTCACCATCAACACACACAAAATGCTGGAAGGAATCAGCTGCCAGGCCTGCTGAGTTTCTCCGTTTTGCTCAGATTTCCAGCATCTGCAGAGTTTCTCTAGTTTGAGAGTCCATTCAACATCATCTGGCAGAGATAACTGGAGTGCCAAACTCTAGTTACATGCTTACTACATCAGCAAGATAAACTGCAAGAAGAATGGACATTATGCGAGGGACAACAGGCAACATTCAGACAAAAGCATGAAAGTACAGATCCAGATGTTGAGCCCCTCAGTCAATGGTTTTCTATTGTAACTGGACAAGGTGTGCATGTCAGTGGACCATTGATTAAAGTCAAAGGAACAAGCTAAGAAGCTGGGTCATGATCAATAGATGGTTGGTTGTCTCAATAGAAATGTAGGCACCATAGTAAGTTCAAGAAAGGACACGGTGAGAAAGGCAGTGCTGAAACTGAAAGTGCAAAAACATGGCAATCAACAAAACTCCCCAACTTACCACAAATACTTTGTGCAGGTGATCATCTAAAAAAATGCTCATGAAACAAGCCTTTTTCTTAAAAAAAACTTTGTGCCATGTTGGACAGTTCCCTTTGCTACAAACACACACTATCAGGTTCAAAGAAAGCAATGAATCGCATTACTGTGCTGTGTTGCTCAAATGTCAGGAACTGATAAAAATAAAATGTTGGTTATTGGAACAAGTGTTAAACCTCAATGATTTAAGGGGCTAAGAATGGAGAGTTTACCATTCGAGTACAATGCCAGCATACACTTGAATTCTTCTGTCAGTAACTGTTATGGATTAATGGAGATTTACAGTACTGTAGCAATATTGATAGTGATCTAATTTGTTCTGTATTTCCTTTAAATACATAATTTGTCATTCAGATTAAAGGTAGTTTGACTTTAACACCTTTTTAACTATTTCCATAAAACTTCAGCTAATTTTGGCATCCGCTAACTTGGGCCAAAAAAAAAATAATGGTCTTGATGTGCACATTTAACCAGTATCCACTGTAGTTGAAAGTACATAGGTGAGAAATAGGTTAAATATCTCATAAAACTGAATACTGGGTGTATATACAATGTAGGTATTTCTGAATGTTTTACCCTATTTGCATTCATTTTCCTTTCCATCTCGAAAGCTAATCTGACAATATTGAGACCCATGTCAAATGAAGTGGTTATTAGATAACACACTCAAGTGCTGCAAAAGATCCAGCATTTTCAGTCAGATCACATGTCAAATCCTTCTTCTGGGCAATGTGTGAAATCCAAGACAACAAACTTAGATGTATTTTTCTTCTTAGTTATATCTTCCACTAGGAGCCTTCATTAGTTGGGAAAAGAATACATCAAACAACTACAGCTCAATCAGGAAACAAAACACAAAATATAGTTGCAAATATAGCTTTACTGCACATTGCTATTTCTGTGGCCAGTTATTGAACCAAATATTAAACATGACCAAACTTCAATGAGTTTCAGAAAGTTAACAAGTGCTTTAAAAATAAAGCAGATTTTTCATCAAGATATTTGAAGTTCTCCAGGCTTGATAACTTCGTGTTTATGAATCCAATGTTTTTTCACTTCAGTATCAGTGCAAAGTTCAAAGTAGTTCTTCCATTGGAAAAGACGTTAATGATCATGTCCAATCATTTTATTTGTAGAACAACCTGTTGAGAAAGAAATCAGTAAATTTAAAACCTAAATATTATAGTATGTGTGTCAAGCAATTTCTAAAGGTTACAGTAAATATATTAAGAAACCATTTTAAAAATTATTTTTATATTGTTTTTTTTAAATTCAAGAAGCTTGCTGATATAGCGGTTGTGCGTATTGAGAAGGGTTTGCAGTTCATATTTTGTGTTCTTTTACACCACGAAAGTTGAAAAAAAAATGCAATTTGAATCAGTTGCTGAAAGCCTTTAGTGAAGGTAGCTGGTGATACAGCCGGTGATACCATACCATTGGAGGGGGATAAGAACACACAAATTAGAGAAAAGTTTAATTGGAGTAAGGGGAAATATGGGGCTATCAGGCAGGAACTTGGATGCATAAATTGCAAACAGATGTTCTCAGGGAAACATACTGAAGAAATGTAGCAAATATTTGGGGATATTTGCATAAGGTTCTGTGTAGGTACTTTCCAATGAGATAGGGAAAGGATGGTAGGGTACAGGAACCATGGTGTACAAAGGCTGCTGTAAATCTAGTCAAGAGCAGCAACTTACGAAGGGTTCAAAAGAAAACTTGGTAATGATAGAGATCTAGAAGATTATAAAGCTAGCAGGAAGGAGTTTAAGAATGAAATTGGGAGAGACAGAAGGGGCCATGAGAAGGCCTTGGCAGACAGGATTAGGGAAAACCCCAAGGCATTTTACAAATATGTGTGAAGAGCAAGAGGATAAGATGTGAAAGAATAGGACCAAACAAGTGTAACAGTGGAAATGTGTGTATGGAACCGGAGGAGATAGTGGAGGTACTTAATGTATACTTTGCTTCAGTATTCACTATGGAAATGGATCTTGGCAATTGTAGGGATGACTTACAGTGGACTGAAAAGCTTGAGCATGTAGATATTAAGGAACAGGACGTGCTGGAACTGTTGGGAAGCATCAAGTTGGAGAAGTCACTGGGACCGGACAGGATGTACCCCAGGCTACTGTGGGAAGCGAGGGAGGAGATTGCTGAGCCTCTGGCGATGATCTTTGCATCATCAAGGAGGGCAAGAGAGGTTCCAGAGGATTGGAGGGTTGTGGATGTTGTTTCTTACTTCAGTGGTTGGCAAGTTGATGGAGAAGATCTTGAGAGACAGGATTTATGAACACGTGGAGAAGCACATGATTAGGAATAGTCGACATGGCTTTGTCAAAGACAGGTTGTGCCTTACGAGCCTGTCTGAATATTTTGAGGATGTGACTAGACACATTGATGAAGGTATAGCCATAGATGTAGTGTATATGGATTTTAGCAAGGCACCTGATAAGGTTCTGGGACCCCTACTCTTTGTGATTTTTATAAATGACCTGGATGAGTAAGTGGTGGGATGGGTTAGCAAATTTGCTGATGACCCCAAGGGTGGGGTGTTGTGGATATTGTGTAGGGCTATCAGAGGTTACAGCAGACATTGACAGGATGCAAAACTGGGCGAAGAAGTGGCAAATGTTCAACTCAGCTAAGTGTGAGGTGGTTCATTTTGGTAGGTCAAATATGATAATGGAATATAGCTTTAATGGTATGACTCTTGGCAGTGTGGAGGTTCAGAGGGATCTTGGGGTCCGAGTCCATAGGACACTCAAAGCTGCTATGCTGGTCGACTCTGTGGTTAAGAAGGCATACGGCGCATTAGCCTTCATCAATCATGGAATTGAGTTTAAGAGCCAAGAAGTAATGTTGCAGCTATGTGGGACCCTGGTCAGACTCCACTTGGGAGTACTGTGCTCAATTTTGGTTGCCTCACTGAAGAAAGGATGTCTAAACCATAGAAAGGGTACAGAGATTTACAAGGATGTTGCCTGGATTGGGGAGCATGCCTTATAAGAATAGGTTGAGTGAACTCGGCCTTTTATTCTTAGAGCGATGGTGGATGAGAGGTGACCTGATAGAGGCGTACAAGGTAATGAAAGGCATTGATCATGTGAATAGTCCAAGGCTTTTTCCCTGGGCTGAAATGGCTAGCACGTGAGGGCATAGTTTTAACGTACTTGGAAGTAGGTACAGAGGAGATTCCAGGGGTATGTTTTTTTTTAAAAATGCAGAGTGGCGAGTGCTTGGAATGGGCTGCCAGAGGCGATGGTGGAAGCGGAAACGATAAGGTCTTTTAAGAGACTCCTGGATAGATCCATGGAGCTTAGAAAAACAGAGGGCTATTGGTTAGACTAGGTAGTTTTAAGGTAAGGACATGTTCGGCACAGCTTTGTGGGCTGAAGGGCCTGTATTGTGCTGTAGGTTTTCTATGTTTCTAAAAGGCTTGTGCCTAGCTACATGCAATCTTACCATCAGCTGTCTGTATTTTGTTTGGTACCTACTGAACGAAGGTCATCAATTTCTAGTATAAAATTAAATCCCATAATGGTTTGTGACAGGATTGAATTTGCATAGACCCCAGGTAGAGTAATTCAACCTAGGTCAATGTCACACATTTGTTAACAGTGTATCAGAAATATTATCAGAACCAGAGAAACTGAGTTACAGAGAAAGGTTGAATAGGTTAGGACTTTATTCCCTGAAACGTAGAAGAATGAGGGGAGACTTGATAGAGGTATATACAATTATGATGGGTATAGATAGAGTGAATGCAAGCAGGCTTTTTCCACTGAGGCTAGGGAAGAAAAAAAAAGAGGACATGGGTAAAGGGTGAAGGGGTGGGGGGGAGTTTAAAGGGAACATTGGGTGGGGCTTCTTCACACTGAGAGTGGTGGGAGTGTGGAATGAGCTGCCAGATGAAGTTGTAAATGCCGGCTCACTTTTAACATTTAAGAAAAACTTGGACAGGTACATGGATGAGAGGTGTATGGAGGGATATGGTTCAGGCACAGGTCAGTGGGACTAGGCAGAAAAATGGTTCCGCACAGCCAAGAAGGGTCAAAAGGCCTGTTTCTGTGCTGTAACGTTCTATGGTAATCAATATAGCTAACATTTTCTGTTCTGGCAAATATTAAGTGTTAATTCTATTCAATTTATGCAGCACAAATATTTGTATTCTTGTATCAAATTCATTTTAGACTGAAATTGTAACATCTTTACATTGTTTTCCCAATTTTTTCTTCTAAGGTACAGCAAAAAGGCTTCCTATGATAGATATTACTCCAATGTGCATTAATACCACTACAGAAAAGTTTAAAACAGCTTCTGCAAAAATTGCTAAGAAAACATTAATTTTGCTTGACATGGTTTTCATGCGACAAGCCAAGCAAATTGAGTCTCAGAGCTCAAGCATTCAAAGGAAAATATGTCACCATTGTGAAACATAATAAAACAAAATGTTATCTGCATAATAACAAAAGCCTGACCGAAAAAGGATCTAGTGCTTTCCCAACACATATAATGAATAAACTTCTCAGGTTTCCAGCCAGGTACAGGTATGGATTATAACCCACGCTTCAAAGTCAAACTTTGCCATCTGCTTCAGGGATGATGCTTGGACACATCTAGTCTGTTGGTATTTAGAGCACTGTAGTCCATCCCTCTTGATTGGTTAGTCCTCATTCCAATCAGGTTTCCACTCTCCCACCTTAGAGTTGGACCTCCGTATCCACAGGTTCTGCATCCACGGATCAAAAATATATATTTTTTTAAATTCCAGGAAGTTCCAAAAAGCAAAATTTGAATTTGCAGCACACCAAGAACTACACTTAATCCACGCGAATTAAGTGATGTGCAGACGTATGCTGCTGTAGCCTCCCGCCATTTCACAGATGATTTCAGAGATGATTTAAAGTATACATTGGATGTGCACAGGTTATATACAAATACTATGCCATTTTATACAAGGGACATGAGCATCTGCGGATTTTGTTATCCGTGGGGTGTCCTGGAACCCATCCCCCAAAGACACTGAGGCCCGACTGTATTTACAATGAAGTTCCAGTTCTCACTTAGAGCAAGACCTTCATCGTTGTTAAACCTTATTTCTTCTGGTTTTATTTCAATGGCTTCCTTTACAAGGTGGTCCCAAAAGCCACTGGCACAGCACAGTAGTTTTGTGCCAAAGTCACTCCTATCACCATTGCAAATGCAGTATTCACCTACTGCCAATTTCTCCTGGTAACTCAAACTGATACACCTCCCATGGTCCTTGATGCAGGTTTCCACCATGCATCCCATCTGGCTGATATTCCATAAAAGCTTATTTTTTCTCCCCCCATATCAGAAGAGCAGATTATCACTAATTGATACAGATATATTAGTTTCTGGAAATGCACCTCAAGAAAAATCCTTTAAGTGATGTACAATATGGGTCTGACCCTGTAGCAACCTGCTCAAGGCTTAGATCATAAATTATTCTAACTTTCTTCTGCAGGTATATCTGAAATTTCTATTGCTGAGAACTGAAGAAAAGTCAATAACGCCTTTCAGCATTTTAGCCTAGACAATATCTTTCTGGTTACAATACTTTAAATCCTACCCATTAAATCTTAAAGCAAGCAATCTACAATGCACAGCAACAGCAATTTGTTGAGGAAAGCAGTAGGTTGAGCAAAGTTTGTGGGAGGGTATGGAAGAAACTCAACATTTTGGGTGGAAGCGCTCATCAAAAGACCGGAACAAATACACTATACTTCTAACGAACATGGTTACTAAAACAGTGCATCACCATTAAATCATCCAGTCTTCCCCAATCAGAAGCCCAGGATGAACCACGAGATCCAAAATTTACTGAGGGTCGGAACAGAGGCACTCAAAAGACCAAGAAAGCTACAAGGGGTACAGGTATGATCTCCAGAAAGCCAACGAAGGATGCTCAACAGCTGTGGCAGGGCTTGCATGCCATCACTTCCCAATAAAGTTAAACCAAGTGACATGAGAGACAGCAGGGTTTTGCTTCCAAATGAGCTCAATGCCTTCTATGCTCACTTTGACCATCAGACCACAGAGGATACATCGCAAACACACAAACATCTCCTGATGATCCTTTGACCTCATTATCTGAAGCTGACGTGTGGCCTGCCTCCTGGATGGCGACTCCAAGGAAAGCATCCAAACTGAAAGGGTTACCTAGCCACATACTAAAGACTTGTGCTGACCAACTGGTTGTATGTTCACTCTCTTCAGCACTGCATGGTACCCACCTGCTTTAAGCAGACTCCAATAGTACCAGTGCCCAAGAGGAGCATGGTGACCATCACCTAGTTGCACTTACATCCACAGTAAAGTATTTTGAGAGGCTGGTGATGAAACGTATCATCTGAAACGTATCGCCTGAGAGGCGAATTGGATCTGCTCCCACTTACCTACCGAAGCAGCCGGATCTTGGATTTCCTCACTTGTAAACCCCAGTTAGTTCAGATTGGCAATAACATCTCCTCCCCAATCTCCATCAGCATGGGTACACCACAGGGCTATGCATTTAGCCCCCCTGCTCTACTCACTGTAAACCAATGACAGTGTGGCTAAGCACAGCTCCAATGCCGTATTCAAGCTTGTTGATGCCACCACTGTTGTGGGCTGAATCAAAAGCTGGTGATGAATTTGCATACAGAAGGAGATTTGAAAATTTGGCTGAGTAGTGCCATAACAACAACCTCTCACTCAATGTCAGCAAGATCAAGATATTGATTATAGACTTCTGGAGAGAGGTCCATAAGCCAGTCCTCATTGAAGGATCTGAGGCAGTGAGGGTTAGCAACTTTAAATTGATGGGTGTTACTATTTCAGAGGATCCGGTGTGGACATAGCATGCAAGTGCAATTGGGAAGAAAGTATGGCACCGCCTCTATTACCCTAGGAGTCTGCAGAAATTCAGTATGACATCCAAAACTTTAACAAACTGCAATAGAAGTGTAGTGGAGATGATATAGACTGGCTGCATCATGACCTATTTGGAAACACTAATGCCTTTAAACAGAAAATCCTACAAATCAAAATTAATTATCATTCAATAATACATGGATGCCAAACAAACCGGCATTCCTCTGGGATCAGTGTGCAACATAACGCATTCCAAATAGCGAGCAAAAAAAAAAGTCATGCAAAAAAAAGTATACATATGCGCCAACACCCTGACATGACCTACAATTTGATGGTACAGTCCCCAGCAATCCAGTCTATCATTCCACCAAATCGAATACTGGAAGGCAGCATCAACTGAAAAGGCCAGCCCTCAACAACGCATGGACACCATGCTACACCGCCTTTGGCGTCTCCTCGCCTGGATTGCAGCAGCAGGCAAGCACATAGCACCTGTCTCACCATCAAGGGAAACCAGCTTGCAACATCTTACATTATCAATGTCCAACAGGATCTAGCAATTGCAAGAGTAACGTCCCAGTTACACTGCACACTGTCTTTGCGCACCAACTCCGATGCCTTTGAGCAGTAGGCAGCACCACGTTCAGCATCCAGCTCAGCTCCTCCAACATGCTGGCCAACTACTCCGATTAACGAACAGCTTATTGATGTGCTAATCCTGCTGTACCCAGAGTTCTTGGTGTCCAGTATAGACTTGTGATTAAAAAAAAATTGGTTGGGCCCCCAAGAGGCTGCTGCGGCTTACCAGAAGATTGTGTTAAAGGTAGTAGATTTGGTCTGGTATATCATGAATAAAATCCTCACAACCACTGAGCACATCTACATTAAACATTGTTGTAGGAAAGCAGCATCCATCATCAGAAATCCCCACCACCCAGGCCATGCTCATTTTGCATTGATGCCATCAGTAGAAGGTACAAGAGCTACAGAACTTGCACCACCAGGTTCAAGAACAGTTACTATCCCACAACTATCAGGCTCTTTGAACTTTGAACTCTGTAGCAGGACAGAATACAATGTGCAAAAAAGCTTGCAAAAAGAGCAAAGGTGGGTGGGGGGGCAGAGATGCTGAGACATAGGCCAGTGGTGACTTGTAGACTGAGGGGGATAATGAAGAATGACAGACAAATGGAGCCACTTGAGTCAGGGTGAAGAATGGAGCTGAGAGGCAGAGAATGACAGGTGTTAGCAGATTTTTAAAAAAGGCAGATGGAGCCAGGTGGAGGAAGAATGAAAGTGTGTTGATGGAAACAGCTGCTGAAATGAGTGAGATCAAGGTTTGCTAATATTCTAGAACATACTGATATTAAGGAGGTTAGTGTTGGATTTCTTGAAGAACATTAAGATGATGTGATCTATTCCAGGTTATTAGGAGAGGAAAATGGGAGATTGTTGAGGTCTTGACAGAGAACTTTATATCCCTATTCGCCACAGGCAAGGTCCTACGGAACTGGACAAAAGCCAATGTTGTTCCTTCATTTAAAAAGTGCAATAGGGCCAAACTTGGAAAACTTAGGCCAGTGAACCGTCAGTGGTAGTGAAATTATTGAAGATTAAATCACATCTGGAAAAGGAGGGTCTTATTACGGATAGTCAGCATGACTTTGTGTAAGGGAGGTCATGTCTTACAAACTGAAGTGAATTTTTTTTGGGAAGAGGGTAGGGCAGTGGATATTGTCCACAGACAATAAGGCATTTGAGAATGTTCAAACACATCAGACAACAATAATCCATTTGTTATTTAAATCAAAATCTTGGAACTTCTTATCTAACAGCATATTGAAATTGCATGTGTTACGTACCCATGACACATGACAGGTGTTGAAGCTATACTGGACTTGAGGTAATGGTCTTGTGATGGTGGAGTGACATCATTTTCCCGCCAGTAGACGTCATGTGACAGGTTTTTTTTTTTTTTACAGGGTATAAAAGGAGGACCCCTCCCTGTGAGGAGGGGCAGTTTGTGGCTGGATCATGCCACTGCGTGATTTACTGTTATGATGCAGTTTAGTTGAAAGATGGAGTTTTATTTAATGCCTGAAGTTTAAAAGGTCATTGCTAGAAGTTTCTTTATAATACTGCTAGTTAAAAATCAGTGGAGAGTGAAGATTGGAGTTCGGGAGTTAAAAGATCGAGGAAAGTCGATTTCAACGGTGGAACAGGTTTGACCTTATTTGATCCTCATTCAGAAGGAATTTGTTGACTGTGCTCGTGCTAATCCCTGCGAAATAGCAGAACGGATTGAGTACAGTGTTGTAAAGGAAAGGTCAGTGCCTTTAAGCCATTTCATTTTCCATCTTCGTAAATTCTTCATGGGAAAAGTAGTTCGACTGGGAACCGCAGCAACACGATGTGAAAGAGAATTTAAATCTTCCTAAAAAGTCTCTCCCTTAAATGGACTGTAAGCATTTTGAACTTTTGCAATACTACTTTGAAGAACTGTTTAAGCTTCATTGCTTTAAGAACTCAGCCGCACAGCAGCTGATCTCCGGTTATATTAGTGATTTGTTTACTTTTGGGGGTTTGTTTTTCAGTGTTTAATGAATGTTTTATTTGTTATAAAAACCCCTGCCTCACTCATTTATTTATTGTTGCTGAATCCGTAACACATGACTGCCATGTCAATTCACTGCCATCCCAAGTGCAGTTAAGACAAAAACAATATACAGGTTTCCCCCGCAATCCGAAGGTAGAGCGTTCCTGTGAAACCGTTTGTAAACCGAAATGTCGTAAAGTGAAGAAGCAATTACCATTAATTTATATGGGAAAATTTTTGAGCGTTCCCAGACCCAAAAAAAAACTACCAAATTATACCAAATAACACATAAAACCTAAAATAACAGAAACATATAGTAAAAGCAGGAATGATATGATAAATACACACCCTATATAAAGTAGAAATACTGTAGGTACAGTGTAGTTTCACTTATCAAAAAATCGGGAAGACAGCGAGCCAAAATCGATTTGGAGAAAAAAAAAATCAGCATGTACATGCATGTGCACGTACGCGCCTACGTACGCACACGTATGCGCAAAACTGCCCTCACAAGGCTTCACGGTCATTGTAGTCTTTCTTGGGGTAAACACACATATAAAGCGGGCATCTTTTTTTCATAAAAGTGAAAATCCTCTTTGGTTAGTGAAAACAGGTACTAATGTAGGTCTTTTGTAACAGCAAGTTGTCGTAAAGCCAATGTTCGAAAAACGGGGGACACCTGTAGTTGAAATGGCATTGAATTGACTCAGATGGAAATTTAGGACTAGCCCCCTTAGACACTTTTTTTCATCACCAGTGACAGGATTGACAGACGTTGATGCCTTTTCATAGTTCTCTCTATACATTTGCTGTTCTACTGAGGGTTCCTCTAACCCTCCCCTGCTCCTCTTTACCAGACTGATCACACAGAAGTTTTGTGATGAGCAAAACGTCAGATAATATTCTGATCAGAAATATTCAAAGATTCTTAATGCAGATATTTTGAAAAGAATATATCCTACAACGTTTACCTGAAGCTATCTTTCAGTGAATAAAAAGAGACTATAGGACAAGTGGGCTGTTCAGACCTGCTCTGCCATTCAATTCAATCATTACTGATCCACTACCTCATTACCATATTCTCAGTCTCTCCCCATGCAATTGATGTGTCTTGTATGTAGAAATCTATCTAGATATATATATGTTTTATGATTTATACAGGCTTCTGCACTACAGCATTCTAGAGCAACACCACTGTCCGAGAATATCTCCTCATCTCAGACCTAAATGTCTGAACAGCCAGTCCTCCCCCAAATCTGGCCTCCTCAGCTAGTAAATTATCCTACCCCTTTCCAATCCTTCTCACCCCTTCAGAATTCTGAACATTTTAAAGAGAATTCTCTTTTGTTCTTTTAAACTCAAATAAATACAGGACTAGTTAACCCATTCTCTTCTCTTCTAAGTGTTGTTACCCTAGTAATCAGTCTGCTGAAACCTCACTGAACCACCAGCATAGTAAGTATGCACCTTTGAGTAAACAGACAACTTCACAGTAGTACTGGTGTTGTTTTACCAAAGTCCTGGATAACTTTAGTAAATATTCCTTGCTACCATTCTCAAAACCTTTCTTCCCAATGCCAACATACAAAGGAAACTGTTTGCTTCACCTGCAGGTTTGCTTTCAGTGGACACCCAGAACCTTTTCTCAATCAACTATTTAAGTTACACTCCCTTTTTACTTTTCCAAAAGTTGATAACTTCAGTTATTATTACAATATATCCATTCTAAACTACCTCTCTACATCCTCCTCACAATGTTAATCAAGTTGCCACTGTTGACAAACTTCAAATAAGCAGAGAATAATAAAATGGTCAGTTTCAAGGTTTGTTGTTGTTCAGTGGTAAACTCCCACTCATCCATTGAGATGTTCCCACAACCAATGATCTTTCTTTAAGAACTCTGTCCTGTTATTTCACGTTCTTTCTATTTATTACTATTAATTTATATTTGCATTTGCACAGTTTATTTTCTATGTTCTACTGGATCTTTCATCATCTTGAAGCTACTATTCTATACAGTTGCTCAGTATGCCACAGGAAAAAGAATCTCAGGGTTGTATGTGGTGACATATATTTACTCTGATAATAAATTTACTTTGAACTTTAATGAGTACAGCCAGCAGGTTCAATTCTGCTTGGTGAATATAAGGTCTGGCAATGAAAAGGTTCATTCTGGCAGAGATTCAGGAAAATAATGGATGCTGATAAACAATAGCCAGATTTGTTATAATACATGCATGACTTCATTATGTTGCTCACACATCAAGATATGATAGATTAACACCCTTGAAATTTTTGTTTACTATGCATTACAATAGAATCACAAAATTGATCACCATAGTGAAGTACTATCTCCAAGTACCATAAAAAAAACATCCCGAGTTCTACATTCAGAATAATACACACAAAAATGGTGAAGGAACTCAGCAGGCCAGGAATCTGTGTCTACATTTAGAAGATCAGCAAATTGGAGACAATTAACTGAAGAAAAATTGCAGGCAACATTAAGGAGCAGACAAATACATTAAAGTACCTTATTTGCTGCCTCCAGAGAGTGAATTAGTGTCTGGAGCTCTTCTTTGTCCATTTCAATGGTGACAGGTTTTAGTACTCCATTTTCCTTGACACTGAGGTCAAGGTTCAGCAGTGGAATTTGAAGAAAAGCAATCTTGTCACTTGAAAGAGGTAACTGTAATTCAAATAAAAACTAAATGAACTATACACTTAGCTTTTCTTTTAGTTGAATTTAATGGATTGAATACACAGTTTGTACATTGTCAAAGTCCTTAGTGTCTAGGCGAGTGAGTCTCACATCAATCGTAAGGAAGCTATAGGAGGGGTTCTTACAGAGAGGATTTGAAAACCATGGCTCATTCGGGACAATCAGAATGGCTTTATGTGAAACTTTCATGAAACTTAGTTATTTGACAAAGGCCTCGTGGTAGGCCGTTCAAGATTAAGATGCAAGGAATCCAAGGTGACTTAGCTGTTTGGATTCTGTACTGAATAGTCACAGAACAGAGACAATTGGGTTTGATGGGACTTAATCAGCTGGAAGTCTGTGGTTAGTAGTATTCCCAAGGAACTGAACTAGAACTCCTGCTGATTACAATGCATATAAATGACTTGGATGAAAATGTGGATGGGTGAGTTAGTAAATTTGTAGGCAACTCAAAGACTGGTGGCACTGTGGGCAGTGTAGAAGATTGGCATGGTTAAAACGGGATAAGATCAGCTGCAGATATGCATGAAGAAATGGCTGATGGAATTTAATCCAGCCAAGTGTGAGATGATGCACTTTGTGGATCAAATGTATAGAAGAGTAAATGGAACAACCCTTAAATGTTGATGTACATAAAGATCTTGGGTCCATATTACAGCTCCCCAAAAAAAAGGCTTCACAAGTTGACAGGGTGCTAAAGGAGGTACATGTCATACTTACTTGTATTAATGGAGGTAATGAATTCAAATGTCAGCAAGTTATGCTTTAGCTTCAGAAAACCTTGGTTAGGCTGTATCCAGAGCATTGCATTCAATTCTGCTGTCCCAATAGAATATATGACAGTATGGCACAGGAACAGGCTCTTCAAATCACCAAACTAGTAATCAAATGTCCAACTAAACCAACCCCTTCTGTCTACACAATGTCCATAGTCTTCCATTTGCTGCACATTTGTGCGCCTTTCCAAGAGCCTCTTGTTGTATTTGCTTCCACTACCATCCAGGTACATAACTTTCCAACTCTTGAACTTAGTTCCTCCACTAATGAAGGCAAGTACGTCACATGCCTTCTCTACCACTTGGTCAACTTATGTAGCCACTCTCAGGGAGCTAGGAACTTGAAACCCAAGATCCCTCTGCATCTCAATTCGATTAAGCATCTTAGAATTAACAGAGTATGTCTCTTTACATTTGATTTCCTAATGTGCAACATAGCAGATTTGACTGGGATATATGCCAGCTGTCATTTCTCTGCTCATATTTGCAAATGACATATTCTGCTGCATCCTTTGCCAGTCTTTATGCTAGTCACAGCACCACATCTTCATATTATCTGCAAACATGTTAGCCCAATCTACATTTTCATCCAAGTCACTTATGTATAACCAGAGGTCCTGGAATGGAGGGTGCAGAAAAGGATACTGCCTGGAATAGAGGGCATGTGCTATAAAGGTGAATAAACATAGATTGTTTTCTCTGGAACAGTGGAGGCTGAGGGGAGACCCAATTAAAATTATTAAATATGAGAAACAGATATATTCCTCTGCCTTTTTTTCTTTGGTTAAAGTGTCTAATAATAGAAGGCATGCATTTAAGGTGAGAGGGTGTAGCTCAAAGGAGATGCGCAGGTCAAGCTTTTTTCTTTAGTGGTGGATCCCTGGAATCTGTCAGGGTTAGTAGTGGAGGCAAATAAGACATTAAAGAGGCTCTTAGATAGGGTCATGAATGTGCACACATCAGATTCAGTTAGACAATGGATTCAGTTAGATATTTAATTACTAGTTTAATGAGCTTGGTACAATATATATGCTGTACTGTTCTTTGTTTAAAAGTTCACTTTCTGTCCTGCATTCAACACATTTAAACCTTGCACAGAAGTTCAAAGCATGGCTCATACCATGTATGGCTCAGAACTTGACCTCTCAAGTAAAATTAATTGATAGCAGATTCTCCCCAAGCTACAGCAGGGTTCCTATCATAAGAACTATTCATAACCCAGTTTGCAATTTGGAATTGTGACTGAAAATCTAGCTCCCACATGGCAGAGTAAACCTGCAGCCCTACAGCAAATTGTAAATTCATCCTACCAATCTCCCAAATGCTCATTTGAGCTGCAAGGTTGGTTGGTAAACTTGGGAGACCCAACTGTCTAATGACCAAACAAAATACATTTTCATGTGAAAATAGAAGAGGGCCATACAGAATAACTGACTTCTATAATGGAAGTTCCTAACACAAGTTTTGCAGCTAAATAAACAAGAAACTTCACTACTCTTAATAAGGAGAAAAGCTGCTTTTGATTTTATTCCAATCCATTCACATCACTTAAAATTAAATAACCATTTGAACAGGTTATTTTCAGATATATGCACAACTGATTACAAACTTTATTTTTCCAAAACAATAAATATACTCCAGCCACCATGCTGCTTCATCAGCCTTGCAAACACAATATTAACTTCCATGCCTTGAATAGTCAATTGTGATTGCAACTAACAACCGCCTGCTGCACAATTCTCAACTACAGTTGCTGCAAATTTTAAAAAATTTTAAAAATTCTCTGCAACAAATATCCTGTTGGTTCATTCAAATACAAAGTGAAGCAATGCAGCTGGCACCTTTCCATCTTTGTTATGAATGTTTTAAAAGTTCCCATTCTCTTAAGACAACTAAAACATAGCCTCACCTTCAAATTTACTGTCATATCCAACAAATTGCTCCCGTCACAATCCATTTTGCCATTGTCGTACTATTGAGCTTATACAGATTTATTAAAAAATTCCCAGTTCCTTTCTTTGCTATCCAAACTGACTGATAACCTAACATGATTAGCTTATTTTCAGTTCCTTTAAAAGGTTCAAAACAAAAGAGATGCAAGGTTATCAGCTCAATCAAAGATCTGTTAGCAGCAACTCCTAACTAGTAGGTTTACCAATAAAGTTATCAATTCACGTTTGGTATATTTGTCCTTGTTATATTATGTGATTGAAAGCCTTGACTAGTGGTGTACCACAGGGGTCAGTGTTGGAACAATATACATAATGTATATGTTCATATACATTAACAATCTGGATACAGATGCAAGATTTAAGTCTGCAGATGACACAAAGATTGGTTGTGTCATTGATTATGAGAAGGTATCTTCAGCAATAGAAAACTATCTATCTGTTAATAAAATGGCTAAAAGGCAGTTGAAATTTAATTACAAATACCTTTTTGGAGGACCAACAAGGCACAGATACAAAAAATGAATAGTAGGGCTTCACGAGTATTGAGGAACAGTGCACAAATTCAAGGATTCTTAAAGGCAATAGCACAGGTGATTAAGATGACCCACAGGATACTTGTCTGCATCATACAGAGCACAAGGATAGCAAGGTAAAAGTACAGCAATGCAAAGCATTACAGGGAACCTTCACGTTGTGAGGGTTGCATTTCTAGAAAACAATCCACATTTGGTTTACTGCAATGTAAAACCATGTCATCTGTGTATGAAATAAGAAACTTTTTTAAATGTTCATTTATTTACTTTTATTCCAATACAAATTCTATGAGCACAAATTTTATTCATCTCAAATTTTTGACTCATGATTGGAGAACTCTGCGAAGACTAATTTCTGCTACCCAAACAGCTGCAACACAAAGTGTCACCTGTCATTAGGTCACAGCTGGAATGTTGTGTGTAGTTCTGATCATCAGTACAAAAAGAATGTGACTGCACTCGCTGGGGTTCAGAAGAGATTTCCCAGAGCATTACCTGGGATGGAGTGTTGAATTACTTGGTTTTATCTACCTCAGCAGACAAAGCTGAGGCAAGACATGACTTGGGTTTTCCAAAACTATGAGTAGCATATAGATAATGAAAATCTTCCCCTTAACAAAAGCATCTACAACCAGAGGGCTTGATTTTAAAGGCAAGGAAAAAAGACTTGGAGAGCATTTAAGGATTATTTTTTCTGTTAAGGGTAGTCAATATCTGAAGTACACTATACCTGAGCACATGGTGGGAGCATGTACTCTCAAAGCATTGAAACATTACAGCACTGAAGACCAGGTGCCAAGTGCTTAAAAATAGTATCAAAATACCTCACGCTCAACAAACATGATGAGACAAAGAACACAATTCCATACTATGTAATCCTACAGCGTTAATTCAGGAATGAAGAACTTTTTTCTTTAAAATATTGATCATACAGTATCCCAGACTGCTATACCTTTAGCTGCCAATCAAAATCCTGTAGCTGAGCAGAAGACATGTTGTTGGTTTTCTCGATTAATGCCCGTCTGAGCTCATCCTTTCTTGCTTTTAAACAACTAAGTACTGCTTCTTGATGAGATGCACTCAGTCCATTCATTAGTTGTTGAACCTTATATAAAGATAAGATTTCAATCAATATTACTAAATCTTACTATTACTTTGATCAACGCCATATTTCAAAATGCATATAGAAGCTCATGACTGCTTAAATTTACTCATAAACTGACAGCTTGGATTTAAAAAAAAATCACTAATTTTAAAAAATTATTTAATGACTTAACACAATACAAATTATTTTCACTGCCTGTATGTCAGAACGGAAGTTAATTACTTTGCAGTTAAATCAAAGCTTTCACTCCCCTGACAATGGATAGAATTTGGGTTTCTTGACCTGGCAGGAACACAGAGGGTGTTAAAAACTTTCATTCTAGTCTGGACACATATGGTTTTTCATCTTTCTCGATAATGAATTGCTCAGAAAATCATTAACATGGACCTTTAACACAAAAAATATTTGTTAAATCTCCATGTCTGTAATAATAGTGTCAACAACATGCTCTCATTCAACAAGTAAGCCTTTTTTAAAAAAACTAATATTCTTTACTCAGACACTTGGTCAAATATTTAGTCCTTGTAGACATTAGTCTTGCAGTGGTATTTAACTATTCTCTTCTATGGAATGTGAATGCTGCTGGCAAATTCAGAACTCAGAACAAGAGATTCTGCAGATGGTGGAAATCTTGAACAACAACAGAATATTGGAGGAGAACTGCTTGATCTATTGAGTTACTCCAGCATTTTATGTAAGCTGCCCAGAATTCATGTACTGTAAACAGAGGGTGAAACAAGTGTGGAACGAGCTGTCAGAAGTGTAGATGACGCTTCAACTGTAACTTTCAAGAGAAGTTTAGATAGGATGGGAGGGGTTTGAAGGGATATCGTCCTTGTGCATGGTAGATAAGAGCAGGTAGAAGATCAGGTAGGCACGAACTAGGTGGCCAAAGGGCTTGTTGCTTTGCTGTAGTATGTTATGATTCTGTGAGCAAGCCACTTGGCTCCTCAAGTCTGTCTCACCACGAAATATAATCATGGTTGATTCGCCCCAAGCTCATTTCTTTTTTCTGGACTACATAACCCTTGCTCTTTGCTTTGATATTACTTTTGAAAATGCTTTGATATTACTTGCCAACTTACTCTTACAATTTCTCCCTCATCACTATCTTTAAAGCACGCTGCTGCTGGTTCCTTAAAAGCACCCAGCTTTTTGGTCTACCTCAAGATTTTGCTGCTTCATGCGTTCCAGTTGGTTCTGACTTGGATGATCAGCGATGATCATACTGAATGGAGATGCAGGCTCGAAGGGCCGAATGGCCTACTCCTGCACCTGTTTTCTATTTTTTTAGTTACTTTCATTGGCTTCCTTCATTAATGAATGATAGCTTTATCTTATTCTTTGGGTCCCACTTCTTGATTGAAATAAAATTCTGTTGAGCATTATGAAACGGCTGTATAAGTATCTGTCATTGCTTTCCTTTGGCCCATTTTCCCGGTCTGTTCCAAACATCTCACCCTTTATGTCTTTGTAGTTACCCAGAATTTAAAAGTTGCAAGCAAAGCTACATCTGCATTCTGTTATTGTTTTTCCTTTGTACTACTTCAGTGTACTGATGAGAAGTAATCTGTATGGATGGCGTGCAAAAAATGGTTTCTCAATGCATCTCTGTGCATGTGACCATAATAAACAAATTTACAATCAATTACACATGTTCAAATCTAAAATACACTGCAACATATTGCTTTCAGAGACAATCCATGCTGCAGTCCACAAATCCTTCTTCCATTGTATCCTTGACAGTAAAATGAATCCAATACACAGATTGAAATGACTCATGGATTATTACAATTACCTTCATATATGCCTTGGATATTTTCCAATAAATGCATTTCTGTCCCGTGAGGGTACATTTTGTGGGCCCTAGACAACATATTTGTGGCTTTTTTTTCCATCTGCTTTCCTTATTTCCACACAATCCAGTACTACATCAGACCAACTGGACCTATAATTACTACTCTTTGGAACCTTAATTAACAATGCTATCCACCTTTTTTCCATTTTTTGTCTATTCCTTTGGATCTTTGAATAATCTGGAATTTTGCATTGCCAGTCAAGGTCACTACACCTTATAATTTAATAGTTATTACAGAGACAAGTGACAAATTCCAAGTCAGCTTACTGCTCAAGAGTAAAATTTTACAGATGGTGCTCTCATATGGTTATTGTCTTTATCGTTCTCAATAGAGAAATTTCAAGTTTGAAAGACAAAGTTGAAGACACCTTAGAAGAGAGCAGCAGTGTCAGCTATCCCACTGGTGATATCAAGATAAAGGTTGCTAAAGTTGGGCAAGAAAAAGTACTTCCTCACCCTTCCAACTTCTGCTTATAGATGAAGGGAAGATTTTGGGTTGTCAGGTGTTGAGTTAGCTGCTCAACACACATCTTGTGGCCAGATCTTCTTCACCACCCCCCCACACACTATTTAGAATGAACAATTTCCTAAGAGACTAACATTTGAGTTATTTGAGATTAGTAGTTTGAAAAGTTGAGTTTCTTGTAAAAGACATCAAAAGCATTATTTATCATTTAAAAAGACCTGAAAAGCAAGGAATACATCATAACCCAAGGAATTATGTATTGATTCTGTATACCACTGATGAGCATTCTCAACTCTGAATTCTTGACTGATGATCAATCAATCTTTAATTAAACTGTGAAACTTGGATCCTGCTTTGAAAAGCTACCACAGTGATAATCTGTGAATAACAGATACTGGCCACTCAAATGATACACCTTGTGTTGTTTGATCTCCAGTGAGTAGGACAAAAACATTTTTTTTAAAAAGACATTTCCGCATTTTTGCATATTCACAAATGTTAAAAGTCACAAAATCTTTTTTCTGATATATTTGAAATAAAGAGCTTTAACAAGCCTCCAAAATCAAGTTTGCCAGAAAACTCAAATACGCTTTCGTTAAAGACATCTATCTAAAAAAACTGAAATCTTCCAGAACACAAGTAGAATACATGAAGCCTTGAGTGGCCAAATATTGACTCAATTTGAGGTGAAATATGATTACCAACCATCTTTCAAACATGATGATATACATACTGTGTAAAAGTCTTAAGACCCTATAGGTTTTTTTTAAAATATATGGTTTCAGATGGTGTGGCCTCCACGGAGACCTGATCTCAACATCATCAAGGCTGTCTGGGATCACCTGGAGAATTAGAAGCAAGCAAGACAGCCAAAGTCTGCAGAAGAACTGTGTGCACCTTCTCAAAGATGCTTGGGCATCCTACCAGCTAGATTTCTTATAAAACTGCACAAAAGTGTAACTAAGAGAATTGTTGCAGTTTTAAAAGGCAAAGGTTGGTCACATCAAATATTGATTTAATTATAATTTTTTTAACTGTTTACTGCTTTTTATAGTTTTTTGATATTTAAAACTTTCATTTCATTATTTTTGGGAACTCATCGTTTTACCTGTGCCCAAGACTTTTGCACAGTATTGCATGCCATTTTATAGTTTTCTGAGAAATATTAAGCACACGTTATTCCAGAGATTTACCAAAAAGACTTTATTCATATTCAAAATATATTACCACCAACCTCTTCATCAGACAGGTGTTTACTGCAGGCATGTTTTACAAACGTTGTGGCCTCACCTAGGACCTCCATCCATTCTACAAGACTCCAAACATTTCCATAATCCCGAAACCGCGGAAATGCACGTCCACAAATACCATCAATTACCCTGTGAATGAACTTCAGAAAAATAAATAGGTAATTTTAAATGCACAAAATATTTATTTCCATATCAATGTAATTCTAGCTGAAACTGTAACGTCACATTTGCTAGAAGAGGTAGGTGAGGCAAGAGATTTCCAGATTCTTTTACAAGCATCTTATGTAGGACCTCAAATACTTATTGAAAGTCAAGATAATCAGAATGCACAATGACTTCCTAAGCCAACTACCCGTATTAGTCAAGAGCTAACTTATTACCAAGAATCTGGAAAGTTACACACTTCCAAGCACGAATCCATAGCTAGGTTACCCATCCCAAGTAAAGTTGAAATGTAAACCTGCACTTTCATAACTGAGGTAAAAAAAACAGCATGTTTGTTCCACTTCTTCAGAAACTGCTCTTACTTAGAATCTCACTGCCACCACCACCCTCCCGCTTCACGCACATGCACAAATAGAACTTAACATCCCTCAAGCAATTTTACAACAATCAGGCAAGCAGTGAAGTGATTTCCTTTGTTATGGTTTACAATAATATCAATGGATTTGTACAAAACGACAAATGACATTGAACAATCTTGAACTGGACAGCAACCCCCAGTATCACCCTATCAAGAATATTCCTCATTGGAGTTTAGGAAAATGAGGGAGAATCTCACTGAAGACTATCAAATATTGAAAGGCCTAAATTGAATGGATGCGGAGAGGAAGTTTCCTATAATGAGGGAGTCTAGGCACAGCCTTAAAATAGACGGGCATCCATTTTGAAAAGAGAAAGGTGAATCTGTGGAATTCATTACTACAGACGGCTTTGAAGGCCAAGTCATTTGGTATATTTAAAGCAGAAACTGGTAGGTTCTTGATTAGTCAGGTGTCAGAGAGAAACAAGAAAATGGGGTAGAGAGGGAAAATAAAACCGCTGTGATGGAATAGTGGAGCCTAATTCTGTTCGTTATGTATTGTGTTTTGCTTTCCCAATACTGATGTTCTTTGGCCTGCAATATTAACTTCCCCCTTCCACAGCTGATGTTTAAACTTTTGAGTACTTTCAGCATTTTCCCAGAGTTGCATTACCTACAATTTTCCTTTGCCTTTTCAAGAAACAAAACCTTGCAACAGTACAACACAAAGGCAGGACAGGCAGCATCTAGGGAGGAAAATGTAATAGGCGACGTTCATAACAGGAACCCATTAGTTCGTAACAGGAGACTTCATCGTGCAACAGTACTACTCTGCTGTAAGGAATAGTTTCACAATAACAGGTCTCGATGCCTCTTGCAAACCACTCATCATGCCCAAAACTCAAGTTTCCCCCATCCCCACGGTCTCGATTAGAAATGTCTTATAAACATAAGTAATCGATAACAGTTTTCATTTCCACTGGATGGTTTTACTTTCACTTTAGCACCCAACATTAGATTGGATGAAGTGATCGTTTCAGGTTGTCCGCTTGCAGCAAACTTCACAAAACTGAGACCAGAAACAGCTGAAGAGAACCCGACAAGGGAGCGGAGGGCCGCAGCGCCGGCCGTGTCTCCCCGCGGACCTGCTGCCACCGTCAGCCCTTTAGCCGCGGCCAACACACTCAAGCTGATGTAGCCTGAGCTCCGGGTGGTGGGTGGGGGCGACCACTTACCCTGGGGCAATCCTCAGGTGCCAGCTTCCCTAGCATCCGCGCCATCTTCGCCGGGAGCCGAGCCGAGCCGAGCCCAGGCCAGCAGGCGCGGCCGCACGCCCAGGAGGCGAACGCGCATGGCGGTACTGGCGCGTGCGCGCGCCCAGCAGGCGAACGCGCATGGCGGTACTGGCGCGTGCGCGCGCGGCGGGTGCCGAGCTTCGATTTCCCCAGATCTCTCCTCGCTCCTGCAACGGCAACAAGCAACGGCATGCTGAGGTACAGTTCCAAGTCTGCTACAGCCTGTTAGACCACAGGACTTAGGAGTTAAATGGACTGGAATGTGTATACGTAATTTAATGCGAGTGGTATCACGAACAAGAGATGGTTTAGAGCAAAACTCAAATTCTCGACTAATAGCATTATAATTCGCCTTCCCCCACTTAAGTAACTTTCCATACCATTTGCCCCTAGCCCCGTCCAAGATTATGGTTGTGGTGAACTATGTGCCTGTCTGGACACGCCCCTGCTGACTGCTCCTGTGGCTCCTCCCACAGACCCCTGTATAAAGGAGATCTGAGGCCTGACGCTCGGCCTCAGTCTCCAGGACATAGTATGATGGTCACTCACTCCTGGTTCCTTCTTCCAGTCAATAAAAGCCGATATCTCGCCTTACGTCTCAGTGTGAGTTATTGATGGTGCATCAATGGTAAAGGTCAGAAAGCTGAGGTCACAGTCTCTCAAATGCTCACTCACCAAGAGATCTGTCACCTGACCAAGTTCATTGCCTAGTATTGGATACAATATCGCCTCTCCTCCACTGGGTCTGTCTATATATTTTGTCAGGAATCCTTCATAGACACATCTAACAAATTTTGTCCCCTTTGCACTGAGGCAATGCCAATTACTTGCAGGAAAGGTGAAGTCGCCAATGAAAACAACCCTGTTATTTTGCATCTTCCCAAACTCTGCCTCCTGATTTGCTCTTCTGTGTCTCTATTGCTATTTGGTGTGTATGTGTATGTGTTTTGGGGGAGGGGGTGTACAATACACCTGATGCACCATCAATAACTCACACTGAGACGTAAGGCGAGATATCGGCTTTTATTGACTGGAAGAAGGAACCAGGAGTGAGTGTCCATCATACTATGTCCTGGAGACTGAGGCCGAGCGTCAGGCCTCAGATCGCCTTTATACAGGGGCCTGTGGGAGGAGCCACAGGAGCAGTCAGCGGGGGCATGTCCGGACAGGTAGATGTAGTTCACTACAACACCCAAAAGAGTGATTACTGCCTTCCTGTTTCTGACTTCCACTCACACTGAATCAGTAGACAATCACACCCAATATTCTTCTTTACTGCAACTATCCCTAATTAGCCATGTCACTCTCCCACCTCATTTACCACCCTGTCTGTCGCTTTAGAAGCATATACACTCGGGAACATCCAGCAGCCATTGCTGTCCTTGTGACACCCAAGTCTCGGTAATGGTCACAACATCGTAATTCCATGTACTAATCCATGTTGTAAGTTCATCGACCTTGTTCATGATACTCTTCACATTAAAATAAACATGCCTTAACTCATTCAACTGACTAAAATTATGTCCTATCCACTGTTTTTTCTTCCTCAAATCTCTCCACATGTTATATCTACATTTACTACTGCTCCATCTTCTGACCTATCAATCAGGTTCCCATTCCCTTGCTAACTTAATTTAGGCCATCTCCAGCAGGTCAGGTGCATCTGTGTTGATAATTCAAAGTTCAAAGTGCAATTACTTTGTACTATCAAATTATGCATACTATATACAACCTTGAGATTTGATTCCTTACAGGCAGATATAAATCAATGAAACCCAATAGAACCCATTAAAAAGACCATCAATATGCAGAAAGAAACAAATTGTGCAAACGATAAAAGTAAGAAATAGCATTCAGTCATCATTGCAGCCAATTCAGGAACCCATTAGGAGCAGACCACAGCCTCAGTTCAATGCAGAGAAGAGTAGACCTCGCGGAGCAGCAAGCTAAACCGGCCCATCCCTCACCTTTGGCTCCAACACCCTGATGTTTACAATCTGGCATGGCACTTAAGTCAGCCAAACCTTGGGTTGTTCCTTTCTCCTGGACCCAGTCCCTACTGTATCGATGCGTTCTTGGGCCTGGGCCCCGCCACCTCAATTTGGCCCAGTATTTAAATTGATCAAACGTCAGGTCTTTCATAGCTCTCAGGTTCCACCGCCTTGACTCTGTAACACCTCTGTTCACCTCACCTCGGTTCTGCTATTTCACATCACCTTCAAGTCTGTTCCAGCAATGGGCACACATTGGTTCTATCCCTGTTCTCATGCCTGGGCCAGGCTGCCTCAATTCGGCCTTTACTTTGCCTGTCGCAACCATCCTGCACCTTTGCGACTTCAGTTCACACTGTAGAAATGCCAGGTTGTACAGGCCGTTCAACAGCTGTACTCCGAATGGGAAGTTACAGGCTATTGATGCAGTGATCACATCTGAGAAAAAGTGTGATTAATACAGTAATTTTTTGTTTAGTTTGCAATCTGCAAGTCATTGCTGTGCTTCACCAGTACCATCTTAAATGAGAAGTGAGGAGGAAGTTGGTTATTATTCATATTCATCATCCTCACATCCTACTTCCTCCTCTAAGTAATCATTACCTCATTGTTCATGAGAACAAACTGTGCACAATTTGCTCTTATATTTCCTACATTACAAATCTTGCCCCAAAATTTCTTTGAGTTATCCTGAAAGGTATATCAAAGATTCCAGAATATGTTTTAGCTTGTTTTCTTTCAATATGCAGCTCTCACTTTCTATTTCTCCTCCCTACTTCACAGCACAACCCTACAATAATACAGTACCTGTCTTGTTTCAATTAATCAGGAATATATATATATATTTACTGTAATTCATATTTTTCTGTATTAAGTATTGCATTGGACTGCTGCCACAAGGACAACAAATTTCTGTTATATCAAACAGTTAGATTAAATAAATAATGTAAAAATAAAAACTTAAGAAATAATGAGGTAGTGTTATTGGGTTCAATCTCTATTCAGAAATCAAATGGCAGAGGGGAAGAAGCTGTTCCTGAATCATTGAGTGTTTGTCTCCTCCCTGATGGTAGCAATGAGAACAGGGCATGTCCTGGGTAATAGGGGCCCTTAATGATGGATGCCACCTTTTTGAGCCATTATTCCTTGAAAATTACCTAGATGCTACAGAGTTGATGCTTCAGGCCAAGAGCCTTTACCAGGACTGGAAAGGAAGGGAGAAGAAGCCAAAATGAGTGTTGTGTTGCTAATTGGGTCAATTTTTCTGATATCCACCTCTCCACATACTGACTTAGCTTCTTTTTAATATTAATTATTAATGCCACATCAACTTCCTTTGGTATGTATTCTATAATGATGCTCTACCATTACTCATAAAGCATTTGGTCCAACTGCTTTGTTTTTGTCATTCACCCTCTATGTGAACCAGAAGTCCTCACTAAAGTACTATAAAGACTGCTCATCATCTCTTAGCTTTAATATTCTGCATATCTTTATAAAGCCAGGAAATCTAATAACTTAATGTATTGCCTTATCAACATGAGGTTTTTCTTTCTTATCCTGTATCCCTAAATCTCAGCTCTTCCAAAGTTTAGCTACAATTTTCTTAAAATTAAAATATCAGACTTTTACTTAAAATTTAAGACTTACGGACACTGAATTTCATATGTAGCTTTGGAGCTCATTCCTTCATCTTATCAGCCTTCAATATGTAAGTAGCAGCAGGATTTAGGAGAACACATTCATAAACTACTGATGGATGCAGGGCAGGTATTTTACAATAATAATAGTAATAATAAAAGAGTTCACACATATGATTGAAGAACCTGAAGTTACAATGGATATGCTGAAAGAGTTTTTTAAAAAAAACCAACAACTGGAAAAGTATTGGCAGTGGTAATATTCATAATTACTGTAAAAATGTACTTTCCTTCATCCGTATTTATTAATGCATATCAAAAATTTTCTTAAAAATCCTGAAAAAGTGCCTGAATTTTTGACAGAAGGTAAAACATAGCTCTTACCTAAAGGGGAAATCACAAATGATCCATCAAAATATCACCCTGTTACGTATTTACAAACTATATATAAAATAACATCATGTCTCTCTCAAATTATCGCCACTCACTTGGATAATCACAATATACTGACAGAAGAGCAGAAAAAATGCTGTAAGAGTATGAAAGGATGTAAAGAACAACTAATAATAGATTTGGTAATTCTAAATCAAGCCCAGCTGAAAAACAGAAATCTTTCATGTGGCTATATTGATATTTGAAGATGTTTGACTTTGTCCCACACTCTTGGTTAACAGAATTTCTTATTATATATAGACTACACCAAATATTTGTGAAGTTCATTCAATATTTGAAGAAGCCCTGGCATACTATAATCACACTATCTATTCACAACCAAAAACGAACAACCACCGTTACCAAAATAAATCAAGGCATTTTCCTTTAAGTCCACTATGGTTCTGTCTAGCTTTAAACTCGCTCTCCAATTTAGTGAATCAGGTGAAAATTGGGTATCAAATCAGAAACAGCAAGATATAAGATATAAGATATAAGATATATATCACAAGATATAAGCCTGAACTTTGGACTGGTTAAATGCAGAACATTAAACATAAAGAAAGGTGCAATAGAGCTAATAGAATACAAAACAGAGCAGCAGATACAATAGAATGGATGGATGAATATGAAACATATTTGAGTAGTAATTTCTGGATTGCTGCCTGTGACATGCACCAATGAGGGTAGAAGCAGGATGATTTGTGCAGGGGGCAGGGCTTCAGGTTCTTGGATGATTGGGATCTCTTCTGGGGGAGGTACGACCTTTTCAAAAGTGATGGATTGCACCTGAATCTGAGGGAGACCAATATTCTCGCAGGCAGGTTTGTTAAAGCTGTTGGGGAGGGTTTAAACTAACTTGGCAGGAAGGTGGGAACCGGAGTGAAGGGACTCGGGATAGGACGGATGGTAAAAAAGTAAAGATAGCGTACAATCAGATTGTCAGGAAGAGCTGGCAGGTGATGGGATTTAGTTGCAGCCAACAGGCTGAGTATCAAATGATTAGGGATGCATGCAGAATCAGAAAGGATAGCAAATACAGTACTCAGGGTGTTATATCTAAATGCACATAGTATAAGAAATAAGGTGGATGATCTTGTTGCAGTGTTATAGATTGCCAGGTATGATGTTCTAGCTATCACTGAATTGTGGCTGAAGAATGGTTGGGACCTGAATGTCCGAGGTTACATGTTATATCAGAGAGTTAGGAAGGTAGGCAGAAGGGGTGGTGTGGCTCTACTGGTAAAGAATGGTATCAAATCAGTAGAAAGATGTGACGTAGGATTGAAAGATGCTGAATCCTTGTGGGTTAAATGAAGAAACAGCAAGGTAAAAGGGTGTTGATGGCTTCCCAACAGTGGCTGGGAGGTGGACTACAGGTTACAACAGGAAATGGAGAAGGCATGTCAAAAGGGCAATGTTATTGTAGTCATGGAAGATTTTAACATGCCGACCGATTGGGAAAATCAGGTTGGTAATGGATCTCAAGAGTCAGTTTGTTGAATGCCTAAGAGATGGCTTTTCAGAGTAGTTTGTCATTGAGCCTTCTAGGGGATCAGCTCTACTGGATTGGGTGTTATGTAATGAACTGGAGGTGATTAGAGAACTTAAGGTAGAAGAACCCCTAGGAACCAGTGATCACAATATGATTATGTTCGACTTGAAATTTAATAGGGAGAAAGTAAAGTCTGGTATAGCAGTATTTTAGTGGAGTAAGGGAAATTACAGTGGTATGAGAAAGGAGTTGGCCAAAGTAAATTGAAAGGAGCTGCTGGCAGGGTTGTCAGCACAGCAGCAATGGCATGCGTTTCTGGGAAAAATAAGGATGATGCAGGGCATGTGTATTCCAAAAATGAAGAAATACTCAAATGGCAAAACAGCACAACCATGGCTGACAAGGGAAGTCAAAGCAATTGTAAAAGCAGAAGAAAGGGCATACAACAAAGGAAAAATTAGTGGGAAGATAGAGGATTGGGAAGTTTTTAAAACCTACAGAGAGCAACTAAAAAGATCATTAGAAGGGAAAAGATGAAATATGAAAGCAAGCTAGCAAATAATATCAAAGTGGAGAGTAAAAGTTTTTTTTTCAAATATGTTACAAATAAAAGAGAAATGAGAGTGGATATAGGACCACTAGAAAATGAGGCAGGAGAAATAATAATGGGGGACAAAGAGATAGCTGATGAACTAACTGAGTATTTTGTATCAATCTTCACTATGGAAGACATTAACAACATGCCTGATGCAGTGTGTAAAGAAAGAAAAATGGGTGCAGTTACTGTTACAAGACAGAAGGTGCTCAAAAAGCTGAAAGACCTAAAAGCATATAAGTCACACGGACCAAAAGAACAACATTAGGGTTCTGAAAGTGGTAGCGTGGTGGCATTAGAAATAATCTTTCAAAATCATTGGATTCTGACATGGTTCCAGAGGACTGGAAAATTGCAAATGTCACTCTAAGAAAGGAGGAAGGCAGCAGAAAGGGAAGTATAAGCCAGTTAGCCTGACCTCAGTGGTTGGGAAGATGTTAGAATCAATTGTTAAGGATGAGGTGATGGAGTACTTAGTGACACAGGAGAAGATAGCACAAAGTCAACATGGTTTTCTTCAGGAAAAATGCTGCCTGACGAACCTCTTGGAATTCTTTGAGGAGATTACAAGTAGGTTAGATAAAAGGGGTGTAGTGGATGTTGTATATTTGGACTTTCAGACGGCCTTTGACAAGGTCCCACGCATGAGGCTGCTTACCAAGTTAAGAGCCCATGGTATACTTCTTTTTATGCTGTATATAAATGATTTAGATGATGGGATAGATGGCTTTGTTGCTAAGTTTGCAGATGATACGAAGATTGGTGGAGGGGCAGGTCGTGTTGAAGAAACAGGTAGGCCACAGGAGGACTTAGACAGATTAGGAGAATGGGCAAGAAAGTGGCAATTGAAATACAATGTTGGAAAATGCATGGTCATGCACTTTTGTAGTAGAAATAAATGTGAAGTCTATTTTTCTAAACGGGGAGAAAATCCAGGAATCTAAGATGCAGAGGGACTTGGGAATCCTTATGCAAAACACCCTGAAGGCTAACTTGCAGGTTGAGTCAGTGGTGAGGAAGGCAAATGCCATATTAGCATTCATTTCAAGAGGTCTAGAATACGAGAGCAAGGATGTGATGCTGAGGCTTTATAAGGCACTGGTGAGGCCTCACCTTGAGTATTATGAACGGTTTTGGGCTCTTCATCTTAGAAAAGATGTGCTGACATTGGAGAGGGTCCAGAGGAGGTTCACAAGATGATTCCAGGGATGAAAGGGTTATCATATGAAGAATGGTTGATGGCTTTGGGTCTGTAATCAATGGCATTTAGAAGGATGAGTGGGATCTCAGTGAAACCTTTCGAATGTTGAAAGGCCTAGACAGGGTAGATGTGGAAAGGATGTGTCCCATGGTGGGTGAATCTAGGACAAGAGGGCACAGCCTCAGGATAGAGGGGCATCCTTTCAAAACAGAAATGCAGAGAAATTTCTTTAGCCAAAGGGTGGTGAATTTGTGGAATTTGTTGCCACATGCAGCTGTGGAGGCCAGATCATTGGATATATTTCAGGGAGAGATTGATAGGTTCTTGGTTGGACATGGCATCAAAGGTTACAGGGAGAAGGCTGGGAACTGGAGCTGAGAAGGAGATTAAAAAAAAGGAGATAAAAAAAAGAATCAGCCATGATTGAATAGTGGAGCAGACTCGATGGGCCAGATGGCCTAATTCTGCTCCTATGTCTTACGGCCTTATATCAACAAGCAAAGAAAAAAATCATAATGCAATAAAGGGAAAACTTATGACAGAAGTTACTCCAAGGCTTAAGTAAATCTGCCTAACAAAGCTCAATAGTAAACATATAACAAAGGCAGAATCAGAATCAGAATCAGGATAAGGTTTATTATCACTGGCATGTGTCATGAAATTTGTTAACTTAGTAGCAGCAGTTGAATGCATACATAATATAGAAGAAGAAGAAGAAGAAGAAGAAGAAGAAGAAGAAGAAGAAGAAGAAGAAGTAGAAGAACAAATAAATAAATAAATAAATAAATAAATAAATAAATAAATAAATAAATAGATAGATAGATAGATAGATAGATAGATAGATAGATAACTGGATGAATAAATAAATAATAAATTGATTGATTAATTAATTGATTGATTGATTTTCAGCTACAGTATACTTATATTGACCTTGAAAGCAGTTGTGCATTTTAGCTGTATCAGGCTGAATCAAGAATATTTAATCGTATCCATTGAGAGTTCTGCTGCTTTGCAAGTCACCCCAAGGGAAGTCTTTACTGATAATAAACAGTTGAGCTATTCCTTTGGCATAATAGCTTGGTCCGAAAATCTTGAAAATTTACAAAGAAAAATAAGAACTGAAATGACAAGACAGAGAAAACACTATGTACACTTGAATGCACTGAGATTAACACTACTTAGGACAGGATGGGGAAGAGGAAACACAGAAATAAGAAATTTGCATGACAGTCAGGTAAAACTTCTAAGGATATATTTTCATCAACAAGACCAGGATTCAGCAATCCATATGGGCACATGCAATTTTGATAAGAAGTGCACACCACTAAGAGTAAATGAAAGCACAATCCAGAAAAATGAAAAACTTTTAACTATAGAAGAAATAGTTAACCAATGGATGAACGTAACACTCCATAGAAGACATCCACAAATCTGAGCAGACTAGATGCCAACAAGGTACTCCAGGGTCAGAGTTGGAGACCTCTTTCTTAGCAATACAAAACCAGGCAAGAATACAGAATAAAAGACCAACAAATCCAAGATGCTAAATTCAGAAAACAGCAAGAGAAACCAGAAACAATCCAACACAGTACAGGATTCTGCAGCAGTTTAATCAGGCACAATCAAGTAACAGACATTATTCACCAAAATCTTGTTTTAAAATATAAACTCATAAAAGAAATGATATTGTATTAAAAATACAAGCTTGATCCAATTTTAGAGTCCCATGAATTATATTATGATTTATCTATTATTACAGATAAGACAATCCATAATATCCATCTGGATATAATTTAACAGGATAAACAAGCAAGAACAACTTACCTTATAGATACAGCCATTCCAAACACACATAACATACAGAAATCAACAAGTAAAAAGCATCTGAAATATGCTGAATTAAAAGAGGAAATTGAATGACTATGGAACATGAACAGGGTTATTATAATATATACAACTGGTATATTCCCAAAGTCACTGCATAATAGCATTTAGCAATTAGGCCTACACAGCAATACTTATGTTAATTTCCAGAAAGACCACTAGAATAACACCACTAGAATAGTCTAAAATCTCCTAGCAATTGAGAAATGAGTGCACTTGGCTATGCCCATACATCAGGTTTTACCACTTTGAGCTGAGGAAAATTAATAAATAATAATAATATTTATAGGGTACTTCTCATACAGATAATGTATTTCAAAATGCACTACAATGGGATGAATTGCAAACATGAAGATAAAAGACAAAAAGATGTTAGTTAAAAGCAAGGGTAAATAAAT
Source organism: Hypanus sabinus (assembly GCF_030144855.1). Classification (NCBI taxonomy): domain Eukaryota; kingdom Metazoa; phylum Chordata; class Chondrichthyes; order Myliobatiformes; family Dasyatidae; genus Hypanus; species Hypanus sabinus. The sequence continues at coordinate 50,193,703 of NC_082719.1, forward strand.
AGGTTTTGAGTTGGTGTTTAAAAATGTCAACGGAATCTGTATCCGCAGTTTAGGAGTGTAATTTAAAAAATCCGTCTTGCCAATAATCTTTTGAGGGATTTTGTTTAAGTTTAAGAAACCAGCGGAAGAAGACCTGACAGCTCCAGCAGGATTATAAAATGAAAGAGATTCTGCGATGTACCCCAGACTCAGATCATTAAAAGCTTTAAAAGCAAGTAAGAGAGATTTATACTCATTTCTAAAAGATACAGGAAGCCAAGTTGTGTGGGAGTAATATGCTCCTTGATTCTGGTTTTAGTTAGAAGTCTAGCAGTGGTGTTCTGAATGAGTTGACGTTTGTCAATAGATTGTTTAGGAAGGCCAGTGAAAAGTTCAATGCAGTAATCTAGTCTATTCGATATAAATGCATGAATTAGTTTTTTAGCATCATTATGTGACAGAAACAAATGTACCTTCGCAATATTTCTTAAGTGTAGAAATGTTGTCCTGGTCACTTTCTTTATGTGGGATTTAAAATTTTAATTTGAATCAAGGATGGCATCCAGGCTTGTTATTTCTGACTTTACAAGGGAGCCAAGTTCCCAAGTTTCTCAAGAAATTTATATCTTTTGGCTTTGTGAACAACCAAAATATTTCAGTTTTATCTTCATTTAGGTTTAGGAAATTATTGCTCATCCATTTGTTTATTGAAGCCTTACCAGAAGTCAGAGAAGACAGGGCGTTATCATCATCAGGCGCAACTGAGATACACAATCATGTGTCATCTGCATAACTGGGAAAGTCATGTTTATGCTCGCTAATGCCATCTCCTAAAGGGAGCATAAATGAGGAGAAGAGTAGGGGACCAAGACAGCTTCCCTGAGTAACACCAAAAGGTACATCATATCTCTTAAAATATTGCTGTAGAAGCTACAGCACAATACAGACTCTTCGGCCCACAATGCTGTGCTGAAAATGTACTTACTTTAGAAATTACCCAGGGTTAACCATAGCCTTCTATTTTTCTAAACTCCATGTACCTATCGTATTCGATTCCACCACTGTCACTGGCAGCCCATTCCACACACTTACCACTCTGTGCGTTAAAAAAACTTACTCCCGACATCTCCTCTGTACCTACTTCCAAGCACCTTAAAACTATGCCCTCTCGTCATAGCCATTTCAGCCCTAGGAAAAAGCTTCTGACTATCCACACGATCAATGCCTCTCATCATCTTATACACCTCTATCAAGTCACCTCTCATCCTCCTCACTCCAAGGAGAAAAGTCCAAGTTCACTCAAACTAGTCTCATAAGGCATACTCCCCAATCCAGGCAAAATCCTTGTAAATCTCCTCTACACTCTTTCTATAGTTTTCACATCCTTCTTGTAGTGAAGTGACCAGAACCGAGCATAGTACTCCAAGTGGGGTCAGAACAGGGTCATATATAGTTGTAAGATTACCTCTCAGCTCTTGAACTCAATCCCATGATTGATGAAGGCCAATGTATCATACGTCTTCTTAACCACAGAGCCAACCTGTACAGCAGCTTTGAGTGTCCTATTGACTTGGACCCCAAGATCCCTCTGATCCTCCACATTGCCAAGAGTCTTACCATTAATACTATATTCTGCCATCATATTTGACTACCAAAATGAACCACCTCACACATATCTGGATTGAATTCTATCTGCCACTTCTCAGCCCAGTTTTGTAGCCTATCGATGTCCCACTGTAACCTCTGACTTATCTCCACTTCCTTATCCAGGTTATTTATAAAAATCACGAAGAGAAGGGGTCCCAGAACAGATCCCTGAGGAACACCACTGGTCATCAACCTCCATACAGAATGTGACCCATCTATAACCGCTCTTTGCCTTCTGGGAGCAAGCCAGTTCTGGATCCACAAAGCAAGGTCCCCTTGGACCCCATGCTCCTTACTTTCTCAATAAGCCTTGCATGGGGTACCTTGTCAAATGCCTTGCTGAAATCCATATATACTACATCTACTGCTCTACCTTCATCAATGTGTTTAGTCACATCCACAAAAAATTCCATCAGGCTCATAAGGCATGACCTGCCTTTGACAAAGCCATGCTGACAATTCCTAATCATATTATGCCTCTCCAGATGTTCACCAATCTTGCCTGTCAGGATCTTTTCCATCAACTTACCAACCACTGAAGTAAGACTCACTGGTCTATAATTTCCTAGGCTATCTCTACTCCCTTTCTTGTGTTACATACCCCGTAACTGGATCACTTACCAGCAAAGATAGAGAGGTCCGTTGAAGTCTGATGGTACTATTTTTAACAGTATTTATTGATAAAAATACACAAAAATAATATCAATGCAAACATACAGATAATATACGTCGTCGATACTAAATCTAAAAGCATGGGTATAATAATCAATAAGAAATAGCTCTATCATCATCTAGGGGATAATGTATTGTCCAATGGAAATATAAAAGTCACTCAAGTTCATGCAGGCTGCAGCCTTTGGTTGGAGTCAAGAGAGAGAGTTTAAAACTTGCCCATTTTTCGATGTCAATCCTTCGAGAGTCGTTGGGGCTGATTTCTCCTTTATTTTAGCTAAAGCCGTTCTTCCCTGGTAAGGCCCACCAATTCCGAGGCAAATGGAAAAGGACGCAAGTGGGCTTTTCACCGGCTGTTGCTATTACGCTGTTACAGGATTTCTAGTGTTTCTTCTGGTGCATCTAAAGGGGCTGTTCCCCAGACCCTCTTTTATCCTGACTCACAGGGTCTCAGATGTCAATCAAGTCAGGATGATGCAATCCCTCAACCAACCCCCTCTGATCATTCCCTGAGGGCTTCCATGAAGTACAGTACCCAATACACAATTCTGTCTCCAAGAGACAATGGCCGTTTGCCGTGGCTTTGTATCGCTGAGGGCCAGGACATTCCAAACGTCTCGCTCTCATTTCCTGGGTCTCCTGACCTGAATTAATAGCAATCTTGAGATTCTCAAAAAGGAGGGGGCTACTTTGGACCCTTCGGCCCCTCAGCGTTGGGCACAGGCGTAACACTTGAGTAAGGGAACAACATCTGCAACCGTCCAATTCTCTGGAGCCTCCCCTGTCCCATTGATGATGCAAAGATCATTGCCAGAGACTCAGCAATCTCCTCCCTTGACTCCCTCAGTAGCCTGGGGTACATCTCGTCCAATCCCGGTGACTTATCCAAATTGATGCTTTCCAAAAGCTCCAGCATGTCCTTTACCTTAATGTTTATATATGCCAAGCTTTTCAATCCACTGTAAGTCATCCTTTTAATCGCCAAGGTCCTTTTCCGTAGTGAATACTGAAGCAAAGTATTCATTAAGTACCTCAGATATCTCCTCCAGTTTCATGCACACTTTCCACTGTCACACATGATTGGTCCTATTCTGTCATACCTTATCCTCTTGCTCTTCACATACTTGTAGGATTCCTTGGGGTATTCTTTAATCCTGCTTGCCAAAGCCTTCTCATGGCCCCTTCTGGCTCTTCTAATTTCATTCTTAAGCTCCTCCCTGCTAGCTTTATAATCTTCTAGATCTCTATCATTCCCTAGTTTTTTGAACCTTTCATAACCTTTTCTTCTTGACTAGATTTTCAATAGCCTTTGTACACTAAGGTTTCTGTACCCTACCATCCTTCCCCTGTCTCATTGGAATGTACCTATGAAGAACGTCATGAAAATATCCCCTGAACATTTGTCACATTTCTGCCGTACGTTTCCCTGAGAACATATGTTCCCAATTTATGCTTCCAAGTTCATGCCTGATAGCTTCATATTTCCCCTTACTCCAATTAAACGCTTTCCTAACTTGTCTGTCCTATCCCTCTCCAATGCTATGATAAGGGAGATAGAATTGTGACAACTATCTCCAAAATGCTCTCCCACTGAGAGACCTAACACCTGACTAGGTTCATTTCCCAATACCAGATCAAGTACAGCCTCTCCTCTTGTAGCCTTTTCTACACACTGTGTCAAGAAAGCTTCCTGAACACACCTAACAAACTCAACCCCATCTAAACCCCTCATTCTAGGGAAATGCCAATCAATATTTGGGAAATTAAAATCTCCCACCACGACAACCCCATTATTATTACACCTTTCCAGATTCTGTCTCCCTATCTGCTTCTAAATGTCCCTGTTACTATTGGGTGGTCTATAAAAAAACTCCCAGAAGAGTCATTGAGCCCTTCCTGTTTCTAACTTCCACCCACAGAGACTCAGTAAACAATCCTTACATGACTTCCTCCTTTTCTGCAACTGTGACACTATCTCTGATCAGCAGTGCCGGGCCTCCACCTCTTTTGCCTCCCTTCCTGTCCTTTCTGAAACATCTAATGCCTGGCACTGTAAGTAACCATTCTTGCCCCTGAGCCATCCAGGTCGCTGTAATGGCAACAACATCATAGCTCCAAGTACTGATCCACGCTCTAAGTTCATATGCTTTGTTCGTGATGCTTCTTGCATTAAATAGTTGAATTATATATTTAGACAAGTAGTTCAAATGCTCAGAGGATGTAATCACATCTGTATGTATGTATAAGGAGCTCCTTGCTGGGCCTACAAATTTCCCAGGACATCTTCAAGGAGTGGTGTCTCAGAAAGGCAGCAACCATTATTAAGGACCCCGCCAGCACCAAGGTCATGCCCTTTCTCACTGTTACCATCAGATAAGAGGTACAGAAGGCTGAAGGCACACACTCAGTGATTTAAAAACAGCTTCTTCCCCTCTGACATCTGATTCCAAAATGGACATTGGACTCAGGAACATTGCCTCAATATATATGATTTCTGATAATGCACAATTTTAATATATACAATGTACATATACTGTAAGTGATTTCGTTTTTCTTTCTATATTATGTATTGCATTGAACTGCTGCTGCTAAGTTAACAAATTTCACGACACATGCCGGTGATAATAAACTTGATGCTGATTCTGATTTAAAATTAGACACAGACACAATTGTTTAAGACTCTTTTGTCTTCTAGATATTATTGTAAGCAAAATTTATCTGCAGTCCAGTAGTTTTCAAGATCCACCTCATGATACGTTACAATTGGCAATGAAAATTGGATAAAGAGAAACAGAAATAATATTGCGCCTTTGGGCCTCATAGGCCTCAAATATTCGGAGCTCTGATTCCATGCTCAGTCAATGCATATTGTACTGCCTTTATGGGTTAGATCAAAGGGACACAGGCAGCTTCTTTTGCTTGCTGGAGAACAGGACTTGGTCATAAAGGACAGTAATAAATTTTAGTATAAAGCTAATGCAAAGAAGACAGCAAGTATCTACAAATTGTGAATCAAGCTGAAAGTAATAACATTGACAGATGAATCTCAAGGTTGTATAATGTATACATACTTTGATAATAAATGTACTTTGAACTTTGAACACAGGGATTTAAATTTACAGAGTCATATCATCTCATTGGCTCTTCACTCAGCCCTGGAACATCTTGACAGCAAAGATGCATACATCAGGATGCTCTTTATTAACTACAGCTCAGCATTCAATAGAATCATTCCACAAAACTAATGAATAAGCTCCAAGACTTTGGCCTCAATATCTCCTTGTGCAATTGGAACCTCGATTTCCTCACTTGCAGATGCCAGCAACATCTCCTCCATGATCTCCATCAACAAAGGTGCATGATAGGGGTGTGTACTTAGACCCCTGCCTTACTCATTTTCCACTAATGACTGTAAGACTAAGCACAGCTCCAAAAGCCTTATTCAAGTTTGCTGATGACGCCACTATCATAGGCTGAGTAAAAGAGATGATGAATTAGCATGAAGGGGGGAAATTGAAAATCTGGCTGAGTGGTGCCATAATCAACAATCTTACTCAATGTCAGCAGACCAAGGAGCTGATTATTGACTTCTGATCCTCAAATGTATCCACTTTGTTATTGACTATGCTGGATTTCCTCGGCTCCATGTCACCTGAAGACTTTAGCACTTTAACTCTGGCCATCTTAGTTGCAATTTCTTCTTGCAACTTAAGCTCCTCCATCTTCCTCCGAATCTATTCTGCTTGTAGTTCCTGGCTTATTCGAAGCTATTCCTTGTCTCTTTAAAGCAGATCTGCTGTTTCTTCCTGGATTCTTCAAAGTTGGTTCACCTGTTCCCTTAAGGCGTGTTTACTCCTCAGTATTTATTGTTTGGCATATAACTCAGGTAAATAGGAAGAAGAAACAAGAGGTCTATGAGCCAGTCCCCGGTGTTATTATTTCAGTGGACCTGTCCTGATCTCAGCATGTAAAGGCAATTATGAAGGATGCACAACAGTGCCTCTACTTTTTTAGGAGCTTGTGAAGATTTGGCATGACATCTAAAACTTTGTAAAAACTCTGTAACTGCGTAGTGGAGAGTATATTGACTGGCTGCATCACAGCCTAGTATAGAAACACCAATGCCCTTGGATGGAGAATCCTAAAAAAGAAGTGGATATGGCCCAGTTCATCATGGGCATAGGAGCCATGTATTCTGTGTTGCATGTTTAATATATTTGTTATATGTGTGGGCGTGTCGTGTAAATATAATAACTCAGTGAAGTCGCAGGTTGTCAGCAATTGCTTGGTTTTGATTCTGGATCAATTTTTGCTGCAAAGATTTCAACAGTTACACCAAACAAACATCAGCATTTGCATGTGTCTGAGAACCAGAAGCACCAGCCTGGAGCAGCTTGTGGCAAGTACGACGTGTTTTGCTGTCCACGCTGTGTGTTTAGATTTGAAACAGTGTTGATGTGGATTGGACTGCAAAGCTGTGGTGGTGGTTGCCTGAAGTGTTAGACCTTTGATTATGTTGAAATGCTGAAGAATTGAAATAATTGTATTGTTTCTATTGTTGAAAAGCTGAATTGAGACTGCCATTGTTTTGTCTCATTTACACACTTGGAAGACAAAATGATTTCAGCTAGAAGCAGCTACCTTGAAGCTGAGGGGGCGATTAACCAAACCCATGAAGGTCAGTTCCCTGAAGGAGATGAAAATACCTATGAAGACAAAGAACAAGCCGTGACAACTGATCAGTTACAGCATGGTGTACGCACTGACGACAGCGTATCTAATGTACATTGAGTACATTCTGTTGCTAGTAAGACGTCTTGTGTGTCTAATATAACATTGGTACACATTAGAATGGAGGCTGATTTAGCTAAGTTATAAGCAAGACAATGGATATCAAGGAATAAACACACCTTAAAGGAACAGGTGAACTAACATTGAAGAGTCCAGGAAGAAAAGGTGGAACAGCTTTGACGAAGCCAGGATCTACAGGAAGAACAGAGTCGGAGGAAGATGGAGGAGCTTAAATTGCAAGAAGAAATCCCAGTTAAGATGGCCAGAGTTAAAGTGCTAAAGGCTTCAAGGGCTGAGGCAGAGCATGGTTACCACCCTCAGCACTTGAAATGGAACAGAGAAAATCCAGTGTACTCGATGTCAAGGTGAATACATTTGAGGATCAAAAGTCTGTGAGTCACGAATTTGAACCCCAAGGGGTAGTTCATTCTCAGCCTACACCAAGGAGGTACTCTGAACCTATGCCAAATCCAATACCATGAGGTGCTTCTGAGAACATTGACTTATGGTATGATGCCACTTGTGTTTCAGATGATAAAAATCTAAATACTATGATGGAGACCCCAACGACACAAAAGGAAATAATAAGTTTAGTGATACAACAACAACACATTGCACCTCTGCCTAAAAGAGAGATTCAAATCTTCCATTGCAGTATTGTAAGTTTTCGTAAATAAAACAAAGTGAGGTGTTTTATGTTTAATGAAACCCATAGTACCTTTATGGAATTCCAAAACCTAGACACGAGAGCATGCTAAAAATTCTTACATAACAGGTCATCACATCCAACCGGCCGCTTAAAGTGAATGTTGGTGGTCGTGAATTATGTACATTTCTCCCAGTTCTTTTACCCTACAGTATCATTCATTAATGAGAGCTTTCAAGAAAAGCATTGAAGACAAGACTGATAATTATGATGACCATCTTTATTTTCTCGAACAATATACTAGAGGTTATCCTAAAGAGCTTGTCAAAAGTTGCAATTGAGCCAGCCAGAGGAAGGATATCAGAGGGCCATAGCTTTATGACAGGAAGATTTTGGTGATGGGCAGATAATTGCTGCAGCCCACACGGAAAAGGCTCTTTCTTGGTCACATATTAAATCAGAAAATTTGAAAGCTCTTCAAGACTACAGTCTTTTTCTTAGAAGTTGTTGCAATGCCATGGAAGATGTGCAAGACATGAATAAGTTGAACAATCCTGTTAATGTGAAGACTGTCATAAATAAATTGCCCAATGAACTTTGGAAAGAATGGAGATCGGTGATGTATCAACTATAAGAAAGGCACAACCGTAAATTTACTTTCACTAAAATCATTGATTTTATTGAAAGGCAAGTAAAGATTGCTGCACACCCAGAGTTCAGAAAGAAATACAATTGTACATTGCCAGCTGTAAGGGTGTGAATGAAACTGAATCGCAAATTAATTCTCAAGCTAAAGGAAGCAGTGGCTACTGTGGGAAGTGAAACAGTCCAGAGCTGATGAAGACAGTGCAGATTTGAAACAAGCCGTGGAAGAAACAAACATAGCAGCAAATAACACCCTAGTATCTAAACCCTCTACGAGGGCTGGATATCATAATTGTAGGCTTCCTATAATTCCACTTAAGGTGATGTCTAAGAAGAGTAACAAGACCATGGTTACTTATGCCTTCCTAGTTCAAGGAAGTGCAGCAGTGTTCTGTACAAGCTCAACCTGACAGGAAAAGGAACACGCATTATCTTACACATGATGGGTCAAGTGAAGGTCATGTGTAGCTACATTATTTCAGGATTGGAAGTGGCTGACTTAGGTAGTGAAAACTATTCTGAGTTGTCTAACATCTATACCCAGGAATGTATGCCTGTCCACAAAGGCAAAATTCCTCGTCAGAGAGATCTTCAGGAAGGGTCTCGGCTGAAGCATAGATGCTACTGTGTGTTTATTATTTGTGTTGTGGTAACTAGTCAGATTGGTGACAGCCTGGTAAAAGCATCCTGGGTAAGTTACATATTCATGCTTATTTCATGGCCATTTGTAGCTTGGGACATTGCTTGTTGTATCTTTGCTGACTGCTGAGATAACGCTCAATAATGTTTAATCGTATGTCTGCTAATTGCTAATTAAGGATTGAAATAGGGAATTCAACCCTTTGGAGCAATCATTGGCGCTGTGGGCGTGTCATGCAAGTATGACAACTCAGTGGAGTTGCAGGCTAGTGGCAATAGTTTTGTTTTGATTTTGAATCAGTTTTTGCCTCTACAATGGGGAAACACCTCCCATCCATTAGAACCATAGAAAACCTACAGCACAATACAGGCCCTTCGGCCCACAAGGTTGTGCCGAACATGTCTCTACCTTAGAAATTACTAGGCTTACCTATAGCCCACTATTTTTTCTAAACTCCATGTACCTATCTAAAAGTTTCTTAAAAGACCCTATCGTATCCGCCTCCACCACCATTGCCGGCAGCCCATTCCATGCACTCACCACTCTCTGAGTAAAAAAACTTACCCCTGACATCTTCTCTGTACCTACTCCCCAGCACCTTAAACCTCTTGTGGCAAACATTTCAGCCCTGGGAAAAAGCCTCTGACTATCCACCTGATCAATGCCTCTTATCATCGTATACACCTCTATCAGGTCACCTCTCATCCTTCAATTGAGCACATCCACACAAACCCTGTTGCAGGAAAGCAGCATCCATCATCAGGGTCCCCCAATGGATGCTCTCTTTGCTCTACTGCCATCAGGAAAAAGGTACAGGAGCCTCAGGACTCACACCACCGGGCTCAGGAACAGTTATTACCCCTCAATCGTCAGGCTCTTGAACCAAGGGGATAACTTCAGTCAATTTCACTTGCTCCATTATTGAAATGTTCCCACAACCTATGGACTCACTCACTTATTATTTCTTTTATTTTGTATTTGCTCAGTTTGTTGTCTTTTGCACACTGGTTAAATGCGCAAGTTGATGCAGACTTTCATTGATTCTGTTATTATTACTATTCTATGTATTTATTGAGTATACCCACAGGAAAATGAATCTCAGAGTAATATAGTGACATATATGTGCTTTGATAATAAATTTACTTTGTACTTTGAACATAAGATTGCAACTTCTATACTCAGTGCCCAGACTGGTAAAAATGTCAAAAAGTTGTCCATGTAGCACACACAAATCCAATATTGTACAGAAATATGAGTGATATCATTATCAACTCAAAACTATTGTAAATTTTGATTGTTTCATATCTATGAAGCAACATATTCATTAGTATTCTAAGACCTAAAGGAGCCAGTCAAAACTAATTAGGCAAAAAAGAATATCTTATGTGTAGAGCTGTAAATTCTTTGGAGAATGCATCAGGGAATTGCCAGGGAATTTTATACAATATGAGTCTCAAGTGTAATGGTGGCCCACATCAAAGGACAACTTATAAAGCTTTGCTGCAGAAACTGTTATTCTAGATGCTCACAAATGAAGCTAGATGCTCCCAAATGGAACCGTTATTCACATTCATCTGAAAAGAGGTAGCGTTCTACTCACATCATCAGAAAGGACAAAAACAGAAGCTTATAAAATGAAATACAGGGCAAATGTCAGCATTGTATCTGTGAAGAGAAATGGTCAGACAACATTTTGGGTCAAGTCACTTCATTTGCAGTCGAAGACAGAGGGAAGGCAGCCAGTATAAAGAGGGAGGGGACAGGGTGGACCAAGAGCTAGGAAGTGATTCTCCTTTACCCTTTAGCTCATATGATGGGTCTTATCCAAAATTTGATTTTCCTCCAGCGGTTTGCTTTTTGGCTTCAAATTTCAATACCTGCAATCTCTTGAGTCTCTAAATT